>NC_139157.1:79081914-79581303 GCF_964270905.1 Leucopleurus acutus
GCTATGAGACCCACTGCCGCCCCACACCCACAAGTCAACTAACACAGCAGCAGAAATCTGGGCTAGTGGCCAACGCCTAGAGCCCTGCACTGACCTTCAGAGAGTGAAAAATATGACTTCGGTTTCACTGCTGGCTTCCAAATTCATATAAAGTATCTCTTGTGGCCAACACTAACTCATAACTATACAGGGAGGGGAATTCTAGGAAATTTAGCTTCATCTTAGATAAGTCGGCACCGTACAAAGCTACCAAAGTCCATGCGTCATCAACTAGGCCTCTGTATATACCCCTTTTAACCATACTTAACGTCAACAAAAAACAGAAAAATCATGCTTTCCCCAACACGAAGCAATTATCCCTCATCTAACGGAAAACAAACTTACCCAGTCTGCAAAAGAGTATATAAAATCCCTCAAGTATCTTTGAACGTTATTCGTGCCTCTTTTCCACCCTCTGTTCTCAGATCAGTGAGGCTGGCTTTGGGAGAAGCATTGAGAGAAACATTACTTGCTGATTTAGAGCACAGTCCGTATCCTCAAGTCTGTTGTTTGATTTTTTACACATTCAAACTGTATAAAATTTCAGAAATATTATGTATGAAATGAACGTCTACTTAAATTTATCATCTATTTGAGACCTATTTAGACAGAGTCCTGCACAGAACACCAGAATCTTTTTTACCCAGAACAGAGGAGGAAACCCCTGTCCACTGGAAGACAAGGAATGATACTGAAATTAACTAGGAATAATAATAACAAGGCTTGTCCTTAACTTTCTGTATGAGTGTCCAAAATTTTAAATTAGAATTCTCTGTCCAACCAAATTATCAAACAAGAATGACAATAGAATTAAAATGTTTTCAGAAATGGAATGGCTCAGAAACTTTGCCTTCAACAAACTCTTTTTAGGAAGTTACTTTTGGAGGACGTATTTAGCAAACAAACGAAATAATCCAAAAAAAAGGAAGACATGAGATTCAGGAAAAAGTATATATAACCCCAGAGAGCAATGAAGACAGAAGTTCCAACAGGAAGAATTCCAGGAATAAGGCCTCAAGGGGAAAAAAGGACCTTGGTAGAAAATATAAATGTAATGGAAAACTGGGGGAGAAAATTGAGACTATGGTAATATAAAATTGTGTAATGAAGGGAAGGAAATTTAGAAACTCTAGAGAAAAGAAAAATAAATAGATAAAAAAAAGGGACTTCCTTGGTGGTGCAGTGGTTAAGAATCCGCCTGCCAATGTTCCAACAGGAAGAATTCCAGGAATAAGGCCTCAAAGGGAAAAAAGGACCTTAGTAGAAAAGATAAATGTAATGGAAAACTGGGGGAGAAAATTGAGACTATGGTAATATAAAATTGTGTAATGAAGGGAAGGAAATTTAGAAACTCTAGAGAAAAGAAAAATAAATAGATTAAAAAAAGGGACTTCCTTGGTGGTGCAGTGGTTAAGAATCCGCCTGCCAATGCAGGGGACATGGGTTCGAGCTCTGGTCCGGGAAGATCCCACATGCTGCAGGGCAACTGAGCCCATGCATCACAACTACTGAGCCTGGGCTCTAGAGCCCGCAAGCCACAACTACTGAGCCTGCGCTCTAGAGCCCATGACCCACAACTACTGAGCTCGTGCGCCACAACTACTGAAGCCCGTGCGCCTAGAGCCCGGGGCGCAAGAGAAGCCACCGCAATGAGAAGCCCACGCACCACAAGGAACAGTAGCCCCAGCTCGCCACAACTAGCAAAAGCCTGCGGACAGCAACGAAGACCCAACGCAGCCAACAGTAAATAAATGAACAAATATATTTTTTTAAATAGATAAAAATGGAAGTGTAACCATAATTCATTAGTTGGCTCTGTAGTGAACAATAATTATATAATGTTGACGTAAGCATGGTTTACTTATTTATAACTGATAGAATCAATCTCCTTAAAGGGAAAGTATTCAACTCTATCCTGTCTTTCCTACATGAACTGTATCACTGGTAAGCAAATAGTAGGTACGGGGAAATTTCTCTTTTTAGAAGTTTTCCAGCTAGTAAAATGTAAAATAAATGTTAGAATCAGAATAGCACCATATCACAACCCTTGGTGAATTAATAGATCTAGACCAGTGCTGTCCAATAGAACTTTCTGTAAGGATGGAAGTGTTCCATATCCACCCTGATACAGTAGCCATGGGCAACATGAGGCTGTTGAGTACTGGACATGTGGTCAGTACATCCAAGACACTGAATTTGTTATTATTTCATTTGAATTAACTTAAATTTAAATAGCAACATGTGACTACCATATTGGATTATGCAGACCGAAACAATGATCATAAAGGACTGCTAGGAAACATACAGATACTCTAAGTCTCCTTAGAGAAGATCCCAGAACCACCTAAAAGACTGAACCTGAATCTGATTCAAATTTGCAAGGAGGGCCTCCCTGGTGGCACAGTGGTTGAGAGCCCGCCTGCCGATGCAGGGGACACGGGTTTGTGCCCCGGTCTGGGAAGGTCCCACATGCCGCGGAGTGCGTCCGGAGCCTGTGCTCCACAACAGGAGAGGCCACAACAGTGAGAGGCCCACATACTGCAAAATAAAAAATTTAAAAAATTAAAAAATTTGCAAGGAAATACAGTATAGGAAAAAAATAAAAGGACAAAAAAAATTGCAAGGAAATTAATAAATGCATATTAAATACCACAGGGATGTATTAGCAAAATCTAGACTGTGGAATACTTTATCAAACAATCAAATTTCTTCAACAACTAAATTGCAAGGAAAAATAAAGAGAATTGAAAGAAACTACAGGTATTTTTTCTTTAAATTGGGTTATAATTGCTTTACAATGTTGTGTTAGTTTCTGCTGTACAACGAAGTGAATCAGCTATAGGTACACATATATCCCCTCCCTCTTGGACCTCCGTCCCACCACACCCCCCACCCCACCCATCTAGGTCATCACAGAGGACCAAGCTGAGTGCTATACAGCTGGTCCCCACTAGATATCAATTTTACACATGGGAGTGTATATGTGTCAATCCTGATCTCCCAATTCATCCCAACCTCCCTTCAACCCCTGTATCTACACATCCATTTTCTACATCTCCATCTCTATTCCTGCCTTGCAAATAGGTTCATCTCCACCATTTTTCTAGATTTCACATATATGCATTAATATATGATATTTGTTTTCTTCTTTCTGACCTACTTCACTGTGTATGAGAGACTCTGGGTCCACCCACATCTCTACAAATGACCCAATTTCTTTCCTTTTTATGGCTGAGTAATATTCCATTGTATATATGTGCCACATCTTCTTCATCCATTCATCTGTCGATGGACATTGAGGTCATTTCCATAACCTGGCTATTGTAAATAGAGCTGCAATGAACATTGTAGTACATGTGTCTTTTTGAATTATGGTTTTCTCAGGGTATGTGCCCACTAGTGGGATTGCTGGGTCATATGGTTGTTCTATTTTTAGTTTTTTAAGGAGACTCCATACTGTTCTCCACAGTGGCTGTATCAGTTTACATTCCCACAAACAGTGCAAGAGGGTTCCCTTAGCCCCACACCCTCTCCAGCTTTATTGTTTCTAGATTTTGTGATAACGGCCATTCTGACCAGTGTGAAATGATACCTCATTGTAGTTTTGATTTGCATTTCTCCAATAATTAGTGATGTTGAGCATCTTTTCATATGCCTCTTGACCATATGTATGTCTTCTCTGGAGAAATGTCTATTTAGGTCTTCTGCCCATTTTGGGGTTGGGTTGTTTGTTTTTTGGATATTGGGCTACCTGAGCTGCTTGTATATTTTAGAGATTAATCCTTTGTCAGTTGCTTTGCTTTGTCAGTTTGAAAATATTTTCTCCCTTTCTGAGGGTTTTCTTTTCATCTTGTTTATGGTTTCCTTTGCTGTGCAAAAGCTTTTAAGTTTCATTAGGTCCCATTTGTTTATTTTTGTTTTTATTTCCATTACTCTAGGAGGTGGATCAAAAAGGATCTTGCTGAAATTTACGTCATAGTGTGTTCTGCCTGTGTTTTCCTCTAAGAGTTTTATACTATCTAGCCTTACATTTAGGTCTTTAATCCATTTTGAGTTTATTTTTTGTGTATGGTGTAAGGGAGTGTTCTAATTTCATTCTTTTACATGTAGCTATACAGTTTTCCCAGCACCACTTATTGAAGAGACAGTCTTTTCTCCATTTTATATTCTTGCCTCCTTTTTCATAGATTAGATGACCATAGATGTGTGGGTTTATCTCTGGGCTTTCTATCCTGTTCCGTTGATCTATATTTCTGTGTTAGTGCCAGTACCATACTATCTTGATTACTGTAGCTTTGTAGTACAGTATGAAGTCTGGGAGCCAGATTCCTCCAGCTCCGTTTTTTCTTTCTCAAGATTGCTTTTGCTATTTGGGCTATTTTGTGTTTCCATACAAATTATAAAATTTTTGTTCTAATTCTATGAAAAATGGCATTGGTAATTTGATAGGGATTGCGTTGAATCTGTAGATTGCTTTGGGTAGTATAATCATTTTCACAATATTTATTCTTCCAATCCAACAACACAGTATATCTCTCCATCTGATTGTGTCATCTTTGATTTCTTTCATGAGTGTTTTATAATTTTCTGAGTACAGGTCTTTTGCCTCCTTAAGTAGGTTTATTCCTAGGTATTTTATTCTTTTTGTTGCAATTGTAAATGGTGTTTCCTTAATTTCTGTTTCTGATCTTTTGTTGTTAGTGTATAGGAATGCAAGAGATTTCTGTGCATTAATTTTGAATCCTGCAACTTTACCAGATTCATAGATTAGCTCTAGTAGTTTTCTGGTGGCATTTTTAAGATTTTCTACAAATAGTATCATGTCATCAGCAAACAGTTATGGTTTTACTTCTTCTTTTCCAATTTGTATTCCTTTTATTTCTTTTTCTTCTCTGCTTGCCGTGGCTAGGACTTCCAGAGCTATGTTGAATAATAGTGGAGAGAATGGACATCCTTGTCTAGTTCCTGATCTTAGAGGAAATGCGTTCAGTTTTTCACCATTGAAAATGATGTTTGCTGTTGGTCTGTCATACAAGGCCTTTATTTTGTTGAGGTAGTTTCCTTCTATGCCCACTTTCTGGAGAGGTTTTATCATAAATGGGTGTTGACTTTTGTCAAACTCTTTTTCTGCATCTTTTCAGACGATCATATGGATTTTATTCTTTAGTTTGTTAATATGGTGAATCACATTGATTGACTTGTATATATACTGGGATAAATCCCACTTGATCATGGTGTATGATCCTTTTAATATGTTGTTGGATTCTGTTTGCTAGTATTTTGTTGAGGATTTTTGCATCTATATTTATCAATGATATTGGTCTGTAATTTTCTTTTGGGGGGATATCTTTGTCTGGTTTTGGTATCAGGGTGATGGTGGCCTCATAGAACAAGTTTGGGAGTGTTCCTCGATCTGCAGTTTTTTGGAAGAGTTTGAGAAGGATAGGTGTTAGCATTTCTCTAAATGTTTGATAGAATTTGCCTGTGAAGCCATCTGGTCCTGGACTTTTGTTTGTTGGAAGATTTTTAATTGCAGTTTCAATTTCATTACTTGTGGTTTGTCTGTTCATATTTTCTATTTCTTTCTGGTTCAATTTGCCCATTTCTTCCAGGTTGTCCATTTTATTGGCATATAGTTGCTTGTAGTAGTCTCTTATGATCCTTTGTATTTCTGTGGTGATGGTTGTAATTTCTCCTTTTTCATTTCTAATTTTATTGATTTGAATCCTCTCCATTTTTTCTTGATGAATCTGGCTAAAGGTTTATCAATTTTCTTTATCTTCTCAAAGAACTAACTTTTAGTTGTATTGATCTTTGCTATTGTTTTCTTCATTTCTATTTATTTCTGTTCTGTTCTTTATGACTTCTTTTCTTCCACTAACTTTGGGTTTCCATTGTTGTTCTTCTTCTTCTTTCTCTAGTTGCTTTAGGTATAATGTTAGATTGTTTATTTAAGATTTTTCTTGTTTCTTGAGGTGAGATTGAATTGCTATAAACTTCCCTCTTAGAACTGCTTTTGCTGCGTCTCATAGGTTTTGGGTTGTTGTGTTTTCACTGTCATTTGTTTCTATGTATTTCTTTATTTCCTGTTTGATTTCTTGAGTGATTTCTTGGTTATTTAGTAGTGCACTGTTTAGCGTCCATGTGTTTGTGTTTTTTACAGTTTTTTTTCCTGTAATGGATTTCTAATCTCATAGTGTTGTTATTGGAAAAGTTGCTTGATATGATTTCAATTTTCTTAAATTTTCCAAGGCTTGATTTGTGACCCAGGATGTGATCTATCCAGGAGAATGTTCCGTGTGCACTTGAGAAAAAAAGTGTATTCTGCTGCTTTCAGGTAGAATGTCCTATAAATATCAATTAAGTCTACCTGGTCTATTGTGTCATTTAAAGCTTGTGTTTCCATATTTATTTTCTGTCTGGATGATCTGTCCATTGGTGTAAGTGGGATGTTAAAGTCCCCCACTATTATTGTGTTACTGTCAATTTCCCCTTTTATGGCTGTTAGCATTTGCCTTATGTATTGAGGTGGTCCCATATTGGGTGCATAAATATTTATAATTGTTATTTCTTCTTCTTGGATTGATCCCTTGATCATTATGCAGTGTTCTTCCTTGTCTCTTGTAACATTCTTTATTTTAAAGTCTGTTTTATCTGATATGACTATTGCTACTCCAAATTTCTTATGATTTCCATTTGCATGGAACATCTTTTTCCACCCACTCACTTTCAGTCTGTATGCATCCCTAGGTCTGAAGTGGGTCTCTTGTAGACAGCATATATACAGGTCTTGTTTTTGTATCCATTCAGCCAGTCTGTGTCTTTTGGTTGGAGCATTTAATCCATTTACATTCAAGTTGATTATCAATATGTATGTTCCTGTTACCATTTTCTTAATTGTTTTGGGTTTGTTTTGTGGGTCTTTTTCTTCTCTCGTGTTTCCCACTGAGAGAAGTTCCTTTAGCATTTGTTGTAATGCTGGTTTGTGGTGCTGAATTCTCATAGCTTTTGCTTGTCTGTAAAGCTTTTGATTTCTCCGTCAAATCTGAATGAGATCCTTGCTGGGTAGAGTAATCCTGGTGGTAGGTTTTTCCCTTTCATCACTTTAAATATATCCTACCACTCCCTTCTAGCCTGCAGAGTTTTGCTGAAAAATCAGCTGATAACCTTATGGGGATTCCGCTGTGTGTTATTTTTTGCTTTTCCCTTGCTGCTTTTAATATTTTTTCTTTGAATTTAATTTTTGTTAGTTTGGTTAATATGTGTCTCAGCATGTTTCTCCTTGGGTTTATCCCGTATGGGACTTTCTGTGCTTCCTGGACTTGGGTGGCTATTGCCTTTCCCATGTTAGAGAAGTTTTCAACTATAATCTCTTCAAATGTTTTCTCAGACCCTTTTTGTTTCTCTTCTTCCTCTGGGACCCCTATTATTTGAATGTTGGCTCATTTAATGTTGTCCCAGAGGTCTCTGACACAGTCCTCATTTATTTTCATTCCTTTTTCTTTATTCTGTTCCACGGCAGTGAATTCCACCATTCTGTCTTCCAGGTCACTTATCCGTTCTTCTGCCTCAGTTATTCTGCTACTGATTCCTTCTACTGTATTTTTCATTTCAGTTATTGTGTTGTTCATCACTGGTTGTTTGTTCTTTAGTTCTTCTGGGTCTTTGTTAAACATTTCTTGTATTTTCTCAATCTGTGCCTCCATTTGATTTCCGAGATTCTGGATCATCTTTACTATCATTACTCTGAATTCTTTTTCTGGTAGGTTGCATAGTTCCTCTTCATTTATTTAGTCCTTTTGGTTTTTACCTTGCTCCTTCATCTCTACCATATATTTTGTCATCTAATTTTTTTTGATGGGTGGAGCTGTGTTCCTGTCTCACTGCTTGTTTGGCCGAAGGCGTCCAGCACTAGAATTTGCAGGCAGTTGGGTGGAGTCGGGTCTTGGTGCAGAGACGAGGAGAGCTCACACATTAATATTCCCTGGGGCCTGAAGTTCTCTGCTAGTCCAGTGGCTTGGACTAGGCGTTCCCACCACAGGAGCTCAGGCCTCATCCCCAGCCTTTCTTTCTTTTCCTTTGTGCTTAGTGTAGTTTCACTTGTTCACAGGGTACTGCGTGCAGAGGCCTTGATTCCAGCACTTGAGACCAGAGTTCCTGGTGAGACATGGCTATACCAACACTGCAGCGGGGGGACCGTGTCTGAAACCAAAGGTTTAAAGAGACTTAAAAGACAACAATTAGTAGCAATGTATGAATATATTTGGCTCCTGATCCAAACAGAACCCTGGATTGTTCCATTTCTAAACAGTTGAAATTGTGCATACTGATTGGGTGTTTGATGATATTAAAGAATTTTTATTAATTCTTTAGGCTGGAGTTATACTTTCTGAAAGGGTTTTTATCTTTTAGACATACATACTGAAATAATTGTGGGTGAAATTTATGATGTCTGGGATTTGCTTCAAAACAATACAGGAGGGGTTTCCCTGGTGGTGCAGTGGTTGAGAGTCCCCCTGCTGATGCAGGGGACACAGGTTCGTGCCCTGGTCCGGGAAGATCCCACATGCCGCGGAGCGGCTGGGCCCGTGAGCCATGGCCGCTGAGCCTGCGCGTCCGGAGCCTGTGCTCCACAACGGAAGAGGCCACAACAGTGAGAGGCCCGCGTACCGCAAAATAAAATAATAATACAGGAACCAATTCAGACCCATTAGGATAGCTATTATCAAATAAATAAATAAATAAACCACAGAAAATAATAAGCATTAGAAAGGGTGTGGAGAAATTGAAACTCTTGTGTATTGCTGGTAGGAATGTTAAATGGTGCAGCCATGGTGAAAAGCTGCATGGCAGTTCCTCAAAAAATTAAACATAGAATTACCATATGATTCAGCAATTCCACTTTTGGGTACACACCCAAAACAACTGAAAGCAGGGACTCAAACATGTATTTGTACACCCTTGTTCGTAGAAACCTTATTCATAATAGCCGAAAGGGGAACGCCATGTAAGTGTTCCTTGATGAATTAATGGATGGACAAAATGTGACATATTTGTACAACTGGGATATTACTCAGAAAGGAAATTCTGACATGTGCTGCAACATGTTTGAAACTTGGCAGCATTATGCTAAGTGGAATAAACAAGTCACAACAGGACAAATATTGTGTGATTCCATTTATCTGAGGTACCCAGAGTAGTCAAATTCATAGAGATAGAAAGTACATTTTACTGGTGGTTGCCAGGGGCTGGGGAGAGCGGGGCATGGGGATTGATTGTTTAATGGGTAGGGAGTTTCAGTTTGAGAAGATTCAAAATTTCTAGAGATGGATGGTGGTGATGGGTACACAACAGTATGAAAGTATTTAATGCCACAGGACTGTACACTTTAAAGTGGCAAATTTTGTTATGTATATTTGACTATAAATAATAATAAAATTCAACACCCATTTATGATAAAAACTCTCCACAGAGTGGGCTTAGGGGGAACCTACCTCAACATAATAAAGGCCATATACAGCAAACATCATTCTCAATGCTGAAAAACTGAAAGCATTTCCTCTAAGATCAGGAACAAGACAAGGATGCCCACTCTCACCACTATTATTCAACATAGTTTTGGAAGTCCTAGCCACGGCAATCAGAGAAGTAAATGAAATAAAAGGAATACAAATTGGAAAAGAAGAAGTAAAACCATAACTGTTTGCTGATGACTTGATACTACATGTAGAAAATCTTAAAGGTGCCACCAGAAAACTACTAGAACTAATCTATGAATTTGGTAAGGTTTCAGGATACCCTTCAAGTTTTCCTTCAGGATACAAAATTAATGCACAGAAATCTCTTGCATTCCTATACACTAACAACAAAAGATCAGAAAGAGAAATTAAGGAAACACTCCCATTTACCATCGCAACAAAAAGAATAAAATACCTAGGAATAAACCTACCTAAGGAGGCAAAAGACCTGCACTCAGAAAACTATAAAATACTGGTGAAAGAAATCAAAGATGACATAAACAGTTAGAGAGATATACCATGCTCCTGGATTGGAAGAATCAATATTATGGAAATGAGGTATCACCTCACACTGGTCAGAATAGCCATCATCAAAAAATCTAAAAACAATAAATGCTGGAGAGAGTGTAAAGAAAAGGGAACCCTCTCGCACTGTTGGTGGGAATGTAAGTTGATACAGCCACTGTGGAGAACAGTATGCCGTTTCCTTAAAAAACCTAAAATAGAGCTACCATATGACCCAGCAATCCCACTACTGGGCATATACCCTGAGAAAACCATAATTCAAAAAGATACATGTACCACAATGTTCATTGCAGCACTGTTTACAATAACCAGGACATGGAAGCAACCTAAATGTCCATCGACAGATGAATGGATAAAGAAGATGTGGCACATATATACAATGGAATATTACTCAGCCATAAAGAGGAACGAAACTGAGTCATGTGTAATGAGGTGGATGGACCTAGAGTCTGTCATACAGAGTGAAGTAAGTCAGAAAGAGAAAAACAAATATCGTATGTTAACACATATATGGAATCTAAAAGAACTGTACTGATGAACCTAGTGACAGGGCAGGAATAAAGACGCAGACGTAGAGGACAGACTTGAGGACACAGGGGAGGAAGGGGAAGCTGGGACAAAGTGAGAGAGTAGCATTAACATATACACACTCCCAAATGTGAAACGGTTGGCTAGTGGGGCAGCTGCTGCATAGCACAGGGAGATCAGCTCGGTGCTTTGTGACCACCTAGAGGGGTGGGATAGGGAGGGTGGGAGGGAGGCTCCAGAGGGAGGGGATATGGGGATATATGTATACACATAGCTGATTCACTTTGTTGTACAGCGGAAACTAACACAACATTGTAAAGCAATTATACTCCAATAAAGATGTGAAAAAAATTTTTAAATAATAAATTGCATTATCTAATGCATTACTGATGGTATAAAAAATACAATTAAGTTTTGTATGTTGATCTTGGATTCACCAACCCTGCAAAACTCTTACTAGTTCCAAGAGTTTTCTGGAGAATCTCTTGAATTTTCTATTAAAATTTGTTCCCCCTATACCTGAAACTAACACAACATGGTAAATCAACTATATTTCAATAAAACAAAGTATTTTTAAGTTGGCCCTCCATATCTGCAAGTTCTGCACCCACATATTCAACAAACCACAGATTGAAAATACTGGAAAAAATTTTCCAGAAAGTTCCAAAACACAAAACATGAATTTGCCAGGAACTGGCAACTACTTAATAGGAAGTACATTGTATTTACAGCTATGTACATAATATTTACATTGTATTGGGTATTGTAAGTAACCTAGAAGTGATTTAATGTATATAAGGGCGGATGTACATAGGTTATATGCAAATACTATGCCATTTTATATAAGGACATCCCCAGATTTTGATATGGGGGTGCCTGGAACCAATCCCCAATGGAACTGAGGGACAATTATAATTAGTTTCCATCAAGCAACCACAGGGACATGAAAAAGTAGAGTTTAACTGACTTGATGGCGACAGCATCAGAGCCTTGAAACAGGTTTAGAATAGTATAGGCAAGAAGTTCAGGTGCTAGTAGTAGAGCCTAATCAGTAACGTGGTGATAGGACTAACAAGGCAGAGCTGGAATTCTGAGCAAGGATGCAAGCTGGAACACCCCAGGGGACGTGCTAGCACTAGAGCCACATGTAGGGTCTGAAAATGGAGCTGAGGTGGAGTGGGGAAGGTGGCACGGGGTCTGGAGTAACTCAGGCATCAGAGGCAGTAACTGAACCAGACAAAAACATCACTCCCGTGGAGGTCATTTAATGCAGACAGGTTTGAGCAAAAACTAGATTTTGTCAAATCTGAAGAAACATGGGGACAAAGTTGCTTTGTTTTGGTTGAGACACTGAGCGCCAGTAGGCACTACCACTTCAGAGCAGGAAAGAGTACAGTGAGAGAGAAAAGACCTGGATCCCCACCAGCGATGGAGCCCTGAAAGCCAATTTAGACTGAAACTTTTTGACTTCTCATAACCACTGAAAAAGGAGGTAATTTTGTCGAGTTATGTCTCTCCAGGAACTGTAGTTAATAAACCCTTCTTTTTGTAAATTCCCATCACCACTTCTGGGTTCTTTGGTGTTTTTTGTTGTTGTTTGTTTATAAATTTATTTATTTATTTTGACAGCATTGGGTCTTCGTTGCTGCGCGCGGGCTTTCTCTAATTGCAGCGAGCGGGGGCTACTCTTCGTTGCGGTGCACGGGCTTCTCACTGCGGTGGCTTCTCTTCGTTGCGGAGCACGGGCTCTAGGCGTGCGGGCTTCAGTAGTTGTGGTGCGTGGGCTCAGTAGTTGTGGCTCACGGGCTCTAGAGCGCAGGCTCAGTAGTTGTGTCGCATGGGCTTAGTTGCTCCGTGGCATGTGGGATCTTCGCGGACCAGGGCTCGAACCCTTGTCCCCTGCATTGGCAAGCAGATTCTTAACCACTGCACCACCAAGGAAGTCCTCTTTGGTGGTTTTTGGTTTTGTTTTGTTTTGTTTTTTGCGGTACGCGGGCCTCCCACTGCTGTGGCCTCTCCCGTTGCGGAGCACAGGCTCCAGACGCGCAGGCTCAGCGGCATGGCTCACGGGCCCAGCCCCTCCGCGGCATGTGGGATCTTCCCGGACCGGGGCATGAACCCGTGTCCCCTGCATCAGCAGGCGGACTCTGAACCACTGCGCCACCAGGGAAGCCCTCTTTGGTGTTCTTTAAACTTTCTTTACAGGACTCAAAATTTTAGAGTGTGACCCCTCTGAGTTCTAGATGTCTATTTAAGAGGGCCCTAGGGTCACATCACGATAGTATGGAAATAACTCTTCTACCTGGAATAGGATGCTTAGTCTTTTGTGTTTGAAGGCCTAAAAGCAGGAATGAGGAGGAATGGTAATTGGGGTGATAGGTCCATAAGGCGACAGAGGCTCGAATTCATCCAGCTTGCATTCTGAATCCAGGGAAAGCCTACTTGCCCCTCTGGCCAGAGAAGAAGCCAGACAGACATTGAGTACTGTCCAGTCTCCCAGGGCGATGTCATTCTGCATCAGCCTGCCACCTAATGGTCATAACAATTGATGCAACGTGTTACTGGTATCACCACATGATCTGAATAGTATGACCTCATCTTTTTCTGTGCCTCAGAGTAAATGCTTTCTGGGTCAAACCGAGGAGGCGAGGAAAGTAAACGTTCCTGTTACAAAGTGACAATGG
Source organism: Leucopleurus acutus (assembly GCF_964270905.1). Lineage (NCBI taxonomy): Eukaryota > Metazoa > Chordata > Mammalia > Artiodactyla > Delphinidae > Leucopleurus > Leucopleurus acutus. Next base: position 79,095,209 of record NC_139157.1, read on the forward strand.
CAAAAAAATTACTGATAAAAATTCTTATGAAAAGATAAGAAATGTAATTCTTATATTTGTTATAATTAGGAGTGTACCTAAGACAAGTGTTTCAATGTCACTTGCTTAAACTTCATAGAAATGGGCCATCAAAAGCCTCAGCTTGGGGCTTCCCTGGTGGCGCAGTGGTTGAGAGTCCGTCTGCCGATGCAGGGGACACGGGTTCGTGCCCCGGTCTGGGAAGAACCCACATGCCGCGGAGCGGCTGGGCCCGTGAGCCATGGCCGCTGAGCCTGCGCGTCCAGAGCCTGTGCTCCACAACAGGAGAGGCCACAACAGTGAGAGGACCGCATACCGCAAAAAAAAAAAAAAAAAGAGTGGAAGAGGAAAATGCACATTAAGGGGGCGTCTCTCCTCTCCATGATCTAAGGGGGAAAGAAAGGAAGCAAATAAACATTCCTGGGACACTACAATGCTCCAGGAATGTTGCCATCTTGTATGTTACTTAAACTTTGAATAAAAACTTGTGAATTGGTCAAGATCCCCTACACCTTACCATCTATATCCTTGAGTAAATTGCTTACATCTCCAAGCCTCAAGATCCTTGTCTGTCAAATGGATATAATACCTTGGAGGGGGGCCATAAGGATTAAATGAGAAAAAGAACCTAGCACAGAATAAACTGTAGTAGCTATAAAATTGAAGACAGCTGTTAATCCCATTCTACAGGGGATAAAAATATCAGTTGTAAATTACTGTAAGCTCACTACAACTTTTTAAAAAAGCCAAGAAGAATACATCAAAAATCTACAGTTAGAGCCATATCCAGAAACTAACATCTGTTGTTCCATTGATTACTATGGAAAATAAAATGAAATGCTAGTGAGTTTCCAAAGTGTGTTTTCAGGTGACCCAGATTGTTGGTTTTCACACATATTGGGTTTATAATGAACTATTAGAAAGGAAAAGATTTATCTTTTCTCTGCCTTTTCCCAGCTCCTGTCAGAAAGTTTTAAAGGTTTCTAAAGTTTGAGGAGATAATTGCTAGTGTGATCTTGTTACCTCGGGATACCTGAAACTATCTCCAGCAATTCCATTCACTCCCAAGTAAGGATCCAGTTATAGAAATGCAGAGTTTCCTTAGACAACACTAAAGTCCCAAGTATTTATCTGTACTAAATACTTTGGCACTACTTTCGTAACGTTTTGAACTTATGCAGGGTCTGAATGATTAAATCGTTAATTAATTAATTAATATACATCAACCCTGGTTAGGAGACAGCAGACTGCACTGATTCCCTCATTTGAAACAGGGTAAAGAACTTAAGAGACCCCCTTATGTGTAGGAGTGGGTCTGAACAGCACGAGCAGTTTTGCCTAGACTGAAGGATAGTTTCCAGAAATATATCTCGATAAAAATTTGTCAATCCCCAAAAAATATATATGACACGGGAAGCACATGTTGCAGCACACAAGCACTGTTGGTGCAGAGATATTCTAGGAGGTTAATAACCTTAGTTTTTGACCTTAATCTGATCATCTCTTCTCCCTCAGATAAGTCCTCCCTACAGCTCCACCTTGCAGTCCCAATAAAAGACCGCGTCTTCCTATCGACTCACTGATACTCTTCTCCACAGAAAGCGTTGTATGGGGTCCACCTCTGCGGACATCACTGTGGCTTAGCTGTCAGCTTGGCTACTTGAGAGACAATAGTGTGACAATAAAACAATAGACTCTTGGGATTTTTTTTTTCAAATAAACACAAATTAATGTAAAAGAGAACACAAGTTTTAAAAGATTAAATGCCTTTTCTCCAATTCTCTATCCCTCAAAATACTTTTGGAACTTTCTTTGTAAAACTCTATTAAGAGCCATTTCTTCCCTCCTTCATACAATCTCGTTATTTTATAGCCACATCTTGTAAGTTAAAACTGTGACCTACTTTGACTGCTTTCATTTATATGTAAGGATGTCACTACATATAGCATTATTAATTATGTATCTTGATGTTGGTTTTTACTTGGAGTTGGAGGGATTAATCAATCACTAAAACTCTGAGTTTCAGTTTTGCTTTAGTTGTTTGGATTTTTGTCCTCTGGTGCTTGCTTGTTTGTAGACAAACGGAAAGGGGTCTATTGATGGAGACTGGTATCACCTCACCAACTGATGTAACCAGTTCTGATGGAATTTTTTAAACACAGAATGGATTAAATTTTAATATTGTGTTTTATTAGCATTCTAACTAGTGAGTTGTAAGATTGTGATTTTTATTCCTGAGGAACTCAATTAGAAAGATAAGCCCAACATAACTGCATTTTTCTTTTTACTTAAATTACTGGTACAGAAAACAACTATAAATGTGTCCTATTAAAAAGAATACCTGGGACTTCCCTGGTGGCACAGTGGTTAAGAATCCACCTGCCAATGCAGGGGACAGTGGTTCAAGCCCTGGTCTGGGAAGATCCTACATGCCACGGAGCAACTAAGCCCGCGAGTCACAACTACTGAGTCCACAAGCCGCAACTACTGAAGCCCGCACACCTAGAGCCCGTGTTCCGCAACAAGAGAAGCCACTGCAATGAGAAGCCCACACACCTCAATGAAGAGTAGCTCCCACTTGCTGCAACTAGAGAAAGCCCACACACAGCAACAAAGACCCAACGCAGACCAAAAAAAAAAAAAAAAAAAAAAAACCTAAAGAATGAAAATTCAGCTATCCCTCTACAAAAGGATTGATCATAGCTCTCTAAAAAGCAGCAAACTCTCATGTGTCATCTTAAATATGGTTGAATTTATATAAAACTTTTAGGAATACAACCATCAGAAAAATAAGTTGCTTCTGTGTTAATTAGCAGGTTATAGTGATGTTGTAACACTTCCTAATATCCAGATCCCATTATCTCAGATTATTTTTTCTGTTATAAAACAACAACAATGTTTCTAAGCCAGTATATCCTTCATTAGTCAGGAAATAGGAACGTATATGTGGAGAGAATTCTGACCGAAAGGGATTATCAGGAGGACTGACTCAACAGCACCGTGGCTTCACGTACTAGTTAGAAGAACAGATTTGAACCTTAATCTTCTAATCTGCCTGAGTCATTCAATTTTGAGTTGCTTTGCACGCAGTTTTAGCTTATTTCTGAAGGTCATCCTGTTTCTTCTTCTTGTGTGATTTTCCCAGTTGATTCACTATCTGCTTCACTGATAATTCACAACATTTGCAAAAATCGATGTATTTTAAATTCCCTGAAGTTGAAGAGATACAACTAAGACATATCTTCTAAATTTTTCAGTGTATTTAAATTTTACATATCGGTCTTTTCCAGGCTTTTCACAGAGGCAAAATTACTTATATCTCGTTTTTAAGTGACTGCTTTTTCAGCTTCTCTATAGCAAATCAGTGAAAGGAAACTGACAAAGAAAATGCCCTATAATTTATAATCAGCAACTAACTTTACATATTATATACCTATCATTGAAATGACTTCCAAGACTAAGCCAAACTGTACTCAGAAGTTTTAAGATGCAAGGGTAACACAGGAGATGTAGAAAATCAAGAAAATTATGAAGAAGCACCATCCTCGGGTTTGAATTCTAGAAAAGGCAATATATCTGAATTGTAATAGAGGCTCTCACTGATCTTGGACAAATCACTTCATTCAATTGCCAGGCATTAGTTAAAACAGTTATAATTCCCACGTGTCTGTGGGTATATTACAATAATTACTCAATTGTTAGGTTGAAAAGCACTGAGGAAATTTAAACTCTGCTATAAAAATAATTGGGTGCACGCTTTCACGTAAACAGGACGAAAAACTGTTCACATTTACCTGCCTTATTTAGTTTATATTTCGATCACTGCCTGAGGACATCTGTCAGTACAGCCGCCTGAAGTAAACAGGATATGGGAAAGTACGCCCAGACTGTTCGTTTTTGAAATTCCTTTCTAAAAATATTATCACTCATCCTCTCGAATACATTAATCATATACCACTGGCTCTCTAGAACATATAAATTAAAAATATGTCCTCTAACTTTCATAATTGTTAGATAAATATTTATACTTCCCTTGGACAGTAATTAAGAAATATTTCCTTCAAGGTACATTTTACTTATAAACTCCTTGGAGGCAGAAATCATGTTTCTTCATCTCATACACTCTCATAGCACCCAGGACAGGCCCTCACACATAACACGAAGCTCCGTAAATATTTCTTAAGCTGTTCTGTCTGCTTGGAGCTGGAATGGAAGATAAGTAAGTCAAGGTCCCTGTTCTCAAGGAATGACTCACACACTATAAACCGTCTTAGATAACACTATGTGCTATAATAAAGGTATGGACAACACACACGAGACAAGAAAAAAGGAGAGATTGTCAAGAGATCTTTAAAAAAAAGGTGACATTTTAGTCTAAGGACAAATAAGAACTCACCATGCACAAAAGAAGCAAACAAGGGAAACATGGTGTGCAGTCCAATGTGTAAAGCACCAAGCGGGTGCAGGAAGTGTGGAAGATAACTGGATACTGGTGCCAGTCTGTAAGGATCTCGCGTTCTCCACCAAAGAATTTGCATTTTATCTTCTAGACAAGTAGTCTCCAAAGTGGGGTGCACTCACTCCGGAGCATATGCAAACCTATTCAGGAAAAAAACAGAACATCTATTTGTATTTATATTTTCTCATCCTTTTTAATTTTGAGTGTTTGTTGAGTGTAATGTGTGTATGTGTGTCTGTGTGTGTGTGTAATTTATAAAGAAAAAGACACAAGTTGGGTCCATAGTCAGAATTTTTCTGATGGAGTACACAATCAAAAACGTGAAGACCCAGGCAATAAGCTACCATTGAAGGGTTTTTAAAAGGGGTGACAGTATCAGACCTATATTATGCAGAGATAGCACTAAGGTCTGTAGATGATACTTTACCAGGGAATGGAGAAATATTTTTTCCAGCTCTGTTGAGATATTGACATATAACTTATACAAGCTTTTAAGGTATACAATGTGATGATTTAACACATGTATATATTACAAAATGATACCACAGTAAGGTTAGTTAACACCTCCGTCCCCTCGTATAATTGTCTCTCTGTGTGCACGAGTGTGGTGATGACATTTAAGATTTCCTCTCTTAACTTTCAAATACATAATACAGTATTGTTAATTATAGTCACCATGCTATACATTAGATCCCTTGAACTTATTGATCTTGTAACTGGGAGTTTGTACCCTTTGACTGACATCGTTCCCATTTTCCTCACCCCACCCCCAGCCCTTGGCAACAAGCATCCTACTCTCTATTTCCGAGTTCAGCTTTTTTAGATTTCACATATAAGTGAGAACATACAATGTTTGTCTTTCTCTGTCTGACATTTTACTTAGCATAATGTCCTCGAGGTCCATCTATGTTGTCACAAGAGGCAAAATTTCCTTTTTTATATAGGTGAATGATATTCCATCATATTTTCTTTATCCATTCATTTGTTAATGGACGCTTAGGTTGTTTCCATATCTTGGCTATTGTGAACAATGCTGCAGTGAACATGGGAGTGCAGGTATTTCTTTGAGATCCTGACTCCACTTCCTTCAGATATATATCCAGAAGTGGAACTGCTGGATCATATGGTAGTTCTATTTTTAATTTCTTGAGGAACCTCCATACTGTTTTCCATAGTGGCTGCACCAATTTACATTCCCACCAACAGTGCACAAGGGTCCCCTTTTCTCCACAGCTTCACCAACATTTGTTAGCTTTTGTCTTTTTGCTAATAGCCATTCTAACAGGTGTGAGGTGATACCTCATGATTTTGATTTGCATTTCCCTGATGATTAGTGATGATGAGCATCTTTTCATGTACCTGTTTGGCCATTCATATGTCTTCTTTGGAAAAGAAGTCTTATTCAAGTCCTTCACCCATTTTTTAATCAGACCATTTGGTTTTTATCTTGTTGAATTCTATGCGTTCCTTTAGGTATGTTAGGATATTAACCCCTTATCAGACAGATGGTTTGCAAATATTTTCTCCCATTCTTTTTATTCTGATGATTGCTTATTTTGCTATGCAGAAGCTTTTTAGTTTGGTGTAGCTCCACTTAGTTTTTATTTTGTTGCTTGTGCTTTCAGTGTCATATCCAAAAAATCATTGCCATGACCAATGTCAAGGAGCTTTTTTCCTATGTTTTCTTCTAAGGGGTTTTACAATTTCAGGCCTCCCATTTAAGTCTTTAATGCATTTTGAGTTGATTTTTGTAAATGATATAAGATAGAGGTCCGATTTCACACTTCTGCATGTAGTTGTCCAGTTTTCCCAACACCAGTTATTGAAGACGCTAACCTTGACCCAGTGAATATTATTGGCACCCTTGTCAAATATTAGTTGACCTTATAAGTGTGGGTATTTCTGGGCTCTCAATTCTGTTCCATTGGTCTATGTAACCATTTTTATGCCAGTACTGTTTCAATTACTATAGCTTTGTAATAAAGTTTGAAATCAGGAGTTGTGATGCCTGTATTATAAGGAAAATATATTAGAGAGAACCTTAAACTTAATAGAAATTTTCCTACCAATCCTATCCTTTTAAAATATTTTTACACTCTTTCTTAAATAATTACATTAGGTCATTGTTTTAAGTTAGGCTGATCTGTGGTACTTAAAGTTTTAGTGTTTCTCCTTTGCAAAACTCTATTTTCTGAGCAAATATTTTGACTAATATTCTATATAAGTTACAAAGATAATTTGAGGAAAAAAATGATCAGTGGAATTTAACTCACAGAATTCTATGAGGAAAAGGTCTCCAAATGGTGAAATGTTTCTTCATACAAAATAATATGACACAATTTAAAGAAAATAGTTGCTAAATCCTAGAGATTCAAAACCATAAAGTGACAAAGAATTCTGAAATTAATCCAAAGAAATCAACTCTCCGATGATCAACTGTCAAGTTTGGCAAAAAAAAATAAATTAAAACATTGAAAAAAATATCTCAATAACCATTATATCTCAATAATCATTATCATTTGTGATTATAATTATTTACTTTAGAGGAAAATCTGGGATAAAGAAAGGATGATTTTATAGGGCCACACTGTTCATCCAAAAATTCCTTTACCGACCTTATTTCTAAATTTAGTGCTTCAAATATTTGTCTCTCCATTGAGTTTTTTAATCCCTATATATTCCTACCTACTTGAAATTCTCACCTTGGTAGTTTCACCATGGCCAACATGATAAGGCACTGTGAAACATGATAAGCACAGTGAAAGAAACATGGTTAGGAACTTCTCAGCTCACAGAGATAAATGAGACTTGGTACCAGCTCCTAGGACACCTACCAACTTGGTACCAGCTCCTAGGACACCAGCTCACAAAAAGGAACTAAAACAGCTGCACAGCCAACTACTAACCACGTAGTTCCAGACAGAATGTGATACGTGTTTTAAAAGAGGTATAAGGAAAATCAAAAGGGAGTTCCTCTACACTGTTGGTGGGAATGTAAACTGGTGCAGCCACTATGGAGAACAGTATGGAGATTCCTTAAAAAAGTAAAAATAGAGCTACCATATGACCCAGCAATCCCACTCCTGGGCATATGTCCAGGGAAAACCATAATTTGAAAAGATACGTGCATTGCAGCACAGTTTACAATAGCCAAGACATGGAAGCAACCTAAATGTCCATCGACAAATGAATGGATAAAGAAGATGTGGTATATAAATACAATTGAATACTACTCAGCCATAAAAAAAATGAAATAATGCCACTTGCAGCAACATGGATGGACCTAGAGATTATCATACTAGGTGAAGTAAGTCAGAAGGAGAAAGACAAACATTATATGATATCACTTATATGTGAAATCTAAAATATGACACAAGTGAAGTTAGTTACAAAACAGAAGCAGACCCACAGATATAGAAAACAAATTTATTGTTGCCAAAGGGGAAAGGGGGTGGGGGGAGGGATAAATTGGGAGTCTGGGATTAGCAGATACAAACTTCTATATATAAAACAGATAAACAACAAAGGAACTATATTCAATATCCTATAATAAACCGTAATGGAAAAGAATATGAAAAAGAATATGTATGTGTGTGTGTGTATAACTGAATCACTTTGCTGTACACCAGAAACTAGCACAACATTGTAAATGAAATATATTTCAAAATAAATAAATAAATAAAGGAGTTCTTAAGATGGGTAAGCTCATTTTCCAAAACAAACTTAATAAAAATGATAATAGCTAACATATATTGAGACTACCCATCATGTACCATGATTTGCATGCATTATATTATTTATTCCTCATAATAACCCTATGAGTTGTTTAACAATAATAGTTGTTTCTATTATTATCTTCATTTTATAGAGGAAAAAAACAGCTAGATTCTTTTGAACTAGGCATTGCTCAGAAGACACTCTTTTCCCATGTAAACACAGGATTTGGCGGGAAAAAAAAATAAGTCCTCACGTGGCCTACAACTGTGCTGGCCAAAATGGTAGCCCAAGCCACGTGTGGTCATTAAACACTTGAAATGTGACTGGTCTTAACGAAGATGTGCTGTAAGTATAAAATACACACCAGGTTTCGAAGAATTAGCACTGAAAAAAAGAATGTAACATATCTTATTAAGTGTTTTATACTGATTGGATGTTGAATTGGTAAAATTTTCGGTATATTGGGTTAAAGAATGTATATTATAGAGTTAATTTCACCTTTTTTTTGTTTCTTAAGTTTTTAATGAGGCTACTAGAAAATGTTAAATTACATATATGTCTTACGTTATATTTCTATTGAATAGCACTGGTTTAGAGTGTTGTTAAAGAAAGGAATTACTAACCAAAAAATAAATAACATCAACAACAATCTTCTATGGTAGTGAGCAGGAATTAAATGCCAGAAATAAGGAAGAAAAAGGTGTTATCTTACACTTTTTTTAAAAAATCCTCTTGAGAAGATTATAAAAGAAAACAATAACAAAAAAATTGGGCCTGGGGCTTCCCTGGTGGCGCAGTGGTTGAGAGTCTGCCTGCCGATGCAGGGGACGCGGGTTCGTGCCCCGGTCCGGGAAGATCCCACATGCGGCGGAGCGGCTGGGCCCGTGAGCCATGGCCGCTGGGCCTGCGCGTCCGGAGCCTGTGCTCCGCAACGGGAGAGGCCACAACAGTGAGAGGCCCGCGTACCGCAAAAAAAGTTTAAAAAATTGGGCCTGGAATCAATGTAACAAGAAGTACACCCAGCACCCATCTTGGTTTCTAATATCATTCACCTTGGAGAAATGGCAGGAGCAGAGACTATACAGGATGAGCTGGGACAGCTTGTAATACCGGAAAGTAAGGTAGTGCTCAAAAAACACAGCAGGGGCATATAAAAGGGGCACAGGAGCCAACTGAAAGAGCTCCCAGTTACCAAAGCTGGAACAATTTGAGCAATAAAATAAATAACAAAGTGTTGGATTATAACCCAAAGTATAAGATAAATAACCATGAGTCCATACTAATACAAATAAATGATTGAATAAATAAACAAATGGGGGTGGGAGGGAGGGAGAGATTGGGAGTTCAGGATTGACATGTACGCACTGCTATATTCAAAACAGATAACCATGGGGGTTCCCTGGAGGTCCAGTGATTAGGACTCTGTGCTTTCACTGCCGTGAACCAGGTTCAATCCCTGGTCGGGGAACTAAGATCCTGCAAGCCGCACATCATAGCCAAAAAAAACCGATAACCAACAAGGACCTACTGTACAGCACAGGGAACTCTGCTCAATCCACTGTAATAACCTAAATGGGAAAAGAATTTGAAAAAGAATAGATACATGTATATGTATAACTGAATCACTTTGCTGTACACCTGAAACTAACCCAATATTGTTAATCAACTATACTCCAATACTAAATAAAAATGTAAAAATAAATAAATAAAATTAGAGTCCCTAATTTTAAAAAATATATAAAATGAACAAATAGTGGGAAACAGACACTTCTCCCATACAAAAGAATTCTGCCCCTCAAACAGGTGAAGCATAAAGTCCCTACCCCTCAAGTAGAGGCTGCACATACTGGGCGAAAAGAATGGAACGGGAGGGGGAAAAAAAGGAACTTGAGGAAAAACCTGACAAACACCATCTCAGGCATGTGATGAAGTTTACCACCACCAGTGATAACCATCGGTGATAAGCTATGTTGACAGCATATTCCCTTGAAATTATGTGATGAGGATGGCACTTTACCTCTGTGGTCTTTAACCCCATAACCCCAGTCTAATTATAATAAAAACATCGAACAAAGTGAAATTGGGAGCCTTTCTACAAAACCTACCAGTACTCTACAAAACTTTCAAGATCAGTAGAAACAAGGAAGGTCTGAGAAACTGTCAGTCTACAGGAGCCCAATGAGACACAATGCCTAAATACAATATAATGTGGCATCCTGGATGGAATCCTGGGACAGAAAAAGAACATTAGGTAGAAACTAAATAAATCTGAATATAAAGTATGAACCTCCATTAACAATAATCTATCAGGGCTTCCCTGGTCGCGCAGTGGTTAAGAATCCGCCTGCTAATGCAGGGGTCACAGGTTCAAGCCCTGGTCCAGGAAGATCCCACATGCCGTGGAGCAACTAAGCCCGTGCACCACAACTACTGAGCCCATGAGTCACAACTACTGAAGCCTGCGCACCTAGAGCCCATGCTCCGCAACAAGAGAAGCCACCACAATGAGGAGCCTGCGCACCGCAACGAAGAGTAGCCCCCGCTCAGTGCAACTAGAGAAAGCCCACATGCAGCAACAAAGACCCAATGCAGACAAAAATAAATCAATTTATAAAGAAAAAAAACAAAATAATCTATCAGAGACTTCCCTGGTGGCACAGTGGTTAGCAATCCGCCTGCCAGTGCAAGAGACATGGGTTCGAGCCCTGGACTGGGAAGATCCCACACGCCACAGAGCAACTGGGCCCATGTACCGCAACTACTGAGCCCGCATGCCACAACTACTGAAGCCCACGCCTAGAGCTCGTGCTCTGCAACAAGAGAAGCCACCGCACTGAGAAGCCCACACACCACAAAAAAGAGTAGCCCTAGCTCGCAGCAATTAGAGAAAGCCCGTGTGCAGCAATGAAGACCCAATGCAGTCAAAAATAAATAAATAAATGTATTTTTTTTTAATCTATCAATATTGGCTACTTAGTTGTGATCAATGTATCATACTAATGTAAGACCTCTGCAACAGGTCAAACAAGGCAAAGGGTATGAAAAACTCTCTGGACTACCTCTACAACTTTTCTGTAAACTTAAAACTTCTATAATAAAAAGTGTGGGTTGTTTGTTTTTTTTAAAGGACCTCCTGTGGTTTGAAATATTTCAAGTCTGTTGGAATCTTTATTTCCTGGTTCAAGTCTTTTATAACCTTGCTATTCAAACCGTGGTCACCTGTGAGCTTCCTAACAATACAGAATCTCAGGCCCATCCCAGATATACTAGCCCGGGTCCGCCAGAAACAGAACCAATAGTGTGTGTGTGTGCGTGCAGGCACATAATAAGAATTACAAGGAAATGGCTAAAAAGAATTATAAGGAAATGGCTTGTGCAATTATGAAGGCTGGCCAGCCTAAATCTGCGTGTAGCCTGGCAGCCTAGAGACCCATGGTGCAAATGAAGTCTGAAAGCAGTCTGCTAGAGAATCCCCCCGTGCTCAGAGGGTAGGTCTTCTATTCAGGCCTTAGATTAATGGAATAAGGTCTACTCACATTACAGAGGGCAATCTGCTTTACCCAGAGTTCACCAATTTAAAGGTTAACCTCATCCAAAAGCACCCTCCAAGTAGATACATAAAATTAACTGTTACCAAATACTGTTATCACTTATATGTGGAATCTAAAGAATAAAACAAATGAATATAACAAAACAGAAGTAGACTCACAGATACAGAGAACAAGTTAGTGGTTCCCAGTGGGAAGAGGGAAGGGCAGAGGGACAAGATAGAGGTAGGGGGTTAAGAGATACAAACTACTCTGTATAATATAAATAAGCTACAAGGATACATTGTACAGCACAGGGAATATAAGCAATATAATAACTTTAAATGGAGTATAATCTATAAAAATTTTGAATCACTATGTTGTATACCTGAAACTAATATATTGTAAATCAATTAAACCTCAATTTTTTTAGAAATCAATGTATTTTATAATATCATATTAACAAATAAAAACCAAACAATGGTATTTTAAAATTTTTTAATTAACTGTCATACCACACCTGATAAACCTGAACGTGAATTTTAAAAGGAACTGCCTGGTGATTTCCTACATTCAAGTTTAAGGGGCATTGCTCTACAAGATTCCTGAAGGGCCAGAATCCTCCTCGGACAGTTTAAATCTCATACAGGATAATTTCAGTAACTCAGAAACAAGGCTTGATTTGTCTTCCTTGTAACGTGATGACCTTACTAGCATTTACCGATCTGGAGGTTAGGGATGCCTCCAGCAGTCGCTGCCACCCTCCCCTCCGGACAAGGCTGACCCTCTCATTTGTTCCCATGTGGACCTCACCAAGCCTCTGACCTGGCTGATTTAACTGTTGACTTGTGGGTTTCTTCCCTGCTGCAATGAACTCCCCAAGGGCACCTACCGTATCTCATTTGCCCTTTCATCTCCAGTTCTTTATGACCCACAGAGAACTGCCTGTGGTCAGAAGAGGTATGTCCCACTCCCACCCCCTCCCCGCAAGGCAGGCTAGTGCATTTTCCTAGCGCTTCTACCTTAGAGTCAGCAAATGCCAGGAGAACCTGTTCGATTTAGACCTGTGGAGACATACGTCACATGATTCTACAGGGTGAACCATATGAAACTGCTGATACTGGGTTATTTTGACCTACGAAGTAGGCAATTACATAGGACTCAACAATACGTTTCTATTGCCTGGTTTTCCGCCTCAAAGGGTATCCTAGAGACAATAAGCTGTCACGGGCAGATAGTACCAGGGTTGCTAATATTCGCGGCAATTTACTACTATAACTGAACGTCAAATACAAAACATCCACTCCAAGTTCGGTCCAAGCCCTCCCCTCAATTATGCACGATTTATGCCCCTGCCGCCCGCCTCAAGGTTCCCAGTCACCCCTGCTCCCTGAGCTCCTTGTAAAGGGAGCGCCAGGGAGGGGAACGCTGTTCCTTAGAACACCAGCGACCCGGCGGGCCAGCTACCTAGGCGCCAACCACGGCACAACAAGCCCAGACGCCCGAACCCCGCCGTCCCCCTCACTACCGGTTGCCGAGTTGCCGGAACCCAAGATGGCGACAGGGGCGGAGTCTGCGTAACTGCCCCTGGGCGGGGCCCGAGGCAAGACGTGGCCGAGGGGCGGTGCCAGGCCGGGGGCGGTGCCAGCGGCCCAGCTCTGCCTGGCCACCGCGGCCCGGGGGGTCTTCGGCTGTTCAGTCTGAGTTTTCTTTTCCGCTGGGTGGTCGGTGCCGCCGCTCCTTGGAGGCGTCATGAAGTCCCCGGTTCCGGACCTTGCCCCGAGCGACGGCGAGGAGGGCGAGGACCGCACGCCGCTCTTGCAGCGCGCCCCGCGGGCGGAAACCGGTGAGCAGCTGAGAGAACCAGGGTCTTCGGACGAGAGGCGGTCCCAAGGTAGAGGGTGTCCAGAGCTGCTTAAGCGCGAGGGGACTGAGAACGCGGGGCCCATTCAGGACCCCACTCAGCCCCCGCCTTCTCGGGTGCCCAGAAGCAGCTCTGGGGCCCAGGAGGCGGGCTGGACCGTGAGGCCGGGCCGGGTCGGGCGGAGGCTCGGGCGGGACCTCTGCAGGCGCAGCCCCGGGGACCTCGGCAGGTGCAGCCCCGGGGGCCTCGGCAGGTGCAGCAGGCGGGCCCGGGCGGGGAGCTGCTGGGCGCTGGCGGCGCTGGGCTCCCGGCGATTTTCGGTAGTTTTGAGCCGGGGTCCCTGTGGAAGAACGAACTTGGGGAGAATCTTGAAATCAATGGGCAGAGGGCGGAGGGGAGGACCCCGTAGAAGAGCGAACTGGGGAGAAATCTGCAATTGAAGGATAGAGGGCGGGACGGAGCTGCGGGCTCTTCCTCCGTGTCACTGCCAGGTTGCCACAGCTCTTCGCCCTCCAGCACGTGATCTGGTAGCTAGCTCCCTGGGCATGAAGAGGAGACACAAAAAAGGACTGAGATTAACATTTGTGAGTATGCGGAGGAAAATTATTGGATAACCCAGCGAATAGCTTGAAATTGTGCGATAAGAGGTTAAAAGTACTGCATACATTTTTCCCCCCGTATAGCTGTCTACGATTAAGTCTCAGCAGTCTACGACTTAAGTTAGGAAACAGGTTATCCTCAAGATAGGTTATTGATAGACCACTAAGGTGATTTGCATAAAGTCTTGCAACAAATGGAAAAAGAGTTACTTCACAATGCATCTTCCCTGAATTTGGGGAAATTAAAATATTTTGCTATACTTCTTTAAAAGAAATTAAAACTAAAGAATAAATCAGTTTGCATGCATTCTATAGTTTCAAAGATGTGTGCATGAGAAGCAGAGTTGAATTCGAAATTTGACTTTTCCTGACCAAGAACAGTACAATCCTGTGGCATCTTCTAAATTTGTTTTTATCATTACCAGATGGTGGCAGTAGAGGTGGTAACATTATAGCTCTATCTGGCAACTGGGAGCTTATTTTTGTGGGCGCTCAATGTAAACACTGTACCATAATGCCGTTTTACCTGGAAGTCAGACTTAGTTCCATAAACTGATCTTTTTCTATAGCATATGAGTTAGATTTCTATAATCCTCTTCTGCCAAATAATCTAGTTTGGAAATACAGAAATAATAAAGATATTCCCTAGAGACTACTATATTCTGTTGCAATTGGGAAACATATATATAAATATAATCAAATTTTAGCTCAAATGTTAAACGTCAGTAGTTGTCAGGAAAATGCAGATTAAAACCGCAATGAGCCGTTACACACTTACTAGAATGGCTAAAGTTAAAATGGCTGAAGATACCAAATATTGGCCAACATACAGAATAACTAGAACTCTCATATTTTGCTTGTAAGAGTGTAAAATGGTACAACTACTTTGGAAAACTGGCAATCTATTTTAAAGTTAAACATACATTACCATAATACCAAACAATGTTTATAACAGCTTTAATTCATAATAGTAAAAATCTGGAAACAACGTATCCATCAGTTCATCAGCAGGTGAATGGATAAACAAATTGTGGTATATTCATGCATACTCAGTGGTATTATAAAAAGAAATTCCTGATACACATAACAACGTGGGTAAATCTCAGACACAAAAGAAACCACCGTATTAATGTATGACTCCATCAGTATGACGTTCTAAACAAGCAGAACTAATCTGTAATAACAGGAAGCAGGTCAGTGGTTGCCTGGAAGCTACAGGCAGGAAGGAATTGCCTGCAGAGGCACTAGGGTACTTTATAGGGTACAAGATGCAGATGGGAAAGTTCTGCAGCTTGACTGGGATTCACAGATGTATACATTTGTCAAAATTCACCAAACTGTACACTTGAAATGGGAGCATTTTATTGTATGTAAAATATACCTCAATAAAGTAGATTGAAAAAGAAAAAAATTAACTCATTCCTTTTAAGAACAATCCCTGCTTGATTCATGGGTTGAGTGTATAGATCTTAGCCCAGTTCCTCATGCCTTGAGGCAGCTGTCTTCATTATAACCATTTTCCTTCTTATTTTTACTCTTTACATACCACTGGAGAGCAAAAGTGAAGTAAGAATAGCAGCAACACATTTTGGTTTGCTATTTAAAATATGATAAGGGTTTTAGAGAAGAGGCGCCTACCGTTATAGGGTATTTCATTAGTCAACAATATTTTAATTTCTTTTTTTTTTTTTTTTTGCTGTACGCGGGCCTCTCACTGTTGTGGCCTCTCCCATCGCGGGGCACAGGCTCCGGACGCGCAGGCTCAGTGGCCATGGTTCACGGGCCCCGCTGCTCCGGGGCATGTGGGATCTTCCCGGACCGGGGCACGAACCCGCGTCCCCTGCATGGGCAGGCGGACTCTCAACCACTGCGCCACCAGGGAAGCCCGTCAACAATATTTTAAATTAAGCTCTGTGTCTGGGGTGCTGCGAGCAGGACAGGAGAGGGGCACCAGGAGAAGGGATGGAAAAGACAAAGATGGATGTAACCGCTTTATAAGAGGCACCAGGTATTACCTCATTTTCTCGCAGTAGTGCCCTTTGTCCTAGCTTTAGTCATACTATCTACCATGTACAGCTAATAGGAGAAACACGATGCCCGTTAGTTATATTTTTTAAGTTATGTTCTATATGTTTACTTTATACATTCCAGAAAGTGTAGGTGTTTAAAAAAAAACAAAAAAAACCTTTCCATCCAGAATTGGGTTTTTTTCACTTTTGGTGCCTGGAGACCTTCAACAGACCTTAAAACCTCTCTTTTTGTATGTTTGCATATGTTTTACTTATCTTTTATGTTTGTTTCTGGAACAAACCTCTATGAAATTAGCTGTACCTTATCTATGCCTATGTGTATAGTTTTATTTTTCAGAAGAGAAAAGCTGATAAAATGTTCGTCATAAAATTTTACAGCGGTTAAAAGACCTTAGAGACTAACTCCTATCAAGTGGGCGTCATTTTATATGTAAACAGCTGAGGGCCAGAGAGGTTAAGTTCCCACTATTGCTGTAGCCATATTAAGGACTAACCAGAGTTCTTCCAGTTTTTAGTCCCATCCTTCCTCCTCGTCACAACACTGCCACATTTGTGTTACGTTGGAGAAATTCCTGTTTGCAAAATGCTTAATCATTTTTGTTGAATCCTTCACAAATTTGAAAGTTCCCTGCTCCGTCATGAAGAAGAGGACGTGGTTTTGTGTTATGTGTAGTGCTGCTTTATTGAGAGAACTAAAATTAAAGTATGTTTCTGTAGTGTTAAGACCAATGCAGGGGACAGGGGTTCAAGCCCTGGTCCGGGAAGATCTCACATGCCGTGGAGCAACTAAGGCCGTGTGCCACAACTACTGAGCCTGCGCTCTAGAGCCTGCGAGCCACAGCTACTGAGCCCGTGTGCTACAACTACTGCAGCCCGCGTGCCTAGAGCCCGTGCTCCGCAACAAAGACAAGCCACCACAATGAGAAGCCTGTGCACTGCAATGAAGAGTAGCCCCCAGTCACCGCAACTCGAGAAAGCCTGTGCACAGCAACAAAGACCCAATGCAGCCAAAAATAAATAAATTTATTAAAAAAAAAAAAAAAGAATATGTCTCAGGTTGACAGAACACAACAGAATTCTCAGTAACCTGTCAGTAACCTGACTGGTTTGCTTTTCAAGCATTTGCTTTTACATAGTCAGGTAGATTTCAGAGATGCACACCAAAGTGATGGGGGACATCCATGTTGCTGCAAATGACATTATTTCATTCTTTTTTATGGCTGAGTAATATTCCATTGTGTATATGTACCACATCTTCTTTATCAATTCATCTATCGATGGACATTTAGGTTGCTTCCATGTCCTGCCTATTGTAAATAGTGCTACAGTGAACACTGGATGCATATGTCTTTTCTAATTATGGTTTTCCCCAAATATATGCCCAGGAGTGGGATTGCTGGATCATATGATAGCTCTATTTTTAGTTTTTTAAGGAAACTCCATATGGTTCTCCATAGTGGCTGTACCAGCTTACATTCCTACCTACCAACAGTGTAGGAGGGTTCCCTTTTCTCCACACCCTCTCCAGCATTCATTGTTTGTAGACTTTTTGATGATGGCTATTCTGACTGGTGTGAGGTGATACCTCATTGTAGTTTTGATTTGCATTTCTCTAGTAATTAGTGATGTTGAGCATGTTTTCATGTGCTTCTTGGCCATCTGTATGTCTTCTTTGGAGAAATATCTATTTAGATCTTCTGCCCATTTTTTGATTGGGTTGTTTATTTTTTTGATATTGAGCTGCATAAGCTATTTGTATATTTTGGAGATTAATCCCTTGTTGGTTGCTTCGTTTGCAAATATTTTCTCCCATTTTGAGGGTTGTCTTTTCATTTTGTTTATGGTTTCCTTTGCTGTGCAAAATCTTTTAAGTTTCATTAGGTCCCCTTTGTTTTCTTTGTTTTTATTTTCATTACTCTAGGAGGTGGATCAAAAAAGATATTGCTGCGATTTATGTCAAAGAGTGTTCTGCCTATGTTTTCCTCTAAGAGTTTTATTGTGTCCAGCCTTACATCTAGGTCTTTAATCCTTTTTTTTTTCCAGTATGCGGGCCTCTCACTGTTGTGGCGTCTCCCGTCGCGGAGCACAGGCTCCGGACGCGCAGGCTCAGTGGCCATGGCTCATGGGCCCAGCCGCTCCGCGGCTTGTGGGATCTTCCCAGACCAGGGCACGAACCCGTGTCCCCTGCATCGGCAGGCAGACTCTCAACCACTGCACCACCAGGGAAGCCCTTTAATCCATTTTGAGTTTATTTTTGTGTATGGTGTGAAGGAGTGTTCTAATTTCATTCTTTTACCTGTAGCTGTTCAGTTTTCCCAGCACCACTTATTGAAGAGACTGTCTTTTCTCCATTATATATTCTTGCTTCCTTTGTCATAGATTAGGTGACCATAGGTGTGTGGGTTTATCTCTGGACTTTCTGTCCTGTTCCATTGATCTATATTTCTGTTTTTGTGCCAGTACCATACTGTCTTGATTACTGTAGCTTTGTAGTATAGTCTGAAGTCAGGGAGCCTGATTCCTTCAGCCTAGAGATTGTCATACTGAGTGAAGTAAGTCAGAGAAAGACAAATATGATATGATATTGCTCATATGTGGAATCTTAAAAAAAGGGGGGGTACAAATGAACTTATCTACAAAACAGAAATAGAGTCACAGATGTAGAAAACAAACTTATGGTTACAAGGGGTAAGGGGGAGAGGGATAAATTGGAAGACTGAGATTGACATATACACACTACTATATATAAAATAGATAACCAATAAGGACCTACTGTATAGCACAGGGAACTCTGCTTAGTGCTCTGTAATGGCCTATATGGGAAAAGAATCGTAAAAAGAATGGATATATGTATATAACAGATTCACATTGCTGGACACCTGGAAATAACACAACATTATTAATCAACTATACTCCAATAAAAATTAAAAACAAAACAACAAAGTGATGGGGGAAGGGCAGCTCAATACTGGTAAACCACAGGAAGTGTATAGATTCTTCTGCCTAATTTAGGTAGGAGGGAGAAGGGAATTAGGCACACACATAAAAATTCCATTCCTCACACTTTCCACCAGTTGAAGGTTTACTTTTGTATGAAAGAGATGGGTCTTGTATTTGATTAAATGGATTTTCAACATACTGTTGCACCAAAATGTGCTTATTCACGTTATGAAAAATCAGTTTTAGGTCTCCTAAGACATTTCTTTGTGTTTAAAGGCAGAACATGGGTCTGGAGGCAGGGTGCCTAATGGCCGATTGTAGTTCTGCTGCCTAACCTAACCTCTCTGTGCCTGTAAATCAGGGAAAATGATACACCTAATTTATAGGGTTATTGTGGGGATTAAATAAGCTAATAGAAAGTGCTTGGAATAGAGTTTGGCATATAGTCAGTGTTAATTATTATCATTATTATCATCATCAGTGAAGACTGGATTTTGCATTCCTCAGAGAAGCTGGCACTGCAGAATAAGGGCCCCATTCTTCATGTCACACTGTTGCAACTTGTGATTTTCTAGCTTATAATGGTACATCCTCTGCTTTATTTCATTTTTTGTTTTGTTTTTTACCTCTGCTATTCTTTTGGTGTGGGAGGCAGATGGTTACATTCAAGGTTCAGTTACATAAGCGTTGTGTTTCACAAACGTAATTTGTGTGTAAATATAGTCTTAAATATAAGGTATGGAGCGCTGGTAGACAGCAACCGTGTTACAGAAGGAAGGGAAATGGCCTTGGGTCATGTGATAATCAATGTTAATATTAAAGTAACTGAGTCCATTTTAATGGAATTTGGTGTTTTCTTGTAAATGGGTATTAATTTGGGAGCTAAGAATACATAAGGATTTATCAGGAATGAACTACCCATAAGGCAGGCTAAGACTAGTTAAATGTTACCCTGTTTAAAAGCCAAACTTGGTTTTTTTTTTTTTTTTTTTTTTTGCGGTACGCGGGCCTCTCACTGCCGTGGCCTCCTCCGTTGCGGAGCACCGGCTCCGGACGCGCAGGCTCAGTGGCCATGGCTCACGGGCGGGGCACAAACCCGCGTCCCCTGCACCGGCAGGCGGACCCCCAACCACTGCGCCACCCGGGAAGCCCCAGGAAATCTTTTTTAATGCAGTCCCCTGGTCGGGGGGCTCACCAGTCCAGGCCCCCTCCTCTAGAGAAAGTCATCGTCTTTGCATAGGTCAGTGCCCCCGACCGTGGATTTCCGCCTCAGTCTCAGCCCCCCACTGCTCAGTACTTCCTTGCCCCTCAGCCAGGCCTGCTTCTCCCCACTGCCAGACCCTCCCACAATGAAGAAAGGCTGGACATCCTCAGCTTTTCAGCAGCCTTCCCTCACCTCAGGCACCTCCTTGCTGCAGCAGAAACCTGGCCTTCTGGGCACACCACTCCTCCCTGCTGTCTCACGGGGTGATTTTCTGTTATCCTGTAGTAGTTGGTGGGATCAACTCTTCCTTACTCCACATTGATGCTTCCAGACAATCACCCCTCCACTCGCAACACCATTAGGCTAGGCTCCTTTCCCCTACGTGGTTTTCTCCTCTGCCCACTTCCCAGCACTTTGCTTCAGTCATCATAGGCTTTAGCACCTCACACACCTCCATCTTCTACACTCTAATTCCCACCATGATCTTGAGTGACGCCTCATCCAGCACCATGTCCCCTCAACTTCTCAGACTCCTACGTGTCTGATGACTTCCTTCCCTCCTCAGGCCCCCCTTGGGCCTGTCATCTCCCATGACTGCTTTAACGACAACCAGAATTCCTTCCTACCTGCCTGTGTAACTGCTCCACTTTGACCACTCTCATTTCATCTGGACCTTCCACCCACTGACCCCTCATCTTTTTTTTTTTTAATAAATTTATTTATTTATTTTATGGCTGCGTTAGGTCTTCGTTGCTGCATGGGCTTTCTCTAGCTGCAGCGAGTGGGGGCCGCTCCTCGCTGTGGTGTGCAGGCTTCTCACTGCAGTGGCCTCTCTTGTTGCGGAGCACCGGCTCCAGGCGCGCACACAGGCTCAGCAGTTGTGGCGCGTGGGCTTAGTTGCTCCGCGGCATGTGGGATCCTCCCGGACCAGGGCTCGAACCCGTGCCCCCTGCATTGACAGGCGGACTCCTAACCACTGCACCACCGGGGAAGCTGCCCGACCCCTCATCTTTTTATGGAAGAGTTCACACATATACAAAAGTAGAGAGAAGATCTGTCTGTTTCATCTATCGTCAAGAGAACTTCACAGGTAGAATTGTGAAGTTCCATCAGGAAACACCTCTCTGCTTTTAAGCCCCCTAAATATTTGTATGCCAACTCTCCCAGGCACTGCTCTAGGCATTGAAGGTGTACAGCAGTGAACAAAACAGAACAGAAGCTCTTGCCCTCCCTGAGATTTTATATTCCAGTGTGCCTTTTCCTAAACCATTATCCCTCTCCATTTCACTTGCTTCTTGGGTCAGAATCACAGTCCAACACTTTATTTTCTTGTCAGCACTCTAATTCCCTGCTTTGTCACCACACCATCTCAGTGCCAGCTATCTGCTTACCTGGTGCTTGCCTCTGCGTACAGGCAAGTCATGCTTCAAGGTCACACGCGAGGGCAGGTTGCGCCCACCAGTTCTGGGTGGGTGTCCACTCGCTCAGCAATTCTGCATGTTTCACTGGGAACTTAACACCCGCTTCAACAGCTTCTTAACTTCAGAAGTTGAAAAAAGAAGTTGATCTGTAACAAATTACCTCAATTCCTAATGTCCAGGAAGAGCAATAATAATAACAACAATTCACAGTTATTTGAAGGCATATTATGTGCTAAGCACTGTTCTAAGTATTTTACATGTACCCCACCTCAACTAATCTTCATAACCCTAATATAGGCAAAACACTTAGGCTGATATCGAGCACATCGGGCTCAATAACTATTACCTATTGGGGTTTTTTTTAACATCTTTATTGGAGTATAATTGCTTTACAATGGTGTGTTAGTTTCTGCTTCATAACAAAGCGAATCAGTTATACATATACAGATGTCTCTATATCTCTTTCCTCTTGCGTCTCCCTCCCTCCCACCATCCCTATCCCACCCCTCTAGGTGGTCACAAAGCACCGAGCTGATCTCCCTGTGCTATGCGGCTGCTTTCCACCAGCTATCTATTTTACATGTGGTAGTGACTATATGTCCATGCCACTCTCTCACTTCGTCCCAGCTTACCCTTCCCCCTCCCCGTGTCCTCAAGTCCATCCTCTACGTCTTTATACCTGTCCTGCCCCTATTCCCTGTTGTTCTTGTTATTAAATTCAGTGCCCAGTGTCCCACTCTGAGTTATGCAGCACCATAGTTCAGCCCCATAAGATCATTTGCTGTTTCCCGCTCCTTCTGGCTTGCTTTCCATACTTCTGTACCTGCCGCTGCCTCTGCTTGTCCTGCTCTCCTTCCTCGAACCTGCTTATTGATGAAGGTTCAGTGCAAGTGTTCTTTCTCCCAGAAGCCTTCCTTGACCATCCCCTACCCCACACACAGCACACTTATGTCACTCTTTTGTCCCGTGTTACACACATATGTGTATCGTAGCCGTTTATCTCGGTGGTATAACTTTTTCCAGGATAAACGGGAAAGGAGCTCACTTTTACTGACTGCCCTTCAGTATTTCATGTAATGCACACACAACCCAGTGAGGTGGGTGGCGGTCACCTCATTTGGGAGCTGAGAAACCTGATAATGAAAACTATTAACTAACTTCCCCAAAGACATACAGCCAGTGAAAATCAGAGCTGAGCTCCATCACCAGGTCGGCTTCAATCTAAATCAGCCTGTGTTCTTTCAGCTACGCCCACTCCACATTCCTAAGTTTAAACCATGTTTTAGAAGCTGATGTTTGTTTTGATGGGTGCTCCGTTGGTTACGCAAGCATGGTTTTGTTCTGAACTTGATTTCAGTGTGGCAGGCGCCGGATGAATGTTCTGTCCCCTCGTCACGCAAGCACGCTTTTCTTGGACCAATTTCAAACACTGGCCAAATTCACAGGCACATTTTGCGCTGTCACCATACTTTCTTGAAACAAAATCTTTCTGACTGATTTGTAATCGACAATCATTTTTTAAAACTAGTAACCCCTTATTTATAATGTTCTTAAAATCTCATAGTCATATACTTCATGACTCCTGTGTTGGCTTTTTCTTTTCTGATTATTGACTCTGTGTCCCCAAAAGTTAACGTTGCCGGGTCCATAACTTCTAGGTCAGATTTCCAAGTAGTATCACTAGGAATTTGAAATCATTTTATTCACCTTTCCTCCACTTCCCAAGCTTCTACCCCTACATGATATTCACACGGTAAGGTATATCATACTCCTAATCAGTTATCGTGTGGGGAGAAACTGATAACATACGGTTAAAATAAGGCAACTCAAAAAAAAATAAATAAATAAGGCAACTCAAATAAGGATAGAATGGAGTGATAACATTCCAAGTCAGAGTAGCAAAAAATAAAGTTGTTCAGAGTAAGAGCATCGCTGGTAACTGTGTCCCTCCCTTTCACTAACCCCCGTGTCCAGTGTGTTGGCAAGGCCTGTGAGTTCTGCCTTTAAAGTTATCTCAAATCCACGCATCTCTCTCCATTGCCTGGGCTTTACTCTACTTTAAGCCACCATCACCTCTTTCCTGGAAACTTCCAATAATCCCTTGAGTGATCTCCCTGAGTCAACATCCCTCACCACCGTTCACACTTCTGCCCCTTTGTCATCTCCACACAGCAACCAGAGAAGCTCTTTAAACCGTAAATCACATCTGGTCACTCCTCTGCTGAAGCGAATAATGAACTTTGTATATAGTACCTTGGCAAAGCAGACAGTACATTAATCTGGATATTTCCTGCTCCAAATTACCCAGAGTAACACATTTTAATTGCCCAAATTTGGAAAGATTATGAGCCCCGCCCCCATCCAGACTTCTCTGTATATTCTCGTCCAACACAGAGGAATGATAGAGAAAATGTGCTCTCCTATAAAACATGCCTTGCATTCTGCAACTGGCCTTAACTAGACTGCTGCATTTTTGCCTGGGGCAGAGAGCCAGTGTGTCTAGATTCAGGTAACAGAGGCAGCGTGAATGAAGCTTTAGAAATATAGTTTTCACAGGTCTGGATCGAACTGTGGCAGTGGTGCTATTGTTCTAACGCCAGCTGTACTGAAAAGGGAGGCAAGAATGCCAAATGAAAAGTTGTCTGTTAAAAGATGTCAGTCTTGCACAGAGGAAAAAGCGATAGCAGTTGTTAAGTGTATGAGTGCTTGTAGAAAAGTGAGTTGGATCACAGTATATTAACATACACCTAAATACAGTTGTGCTGTATTCATTAAAGCTTCGATCTGAATCTGTACCAAGACCGTTGTACTCTGAAAAATGTATCCTTGTGTGAGGTTAGGTCAATGAAAACACCAGGATTCCTGAGTAGGGAAAAACAGGCACGTGTGTGTGTGTGTGTGTGTGTGTGTGTGTGTGTGTAATGCTAATGAGTCATTGCCAAATAAAAGCACACATATATTCATATATATGTACTTAACTTTAACTTGTCATTAGTAGATGAAACAGATGTTCATATCTTTCAACAGATATTTATCAAACACTCAGTGTTGACCAAACTTAAATTGTAAAAACCTGGATTAGCCACTTCCTCGTTGTCGCTCGGGGTCAGTTCCTGCATTCTCATCCCCCCTCCAGTTCTGCAACTCAGTAAAAGAAGAAAAAAGAGAAAATATGTGCATACGCCTATAGAGTAAAAAACTAGGTCAGACTCCTCCTGTCACATGATCGTCCTTTCATTGGTTCCTCCAACCCACTCTGCCTGCCTTTTTTTTTTTTAAATCATTGTGGTACATTCACTAACTGTGCTTTTTACTGTGGGCCCTTTAAGCAAGACCAACTGAACAACTGTCACAGGGGCTGCAACTGTCATAGATTCTGCAAGTTTGCTTCTGGGCTCTTAAATGCATTTAGTTTAGGAGAGCCTTAAGTATTAATCATGGCTTCTGATTCAAACCCAGCCTCTGAGGATACTTTTCAAGGTAAGAAATTATCAGGAGGGGTTTCCTGCCCTGACCTTGGCAGTAAATTTTTTTGTGCTGAGATAACGTTTATAATGAGAGGGTTACTGACCCGTAGTCAGTAATGTACGTGCCACGCTGAACGCTTGAGGACTTATTGGCCATGTTTGAGACATGTTTTTCAGAAATAGTGATGCCGTTAAACCCGCTTACCTGCTTTTCTCTTCTCTTGCCAGCTGACAGGGATTGGGGGTTTGGTTTTGACTCCGGAATGCAGATTTTTCTGAGCAAAGTTGTTGCCTCCATGTTTTAAGAAACCGTCTTACAGTTCAGGCTCTCATGTGTTAAATCTTTATCAAAACTACAGGTACTGGGAACAAATTCTCTTTGGTACATGTTTTTAGATATGCTTCATCTGAGAATATTCTCAGAAAAGCATTCATGGTTTATTCATTTGTGTACATCTAAGAAGTGACCTCTTTAGTGATTTAGACAGTATCATCTAAGTTACTCTTTTAATGAAAGTTTTTCCCCCAATCTTTATTTCAGCTCCAGTGTGCTGCTCTGCTCGTTACAACCTAGCATTTTTGGCCTTTTTTGGTTTCTTCGTTCTCTATTCATTACGGGTGAATCTGAGTGTGGCGTTAGTGGATATGGTAGATTCCAACACGACTACAGCAGATAATAGAACTGCCAACGAGTGTGCAGAGCATTCCACTCCCATAAAAGTTCTTCACAACCAAACGGTCAGTGCTGTTTTTCAAGCAAATGATCTTAATCCTAAAATACTTCCGAGTAAAAATATTGAAAAATATTGAATGTATTCATCCTACAGAAACACAGACACTTTCTTCATGTAAACTTTGAATCATTTTCTTTTGTGTTTTCCCAGTAACTGGTTAGACAGTTAACTTATAACTAGCTGCTGCTGCTGTGCCCTGATCTGTTTGAAAAGCAGTTTTTCAGTTTCCTCCGTAAACATACCGTCCTTGAAGAGAATTTGGAAAAACCTGTCTGGCGTATTAGAAAATTAGGTTGTTTTAGATGTTGCTAAATAGTTTTCATGGGACCATTATTTAATAGCTGTACTACTTAAAAGGGTCCTGTTGCAGGAGGATTAAGATAATCTCAACTACAGGATGAAAAATAAGAATGGGTCAGTTTCAAAAAAAAAAACTCTATACATGCCTCACCTAAGCTGCTGATGTCGTTTCGCCTCCCTCATATTATACTGGAATTGATAAGTGCATGTTCATCATTCGTTCAGAATTGAGTTTTACACACTTTCAACATTTTCTTTTGTCTCACATGGGGAGACAATACAGGCGGGAAAGGCTGGTGTCCTTTTTTTGTGTGTGTGGCCACACTGTGCGACATGTGGGATTTTAGTCCCCCGACCAGGGATTGAACCTGCACCCCCGGCAGTGGAAGTGCACAGTCTTAACCACTGGACCGCCAGGGAAGTCCCAGGTGTCCTTTTTTTGGGGGGGGGACGTGGGCCTCTCACTGTTGTGGCCTCTCCTGTTGCAGAGCACAGGCTCCAGATGCGCAGGCTCAGCGGCCATGGCTCACGGGCCCAGCCGCTCCGCGGCATGTGGGATCCTCCCGGACCGGGGCACGAACCCGCGTCCCCCACATCGGCAGGCGGACTCCCAACTACTGCGCCACCAGGCAAGCCCCTGTCCTTTTTTATAAGTGTATTTTCATCCATCTTCAGTGCTCACAAAGGAGCCAAATCCCACGTGGGTGAGTCTCTCCTGCCGTTTACAGACAAGATCACTCAAACAGGGAAGAGGGTTTCTGCCCAAACAAGCACATGTACAAAATAATGACTTATCACAAATCTTTACATTGGGCTTCAATAATGTTGCCGAATATGTATTTGGGTACACATCACCCACTCTCCCCACCTCAGCCTGTAATTGCTGGACACTCCATGAAGCCCCGGAATTCCACAGAGAAGCTGCAGATTGGTACTCTAAACAAGGATAATTAGGGCTTTGCTTTGTGTCTTTACTTTCGATAAGTACTTTTCATGATCCACCTACTTATTTGCCCTACATCGACAGTAAAAAGAAATCCTGAATGGTTCTTAACATGTGGGTAGGTTACAGGGCTATGTGTGCTGAAGATGTCAGATACTCAGTCACCAGATCTTCATTTTCGCCTTACTGTGTACTGCTACTAATTAAAAGACATTTCCTACTCACGTGAAGTTTCTGGCTTGGTTTAAATTCTTGCTCTTTTGTAGAGCTCTATGTCCTTGTTGAAGTGCTTGGTCTGAAATGGTCTATTAATAAATGGTCTCTTAATTATCTATATTTTTGCATACTAGTAGCCAACATTAAGTGAATATTTAGTGTGTGTCAGGCCTTATTTTATGGGCCTTTTTCATTTAATCTTCCCAGATCACAAATCCAGTAAGTAACAGAGCTGGGCTTGAACCCAGGCCGGGCTCCGAAGCCTAGCCTGGCCACTGCAGTATCCTGTTCGTAGCTTTCTGGATTAAACCTGTGCCTTTTTTGAGCCTTCTTTGTCATGGTCATTACAAAATATCTACAATTCATCCCATAGTCTAGTTTCATAAAATAGCAAGCCTTCCTGAACATTATGACTTTCAATGATTTTCGATTCACTTCTAGAATCTGCATGTCTGTATCACGGTGACTCACCTACCCAGTAGAAAGTCTGCATGTTCTTCGGTCTAAAACAGTGGTTCTGGGGAGTTTCCTGGCAGTCCAGTGGGTAGGACTCGGCACTTTCACTTCTGTGGCCCAGGTTCAACCCCTGGTCGGGGAACTAAGATCCCACAAGCCTCACGGCCAAAAAAACAAACAAACAAAAACAGTGGTTCAAAATTACATTTATATGTACTCACATGCCAGTAAGAGAAAGGAGCCGTTTCATCAAGGTCTTAAAAGGCTGTTCTTTTTCCTCCTACTCTTTACAGGGTAAAAAGTACCGATGGGATGCAGAAACTCAAGGATGGATTCTCGGGTCTTTTTTTTATGGCTACATCATCACGCAGATTCCTGCAGGATATGTTGCCAGCAGAAGTGGGGGGAAACTGCTGCTGGGATTTGGGGTCCTTGGCACCTCTGTCTTCACTCTGTTCACTCCCCTCGCTGCAGATTTCGGAGTTGGAGCCCTCATTGCACTCAGGGCCCTAGAAGGACTAGGAGAGGTAATTTTTTTTCTCTTTTGTTATTCTTCTTACCCTATATCACTTTCTTGTCTGCTTAAAGATATCATTCTTGGGCTTCCCTGGTGGCGCAGTGGTTGAGAGTCAGCCTGCCGATGCAGGGGACATGGGTTCTTGCCCCGGTCCGGGAAGATCCCACATGCTGTGGAGCGGCTGGGCCCGCGAGCCATGGCCGCTGAGCCTGCGCTCCGCGATGGGAGAGGCCACAACAGTGAGAGGCCCGCGTACCGGAAAAAAAAAAAAAAAAAAGATATCATTCTTTGATATGAATATGAACCAGAAAAAATGACACTGGAAGATAATAGGGATTTATTTTTTAGTTAGAAACTGATTGACTATGAAATAACATGAGTAGATTTCACTTGTGGTCAGTGAGGTCTTGAGTGGGGGCACTCCAAAATTAGAAGCTTTACTCAAAGACTAGAGAAAACATTTTCTAGGGGAATACTTCATAGCTTCCCCTACTCCCTTCTACTGAGGAGATAAGAAACCACTATTAAAACCATGAGGACAGACCATCCTACTTCTTGAACTTTTGCCACTGTTTACCTCTGCTCCATCATTGATTGCCCAGGTCTAAAACATATTTTACCCAATAGACTATCAAATTGCCTTGTTTTCCTTTAAATTTTTTGTTTTTCATAGAACTTCTTCTTTATCATTTGTTCTTTCTTCTGGTCCTCTAACTTAGAGACAAATAATTTATTGTTTTATGTAGCTATCTTTTTTTTAGTCCTGTGATTCTTCTGGCCTTTCTGCTGCTTTTAAAATTGTTATTATTAATTTTTATCTTTTTTTTCTCTCCTCCTAAGATTTTGATCATTTTTTAATTATTTTAAAATTTTAATTTCTTATTTTTTTCCTTTCCACTTCTCTTTTGCATTTCGTCATGTGTACCTCCACCTTTAAATAATTATCTCGTTTCATTTCTAACTTTGAACTTCTCAAGGCATAGGTTTATTTCGCTCTCTCTTAACATTTCTTTAACCAAGCAAGATAGTGGCCTCTGGGTTTAGTATACAGCTTAAAGGTTATTTTGTATCATGCTGTGTAGGAAAAACACTGACTGGAGTAGTAAAATCAGAGTTTGAATAATAACTCCACTGTATCTAACGGTGGAACCATAGGTTTTAATATAAATATTATACAAATACAATATATAATATAAATCAAATATATTGAATACCTGCCCCATCCTCAGTCACAGCTCAGATGTGATAATAACTGCTAGAAAACTTTGGAAATTGCCAAGTGCTTTTTAAATGTAAGCTTTGGTCACTCATCTGGACATTCTTATTTTGTCCTTATCGAATAGGGGTATACCAAATAAACCCTTCTTGACTACAAAATAAAATTACCCCCCCACTAACAGGTTCCTTTTCTCCTTATCTAAGTAAAATATATACAGGTCCCTTTTCTCCTTATCTAAGTAAAAAACTAAACCCTCCTTGACTACAAAATAAAATTACCCCCCTACTAACAGGTTCCTTTTCTCCTCATCTAAGTAAAATATATGTCTTACAGATAAACTGAAGTTCTAAGAGGTTAACTGATCTTTCTGAGGCTACACAGCTAGTGAATGGCCAAGGAGAGCTGTGAATCGACTGCTGCAAATCTACCAGAATCTATTCCTTCCTGTTCCCTTGTAGCATCTCCTCCTCTCCCAAGCCTCTGTGAGCCTCCCTGCCTTCACTGTCTTGTTGCTTCTCCATTACCAGTAATTAGTATTTTTTAAAATTGAGGTATAGTAGATGTCCAATATTATATAAATTTCAGGTGTATAATAATTCCAAATTTTTATGTATTATACTCCATTTATAGTTATTATAAAACATTGGTTATATTCCCTGTGCTGTATAATATATCATTATAGCTTATTTATTTTATACATAGTAGTTTGCACCTCTTAATCCCCCACTCCTATCTTGCCCCTCCCCTAATTGGCATTTACTAGGCTAATTATCACCAGAAAAGAAAAAAATACCGGTAAACACTCTAATTGAGTGTTTTTTGGTAGTACCATTTTTTGGTAGGACCATTTTTCCTGTTGAGTAAGGTGAATCTGAATTTTCTTCTAGTATCCCACAGTATTAGCTCAGTAATTTTAAAAGTTACATATTGATAACATTCCCATTGCATTCAGGCCATAAATAAAGTAAACGAGGGTTTCCTGGTGGCACAGTGGTTAAGAATCCGCCTGTCAATGCAGGGGACACGGGTTCAAGCCCCCATCTGGGAAGATCCCACATGCTGCAGAGCAGCTAAGCCCGTGTGCCACAACTAATGAGCCTGCACTCTACAGCCTGTGCTCTAGAGCCCACAAGCCACAACTACTGGGCCTGCGTGCCACAGCTACTGAAGCCCGCGCGCCTAGAGTCCGAGCTCCGCAACAAGAGAAGCCACGCAATAAGAAGCCTGTGCACCACAACGAAAGAGTAGCCCCTGCTTGTCACAACTAGAGAAAGCCCTCGCGCAGCAATGAAGATCCAACACAGCCAAAAATAAATAAATTTATAAAAAATAATAATAATAAAGTAAATGAGTAAAATTCACCATGGGAGGGTACCTTTATATCCTCATTCAGTACATTCTTTTACAGTTTTTGTAACCCTTGCCTTGCAGTCCTCAAATCAGTTGACAGAGTCCACAAGTCTTTGTTCAGATTTTGAAAGTACTTCATTATGAGGTATTTGCACTCAGCACTGTAAAGACATCTCACTCCATGAAACCTGATTCCAGCGTGAGTCTTATCCAGAAACTTCTCTTGCAACAAAATACTCAACTGAATTTAAAACATGAACAAAACTACCTTGCATTTCGTCAGAAATATCTTTTTCCCTTCCCAGGGTGTCACATTTCCCGCCATGCATGCCATGTGGTCTTCGTGGGCTCCTCCTCTTGAAAGAAGCAAGCTTCTCAGCATTTCATATGCAGGTGAGATAACTGTTCTTGTGAAGGTTTTCGCTACAATGTGTTATCTGTATATCAACCTTGGGGGAAGGGCGCAAAGCAGAATCATGCAATGTCAGGTGCTTTCTTTGGGGAAAACTTAAGTTGCAGGGGTATAACTTTATTCTTAATGTTCTTCTTTGGCTCACCAGCATATAGCAAAGTGGCTTCATTGACTACTGTCATTTTCTCCGTCTGCCATCATTTATTTCAAAACATGTTGCCTTTTCAGATGTTGATATAGAGAATGCTTTAACAAAACAAAGCCAAAAAAAAAAGCTGGAAAATTGAACACTTTTGTCCTTCAATTGAGATTTGATTTGATCATCTGATAAGCTGGTCATGACTTTCAACCCCTCCCTTCAGACACCTTGTTTTCTATGCATTTATTTGCTATCATTTGGTCTGTAGGTAAGATAGCATGAGCTTTATATGTGAATTATAATTTTTCCAGCTCACACACTGAATGAAAACTTTTTATTTATTTTTTTGACACATAGTGCCTGGCATGGAGCAGATATTCAGTAACTATTCAACCCGGTTTTCTTGCCTTCCTATTCCTTGCCTTCACCCAATTGAAGTTCCCAAACCCACTTTCTGCTTTCCTACTTCCATTCATTTGCTCACCCTGTTACACCTGCCTCTATATCTTCTTTCTTATGGGACCAGATCTTGCCCATCTTTTCAAAGTCCCACTGCTGCTTCTTACATCTTTTCCTGATCTCTAGAGGTCAGAGGTAATCCGTCCTACATTTGAACTTCCATATTGCTCTGTGACACTCAACACTTTCTAACGTGTAATAATTATTTGTTTATATTTACTTCCTATATAAGACCAAAATTTGAGACCAGAAACAATGTCTGATTATTTTAGCTCCCACTGTACCTTCTAAGATGTCTTCTTAGGGAGGGTGGGAGGGAGGGAGACGCAAGCGGGAAGAGATATGGGAATATATGTATATATATATAACTGATTCATTTTGTTGTGAAGCTGAAACTAACATACCATTGTAAAGCAATTATACTCCAATAAAGATGTTAAAAAAAAAAAAAAGATGTCTTCTGTTTGGTGGTTAAAATGAATTTTATCACTTATTTATCCGAAACAATTGTGTGCAATATATTTGGGGCAAATTAGATTACCAAAAGCTTCGTTCTTTTTTCTCCAGGTGTGCTGCAGTAGGCTATGTTTAGAGACCATCTTTGAGCCTTTCCCCAAACACTTGGCTTTCTAACACATTTACTAGTAATGTGGCATTTACTAGCTCATATTATAATAGGTCTTCTATTGATTGATGCCTTCTAATTCATCAGTAGCGACATAATTGTAACTAATATAACTACATATTAATGTATACATTTTACATATTGTGGGTTTTCTAGTAAATGATCCCTTAAGAGAATGGGTTGTTTATATTTACATGTGACTAACTCAACTCCTATAGGATTTGAATCACTCTTTCTTTTCTCTATTGTCTGTTATCCGTCTTCTTTAGGCTGTAGACCTGTGTCCCCTCTTTGTTCATTTTTCTCCAAAGTTTACAAAGTCTTTGTTGTTATTCTAGGAGCACAGCTCGGGACAGTAGTTTCTCTTCCTCTTTCTGGTATAGTTTGCTTCTATATGAATTGGACTTACGTCTTCTACCTCTTTGGTAAGTTTATTCAAAAATGTAACCTAAATTATGATGTGATACATCCAAAATGTAATAGTGATCTAATAATTGGTTAAAATATGTATATTCCAATTCACTGAAGTACCCATCTCCTAGGCCACAAAGCTCTGAAACATTTACTGACAACCTGTTTTTCAAGTTTATGTGGTTAAAATGATCCAGCTGAGTTGTGACCTGATGTTAATTTTGGAATATTTGTTCAATAGAAACTGCTGTTGAATCCAGGACATAAATGCTATACTTACTATAAAAACTGCTGTGCTGTTTATTATAAAAGATGTATATTTTGAAAATATTTCTTCTCAAAGTAGGATGCTCTCACTTGGTAGTTTTAATCTTTTTTGTTTCTTTGTTTAGTCCCAGGGCCTTTCATTTCTCAATCTCAATAGCAGGACGATACACATATTTAATAAATTAGATTGCCATGTAAACATTTATGCAGGAAATATATCTGCAATCAAAACAAAAAACATCAATAAACGAAAGCAGATACCTGTGGAAATAATAGATTGTAAACTTTTATTTTTTAAAAGGTTTGTCTGGTAGGCCCTGATAGGCAGAGTCATGTGGTTAAAAGTTGTTCTCTTCAGGTGCAAACTTCCCATTACAAAATAAATAAGTCATGGGGATGTAATGTACAGCACAGTGATATTGTGGTACATACTTTTTTCTTTTTTTTTTTGGCTGCATTGGGTCTTCGTTGCTGTAGTGGGCTTTCTCTAGTTGCGGCGAATGAGGGCTACTCTTCGTTGCGGTGCACGGGCTTTTCCTTGCGGTGGCTTCTCTTGTTGTGGAGCACGGGCTCTAGGCGCACAGGTTTCAGTAGTTGTGGCATGCGGGCTCAGTAGTTGTGGCTCGTGGGCTCTAGAGCGCAGGCTCAGTAGTTGTGGCACACAGGCTTAGTTGCTCCACGGCATGTGGGATCTTCCCGGACCAGGGATCAAACCCGTGTCCCCTGTATTGGCAGGCGGATTCTTAATCATGGCACCGCCAGGGAAGTCCCTGTGGTACATACTTGAAAGTTGCCAAGAGAATAAATCCTAAAAGTTCTCATCACAAGAAAAAAAATGTTTGTAATTTTGTATGGTGATAGATGGTAGCCAGACATATTGTGGTGATTATTTCTCAGTGTATATAAATATCAAATCATTTTGTTGTACACTTGAAACTAATGTAATGTTATATGTCAGTTATACTGCAATTTTTCAAAAAAGTTTTTCCTCTTAAAAATTTAGAGGAGATAATACAAATAGCAGTTATCCCATTAAAGAATTATGAGAAGAACTTGAAAACAAAGCTGAAACCAATTTTTCATTAAGTTTATAATTACATAATTTTTTCAAGACAGAAAAATTGCTGTTGGTGCATACTGATTTCATTTACCTCTTATTTTTCTATTTTAAGGTATAGTTGGAATCATCTGGTTTATTTTGTGGATCTGGTTAGTTAGTGATACACCAGAAACTCACAAGACAATCTCCCCCTATGAAAAGGAATACATTCTTTCATCATTACGAAATCAGGTAAGGACTTTGGCACATTTTAAAAATAATTTCAGAATCTTTTTTTTCTTCAGAATTAAGATACCAGTTTTTTTAATAGATATTTCTGTTGTGCACACTCTAGGCAAAGTAGAGCAGGCGAATTAAATAAATCTACAAAGTACTGTTTTGTCCAAGAAATGTCAATTCTTTCTAGTTTAAATCTATGAAATTTAAAATCTAGAAATTTATTTAAATCTAGTTTAAATCTATGAAAAATTACTTTTCTAAGTCATTTTAAACCTTCTAGAGTAATGATTATCAAGTGAGCCTCCTTTGTCTTCTTAATTAGTAGAAAATAAGATGTGTTATTTACAAAAGGAATCTTACAGCTATACCCTAAATGCTAGTTGTTAGAAAACTAGTGTGTTTTTATCTGTATTTTAGAGTGTGATTTAACAAGGACAGCATATTTATTGTGATATATAATAGTATAATATGATATACACCTGTCTGCTCCTCTAGGGTAGCCCTTCAGGAAAAATTTATACTTAACTAGAGTAAGATTTGTTTCACTTAATTGAGCACAATAGCAAGTCAGAAATAAAAGTCTATCATAATTTAATAGTCTATCATAATTTAATTTATGATAAATTATGTATCATAATTTAATAGATAATTTATCATAAATTCTCAAGCCATGGGGACAAAATATTTGCCTTTTGGTGGGAATAAAAGAAGAACATGAAAACATTAGGAAAATTAAAATATATACAGTCTTTTCTTTAGCATTGTTAATGGCTTCATAGTCACTTTATTTGTTTAAGAACATAAAATATTTCGTGTAAGACTTTTCTTGCCCACTGAGTTATTATTACTGATATTTTCAATTTTTATATATAGTAAACCAGACAGTAATTAAACATTTACTCACTCACATTTCCTTTTTTTTTTTTGGCTGCATTGGGTCTTTGTTGCTGCTCACAGGCTTTCTCTAGTTGCAGCAAGTGGGGGCTACTCTTTGTTGTGGTGCGCAGGCTTCTCATTGCGGTGGCTTCTCTTGCTGCGGAGCACAGGCTCCGTACTTGTGGCTCACGGGCTTAGTTGCTCCGCAGCATGTGGGATCTTCCTGGACCAGGGCTCAAACCCATGTCCCCTGCATTGGCAGGCGGATTCTTAACCACTGTGCCACCAAGGAAGTCCCGCATTTCTTTTTAAGTTTTACAATTTGCTACAAAGATCTCTATAAACTGCTGAATTTTAAGAAATATGGCATCACTTGGTCTTTGCCAAAGGTTGACAAAAATCTGGAAGAAATCACCAATGTAATAAAGAAAGTTACTTTGAGATCTCAGTGTTCTCTGAGATGTTAATCAAATGAATCACCCACTTTTTCTCACTAAGGAACAGATTAAAAGACTTAAATGCATTGTAAATGGGTCTTGCCATGTAAAACTTGATATATCTTATATATACAATGGAATATTACTTGGCCATAAAAAAGAATAAAATTTTGCCATTTGCAGCAACATGGATGGACCTGGAGGGTATTACGCTTAGTGAAATAAGTCAGACAGAGAAAGACAAATACTATGTCTTTTTATTTATATGTGGAATCTAAAAAATAAAACAAATGAACAAATATTAAACAGAAACAGGCTCATAGATACAGAGAACAAACTAGTGCTTACCAGAGGGAGAGGGGTCAGGGCAGAGGCAAGATAGGTGAAGCTTGTACCTGATAGGTACAAACTATCAGGTAAAATAAGTAAGTTACAAGGATGTAATGCACAGCACAGGAATGTAGTCAACATTTTATAATAACTTTGTATGGAGCATAAGCTATAAAAATACTGAATTACTCTTTTGTACACCTGAAACTAATATAATATTGTAAGTCAACTATACTTCAATTTTTTTAAAAACTTGATATGTTTTCTCACATTTTTTCAGCATTGATGATTAATTTGCTTCTTCTAAAACTTCATTTTTATCATTCTTTTTGTGGACTTATGAAACCTTTTAGTTTATTTAGTTTTTTTTAAAGCTAACTTAATATATGCCTAAATCTGTCCATTATCCAAACCTAAGGTTAATTTGTTTTTCCATATGCTTCAGAAATTGGAATAGTCAGAAGCAAGATGAATTAGGGGAATTAGGTTTCATAGAACTCCAAACTGCATTCTTAAACCAGATGACATTGTAGTTGAAAATGTCATAAAATACTGTGTTACATGAAGCTCCACTTTTAAATCTTGGATCCAAGAAATGTTCGGCATCTGCTGTACTTCATTCGTTCCTTAAACATTTTTTGAAAGCTTACTGTGTCCTAGGTTCTTTGTCAGGTACTGAGGACTAAAAAATTAATCAAAGAGAGGGAATGAACAAGACATGGTTCCTGTGGGACCTGTGATCTCCAGAGGGAGACAGACATGGATGAACAGAATTTCAATATAATACAGGCTGAACAGTGCTGTGCTACAGGTTACACAGTACATCTTTGGTACAGAGAAGGCAGGGGTCTTCAGCAAGCCTAGGAACAGATAGGAAAAGCTCTGGTGTTGATGGTCTCTGGCCAAAGACTGTCAGCAACATACCTGTAGTTGAACAAAGGGGTTTCTTTCTTTCTTCCTTTTTTTTTTTTTTTTCTTTTTAAGTGTGGAACGCTTCGTGAATTTGCCTGTCATCCTTGTGCAGGGGCCGTGCTAATCTTCTCTGTATTGTTCCAGTTTTAGTACATGTGCTGCCAGTGTGAACACGGCGTTTCTTGTTTTGCTGCAGTGAAGAAGAAAGCACACCATGAGGAACCACAGGGCATCCCAGCGAGAGAGCAGAGGGCAGCTTGTTATAGCTTAGACTTGTGTTAGGAAGCAGTAGTGACTCACATTAGCCGGGAGAGGAAGGTTTTGCGCCTTTGTGTGGTTCATACCTTCTTGTTTTGTTGTTGTTGTTCTGTTTTTGGGGGGTGTTTTTTGTTTTTTGACCACACTGAGAGGCATGCTGGATCTTAGTTCCCTGACCACGGATCGAAACTATGCCCCCTGCATTGGGAGCCCAGAGTCTTAACCACTGGACCTCCAGGGAAGTCCTCATAGATTTTGTTTTTGTCTGTGCTCAGAGGTGATTAAGGAGTGGGCTATTTGTCTCATTCCATCATTCTCTTTTTTTTTTTTTTCGCGGTACGCGGGCCTCTCACTGTTGTGGCCTCTTCTGCTGCGGAGCACGGGTTCCGGATGCGCAGACTCAGCAGCCATGGCTCACGGGCCCAGCCGCTCCGTGGCATGTGGGATCTTCCCAGACCGGGGCACAAACCCGTGTGCCCTGCATCGGCAGGCGGACTCGCAACCACTGCGCCACCAGGGAAGCCCCATCATTCTTATAGAGTGACTTTGTTCACAGTCAATGGAGCACACTGTGGCCCAGCTGTTAGAAGCAGGCCAGCTCAGGTGACAGCAGCCAGAGGCTGCTTGTTTCTTTCTTACTGGTAAAGGCTGTATCTGCACAATCTTGCAAGAGAAGTTGGAGTTAACCAGGCAAATTGGAAGAGTGAGAGATGTGCGGGCATCCCAGGCCAAGGATGTGGTATAAGCAGAGACAGAGGAGAGAGAGTCGTACCTGCCAGGATAGTGCCAGGAGTCAGGTATTGCTGCAGGTAAAAGGCAAAGGCAGATAGAGGCAGGAGATTGTAGGGCGTGGGCAGAAGCCTGATCATGGAGCGTCCGGTACACCCCGCTGAAGAGCTTAGACTTTATCCTTTAGGCACTGGGATGCCATGAACTGTTTGTAAGCTTGAGGTGACAGAGTGAAGTTTGAGTTTTATAAAGCTTACGCTAACAGCTGTGTGGAGAGAAGGTCTGAGCCAGACAAGCAGGGGCTCCAGTTATAATGCTCTCTCAGTTATCCAGCTAAGAAAAGCCTGTACTTATAGGCAGAAATGTGATTTCATTCTTGCAATAAGTAGATTCTACATTTATGACAGCATGTATAGTTCTAATTCTGATTCAGAAATGTTACAAGAGAGGAATAAAATCTTCAGGGCACTCTGCAGGTAAACTCAGAAGGCCAGCTCATGACTAGCTCATGGATAGACTGCCTATAGTAAGTAACTAGTGAGTGCTTTAAGATCATCAACTACTGCTCTGTGTTGAAGATATCCCTTTTTTTTTTTTTTTTCAGATGTAGAAGAAAGGATTTATTATTACTTGCAATGAGTAAGGAGAACACCAGGGATTTTCCCCAAAGCAATGCCTCTCTCTCTTTTTTTTTTAAATTGAAGTATAGTTGATGTATAGTATTATGTAAGTTACAGGTATACAATATAATGATTCACAATTTTTAAAGGTTATGCTCCATTTATAGTTATTATAAAATATTGGCTATATTCCCCATGTTGCACAATATATCCTTGTAGCTTATTTTATACCTAATATACCTAAAATATACCTATTTTATACCTCTTTATCCCCTACCCTTATGATGCCCCTCCCCTGTTCCCTCTCCCCACTGATAATCATTAGTTTTTTCTCTATATCTGTGAGTCTGCTTCTTTTTTGTTATCTTCACTAGTTTGTTGTATTTTTTTTAGATTCCACAATTAATGATATCATACAGTATTTGTCTTCCTCTGTCTGACTTATCTCACTTAGCATAATGCCCTCCAAGTCCATCCATGGTGCTACAAATGGCAAAATTTCATTCTTTTTTACAGCTGAATAGTATTCCATTGTGTATGTTTACCATATCTTCTTTATCCATTCCTCTGTCGATGGACATTTAGGTTGCTTCCATGTCTTGGCTATTGTAAACAGTGCTCCAATGAACATTGGGGTGCATGTGTCCTTTCGGACCATGTTTTTCTCCAGATGTATGCCCAGGAGTGGGATTGCAGAGTCATATGGTAGCTCTATTTGTAGTTTTTTAAGGAACCTCCATACTGTTCTCCATAGTGGCTGCACCAATTTACATTCCCAACAACAGTGCAAGAGGGTTCTCATCTCTGCACACCTTCTCCAGCATTTATTGCTTGTGGATTTTTTGATGATAGCCATTTTGACTGGTGTGAGGTGTATCTCATTGTAGTTTTTTTAAATATTTATTATTTATTTGGCTGCACTGGGTCTTAGTTGCAGCACGTGAGGTCTTCGTTGCTGCACGCAGGATCTTCATGCGGGATCTTCATTGCAGTGTGCAGCATCTTTAGTTGTGGCATGAAGGATCTTTAGTTGCAGCATGCAGGATCTTTTTTTTTTTTTTTTTTTAGTTGCAGCATGCAGAATAGTTAGCTGCGACATACGGGATCTTTTAGTTGTGGCATGCAGACTCTTAGTTGCGGTATGTGAGATCTAGTTCCCTGACCAGGGATCAAACCCGGGCCCCCTGCATTGGGAGCACAGAGTCTTACCTGCTGGACCACCAGGGAAGTCCCCTCATTGTAGTTTTGATTTGCATTTCTCTAATATTTAGCAATGTTGAACATCTTTTCGTGTGCCTCTTGGCCATCTGTATGTCTTCTTTGGAGAAGTGTCTATTTAGGTCTTCTTTCCATTTTTTATTGGATTGTTTGTTTTTTTGATGTTGAGTTGTATGAGCTGTGTATATATGTTGGATATTAACCCCTTATCAGTCATATCATTTGCAAATATATTCTCTCATTCAGTAGGTTGTCTTTTCGTTTTGTTGATGGTTTCCTTTGCTGTGCAAAAGCTTTTAAGTTTCATTAGGTCCCATTTGTTTATTTTTGCTTTTATTTACTTGGCTTTAGAAAACAGATCCAAGAAAATATTGCTACAATTTATGTCAGAGGGTGTTCTGCCTATGTTTTCCTCTAGGAATTTTACAGTATCCAGTCTTATGTTTAGGTCTTTAATCCATTTTTAGTTATTATTTTTGTGTCTGGTGTTACAGAATGTTATAATTTTTTCTTTTACATGTAGCTGTCCAGTTTTCCCAGCATCGCTTATTGAAGAGACTGTCTTTTCTCCATTGTATATTCTTGCCCCCATTGTTGTAGATTAATTGACCATAAGTGCCTGGATTTATTTCTGGGCTTTCTATTCGGTTCCATTAATCTATGTGTCTGTTTTTGTGCCAGTACCATACTGTTTTGATTACTATAGCTTTATAATATAGTCTGAAGTCAGGAGCACATTCCTCCGGCTCTGTTCTTCTTTCTCAAGATTGTTTTGGATATTTGAGGTCTTTTACGTTTCCATACAAATTTTAAAATTATTTGTTCTGGTTCTGTGCAAAAAAGCCATTGGTATTCTGATAGGGAGTGCATTGAATCTGTAGATTG
The DNA here is from genome assembly GCF_964270905.1 of Leucopleurus acutus. Taxonomy (NCBI): domain Eukaryota; kingdom Metazoa; phylum Chordata; class Mammalia; order Artiodactyla; family Delphinidae; genus Leucopleurus; species Leucopleurus acutus. The sequence goes on from NC_139157.1 coordinate 79,136,047, forward strand.
CCTTGGGTAGTATGGTCATTTTAACAATATTAATTCTTCCAATCCAAGAACATATTATATGAAGGTCTCTTTTTAAAAAAATTTTTAAGACATTACCACTTTACCCATTGAAGTTTTCTTTTCTCAAGAGATCTCGTATTGGTTTTTTTCTTTTCTTAAGTCTTTTTTTAAAAACATTTATTTATTTATTTATTTGGCTGAGGCGGGTCTTAGTTGCAGCATGCAGGATCTTCGATCTTCGTTGCAGCATGCAGGTTCTTTAGTTGCAGCATGTGGACTCTTAGTTGTGGCATGTGGGAGTAGATCTGCTTTTGGTTTTTTTCTTTTCTTTACTTAAGTCTTTTTTTTTTAATATTTATTTATTTGGCCGTGCTGGGTCTTAGTTGCAGCACGCAGGATCTTCAGTCTTCATTGCAGCATGCAGGTTCTTTAATTGCAGCATGTGGACTCTTAGTTGCGGCATGTGGGATCTAGTTCCCTGACCAGGGATCCAATGCAGGCCCCCTGCATTGGGAGCATGGAGTCTTAGACACTGGACCACCAGGGAAGTCCCTTTACTTAAGTCTTGAGAACAGCATGTTTTATAACTGTTTTGCTTCTCTTTTATACCTTTTAGAAAGAGTGTACAATTTTGCAGCCTTAAGCAAATGAGGGCTCTGGCTTGAATATTTAGTTGACCTAACTTAAGAACATATATTGCATGCAGCTTTTTCTAAACCAATTTGCTTTTATTTGCATTTGACAGGAAGACATTTTTTTTGTGAAGTTGCACGTAGAAGATACTCAAATGTTGTTGAATATCTTTACCCTTCCTTTATAGTCTAGAAGAATTTGCTCATCTGACAACAAATACATTTTTGTTTTGCCCTTTTCTGCTTCAACTTGTATGAAGAAAAAGCTGTATGGGCTATTATTGCTAATTTAATGATGCATTCTCTCTACAAGATCCAAGACCTCATTGATTGTTCCTTCAGAAATTCCCTTACTCAAATATCTAAAGAAAATTTGCTCCCAGCCAAGAGGGGCTAGAGCTGGTTCACAGGCTACTTCAGGGTTCACAGCTGGGAGCAAGATCTGTATGTCTTTTACATAACACACAGGCATGCGTGACTCCTGCCAGGTCCCTTGACATGTTTCTAGATCCCTCTGCCCCCAGAAAGGCACTTTTGCCCGTGGATGGATGCCAAATTGTTGCTGGGGGTAGAGGACAATGGATACCAGTAGGGGACATATTATTTGGCCATCTTGCTGATGTCACTCTCCACATATAGCTGGTTATGGTTGAGTGATTCTCCAGAAACATCAGATTATCAAAAATTCAATTGATATACTGCAAAAATATTCCAGTATGGCCCAGTTTGCTTCAGTTTTGCTTCATTTGTACAAGCAAGATTACGCCTAAATACTGGTGAAGAGCTACAAAAGCTATTATCAGAGCTTCTAAAACATCACCATCAGTAAGTGTAAATACATGCAGCATGAGTCTTAAAATTATTACATATTTCACATTAAAGTTTATATTTCCAGGAGGGGGGAATACATTATTCAGAATATATTTAGTTTTCAGAGATCAGATACATTTAAGCTCGTATCTTTCAACACAGAAGTGTGATTTCGTTTCCTTTGTGAGTTTCACAGCCATGTAAAAAGAGCTATATTCCAAATTCCTTTAAACTCTAAAATCTCTAGACTGGTTTTTTCCTTCCTCTTTGTCCTAAGATTTTCAAGCAAGGGGTGGCAGAGGGCAGGGGGGAGGTTGCAGAATTCTTTAATTACTACAGCAGAGGATCCCAAAGTTTGCTACACTTTGAAATCACCTGGGGATCTTTAAAAAATACAGCCACCTACCTCCTACACACCTCCCAACCTGATTTAATTGGTCTCAGTGTAATATTGGCCCTGGAGTGTTTTAAGCTCCCCCGGTGATTCTAATGTGCAGCAAAGTTTGGGAACCACTGCTGTGTAGAATCACCAGGGAAGCTTTTTAAAATATATGCCTTGCTCTAGAGCCCGCGAGCCACAACTACTGAAGCCTCCACGCCTAGAGCCCGTGCTCCGCAAGAGAAGCCACCGCAATGAGAAGCCCGCGCACCGCAACAAAGAGTAGCCCCTGCTCACCGCAACTAGAGAAAGCCCGCGCGCAGCAACGAAAACCCAGTGCAGCCAAAACTAAATAAGCAACAAATAAATAAATAAAAGAAAAATGAATCACTTATTGATAAATAAATAAATAAATAAATAAATAAATAAAATATATGCCTTGGCCCTCCACTCAGAAGTTTGGCTTTGGCTTTGATTCAGCAGGTCTGGGGTAGAGCACAGCCATCTGTAATTTTGAAGTGTCAAAGGTGATTCTGAAGCGTAGCTGGAATCGAGAACCACTGCTATGTAAGAATAAATGTCCCCTCTCCTTCTCTGCTCCCGCCTCCCCTACATCTTTGACATAGTGGAGAACACAAGAGCATATCTACCAAGTCACAACGAAAGTCCCTAGAAAAAGGCCACAAGAAGGTTAATACTGGTTCTTCCTCTTTTTGAAATAATAGTGAACCCTGGAGGTAGAAACATAGATTGCTCTAGCTTTTGAGGAAGACACAGCAGAGCCTCAGGATATAGGAAATGTAAGGAACTGATTTCCCAGGCCAGTGGTCTTCAGGCTTTACTTAATCATGCATCAATAAAGCAATGGGGACAGGGGCTTAACAACCTGAATATATGCATGTTTTTACAGTTATCTACATGCACTGCTGTACGTATGGACGTTATAAAACTTACATAAAGATAGGCTCTTTAAAGGGTGAGTAAGGTGAAATAAACAGTATGTACATCAGTTTTGAATTTTAATAGGAGAAACCTTTTTATCACTTAAAATTAGTAATGATATGTTGTTTAATGGGACCAGTGTGTTTGAATACAGTGTATTTTTTAAAATAAATTTATTTATTTATTTATTGGCTGCATTGGGTCTTTGTTGCTGTGCACAGGCTTTCTCTAGTTGCAGCGAGCAGGGGCTACTCTTTGTTGTGGTGCGCAGGCTTCTCATTGCGGCGGCTTCTCTTGTTGCGGAGCACAGGCTCCAGACGCGCAGGCTCAGTAGTTGTGGCGCACGGGCTTAGTGGCTCCACGGCATGTGGGATCTTCCCAGGCCAGGGCTTGAACCCATGTCCCCTGCACTGGCAGGTGGATTCTTAATCACTGCACCACCAGGGAAGTCCCAATACGGTGTATTTGATGAGCCTGCCATTATTTCGCTTGGTGAGGGAGCTGACAAAGGACTCAAGAGGGAAAGTGTCAATTCTACTATTTTCTTGGTGTTCACTCGTGCTTACATTATTAGACTTCTGTTTACTTTCTCCTTAAGAATCTTTTGCAGACATTGTTTGATTTTGTAGATTTGTTTTAATTAAAACTGGCTAATAAAATCCATACATCCATTTTAAAAGGCAGATGTAAACTGTAACATGCTGTAATATTACACCCAGGGCAGACCAACAGGTAAGGCTGCCATGAACCCCTTTTCATTGGGGAGATCATACAACATGTGATGGTCTGACATATTCCAGGGCCAACCTATTTGTTAAATATTAATAGAGCTTAATTTCTCTTTGTACAATAAAAGTGAGTACCGATAGAAGATCTGTTATGTCTTTCCACACCATGGTGGATAATCTTGCTACCGCTGGGGTGCTTGCACCCTGCTTTGAAGACCGTTACTCCAGATGGCTACATAAAAGCCACCTATTGCACAGTTCTTATAGGTCATTGTAAATGAATGAAGATTGGAGAATGAAATATGAATTCTAATAGGACTTCTAATCTCTTTCCTTTGCCCTTATGTCAGCCTCTGAATTTGATGATTAAACTGTCCTCTGTTTTTTAGGTGGAGAAAGTAATACTGCAGGTGACTTCTGACATTCGTAAGGAGTATTTAGTTTGACATTTTAGCTCTAAGATTACATTTCTGTTTTTTCTTCAGATCTGAATCATGGAGTTTCTATTGCTGTTTAATACTTTAAAAGAGTTGTTTAAAAATCTGGGATTTAGTAATCAAGGTTGATAACGTATTCTAGATGGAATTTTAGCTGATCGGATACAGATCTAAACATAGCATGAACATAGCTGTAGCTTATCCTAATTATGCCTGTCTTTTTTTTTTTTTCTTTTTCAGCTCTCTTCACAGAAGTCAGTGCCATGGGTACCTATGCTGAAATCACTAGCACTTTGGGCTATTGTAGTTGCACATTTTTCTTACAACTGGACTTTTTATACTTTATTGACCTTATTGCCTACTTATATGAAGGAGGTCCTAAGGTTCAATATTCAAGAGGTAAGAAAACATAAGTATCTGCTTCTTATAGAGAGTATACAGAATTTGTTTTTATCTATGTGAGACTCAGTTATTTTGCATCTTCCATTTTACTCTGATATACTAAATTCTAGAGACTGCTCTTTTTAGCCTTGCTTGTTCCTTTCCTCTGTGTGTGTTAACTCTTGATTCAGAGTATCTTGGCTGGTATGCCCTTTAACTGTGAAGGTCTTACTAGTCCCCAGGAACATGCCAGGATCTCAGATGATAAATGCAGGTGGTACCATATTCCTTTGGGATGATAGCCCAACTCTGCTGGGAGCCAAGAGGGGTGTTGGGAGACACAAGGTTCTCGTACAGAAGTCACTCTGCAGTGTTATCCAGGTGTTGGCAGAGCTATAGTTGCAAAGCTGTGTGAGACAGACCCCCCACTAAAACTGCCAGTTCCTTCTGAACTCATCAAACTGAGGCAATTCCTATTATCTCTATGTTGACGGAATTTGTCTTTAAAGAGATTGAAGAAAAACCTAAAGAGAAAGAGACACAGTTTGTAAGTAAATTTGGTCATGTTTTTGCCTTCAAGATGAAGGATAAATCAAAGATGTGAATGTTAGCAGCTAAAATGATAAAACTCTTAGAAGTGTCCATCTTTGTGACTTTGGGCTGGGCAACAGTTTCTTACATATGACACCAAAAGCACACAGTGACCAAAGGAAAATATAGATAAATTGGGCTTCATCAAAATTGAAAACTTTTGTGCCGCAAAGGACACTATCGAGAATAAAAACCCACTGAATGGGAGAAAATATTTGCAAATCATATATCTGATAAATATATAAAGAATTTATACAACTCAATAATAGAAGGATAAATAACCCAATTTTTTAAATGGGCAAAGGATTTGAATAGACATTTCTCCAAAGATATGCAAGTGACCAATAAGCCCAGGTAATGATGCTCAACATCATTACTCAATGGTTTGCACAGCAAAGGAAACCATAAACAGGATGAAAAGACAACCCTCAGAATGGGAGAAAATATTTGCAAACGAAGCAACTGACAAAGGATTAATCTCCAAAATATACAAGCAGCTCATGCAGTTCAATATCAAAAAAACAAGCAAGGGTCTTCCCTGGTGGCGTAGTGGTTAAGAATCTTCCTGCTAATGCAGGGGACACGGGTTTGAGCCCTGGTCCAGAAAGATCCCACGTGCCGCGGAACAACTAAGCCTGTGTGCCACAACTACTGAGTCTGCACGCTAGAGCCGCAAGCCAAAACTACTGAGCCCGCATGCCACAACTACTGAAGCCCGTGTGCCTAGAGCCCGTGCTCCACAATAAGAGAAGCCACTTCAATGAGAAGCCCATGCACCACAACAAAGAGTAGCCCCTGCTTGCCACAGCTAGAGAAAGCCTGTGCACAGCAACAAAGACCCAACACAGCCAAAACTAATAAATTAATTAATTAATTTAAAAAAAAATAAGCAACAAAATCCAAAAATGGGCAGAAGACCTAAATAGACATTTCTCCAAAGAAGATATACAGATTGCCAACAAACACATGAAAGGATGCTCAACATCACTAATCATTAGAGAAATGCAAATCAAAACTACAATGAGGTACCACCTCACACCAGTCAGAATGGCCATCATCAAAAAATCTACAAACAATAAATGCTGGAGAGGGTGTGGAGAAAAGGGAACCCTTTTGCACTGTTGGTGGGAATGTAAATTGATACAGCCACTATGGAGAACAGTATGAAGGTTCCTTAAAAAACTAAAAATGGAATTACCATATGATCCAGCAATCCCACTACTGGGCATATACCAGAGAAAACCATAATTCAAAAAGAGTCATGTACCATAATGTTCATTGCAACACTGCTTACGACAGCCAGGACATGGAAGCAACCTAAGTGTCCATCGACAGATGCATGGATAAAGAAGATGTGGCACATATATACAATGGAATATTACTCAGCCATAAAAAGAAACAAAACTGAGTTATTTGTAATGAGGTGGATGGACCTAGTCTCTGTCATACAGAGTGAAGTAAGTCAGAAAGAGAGAAACAAATACCGTGTGCTAACACATATATATGGAATCTAAAAAAAAAAGGTTCTGATGAACCTAGGGGAAGTACAGGAATAAAGACACAGACGTAGAGAATGGTCTTGAGGACACAGGGAGGAGGAAAGGTAAGCTGGGAGGACGAAGTGAGAGAGTAGCATTGACTATGCTGGTATATACACTACCAAATGTAAAATAGATAGCTAGTGGGAAGCAGCTGGGAAGCAGCTGCACTGCACAGGGAGATCAGCTCAGTGCTTTGTGACCACCTAGAGGGGTGGGATAGGGAGGGTGGGAGGGAGATGCAAGAGGGAGGGGATATGGGGATACATGTATACACATAGCTGATTCACTTTGTTATACAGTAGAAACTAACACACCATTGTAAAGCAATTATACTCCAATAAAGATGTCAAAAAATAAATTGATTTGCCAAAACAATATATATATATATGTATGTATATATATATATATACAGAAATGGAACACAAAACCATAATGAGATACCACTTCACACCTATTAGAATCAGAAAACCAATAACAAGTGTTGGTGAGGATGTAGAGGAAACAGAACCCTCACACATTGCTGGTGGGGATGTCGCTGTTATGGAAAACAGTTTGACAATTCCTCAGAAAGTTAAACATAAAGTTATTATTATGACCCAGAAATTCCATTCCTGGGTCTATACCCAAGAGAACTGAAAACATCTGTGCACACAAAAACATGTACGTGTACACAAAAGTTCATAATGTTATTCGTAATGATGAAAACGAGGAAACAACCCGAATATGTATCAGCTGGTGAATAGGTAAACAAAATATGGTATATTCCACAGTGGACTGTTACGCAGCCACAGAGTGGAAGCCCTGGAAGTAAAGCAGAAGCCTGGGTGGTGAATGTGATGATAGCAAGGCTGACTGCACAACTGCGTTGGTTACAAGGACTTAGAGCTGTCAACAGTGTTAAAGTGAACTGTTCCGTCACCTCACTTCCAAGGCATACTGAAAACACTGGCCATGTGGACCGAACCTTAAACGTCACCCAAACAGCTAAGCTGTGAAGAACTCCTCTAGTTACTTTTGAAAAAAGAGATCCATTATACTTGAAATATATCCACCAATTGCACTGACAGAAGTTAAACTGAAATAAGGCTTTACCAATAGCGTGGGACGGATTTGTTGCAAGCAACCTTGCTTTTCCTAAGCTCTCTGTTAACAGAGCCTGTCTCCTACTGTAGTGACAAATTGCATGCAAATTTAAAGATCATTCCACTGATGCTTCTATTTGCAATTTTCCCAGGAGAACTATAGAAAGAATGAAATATCAATAGCTTACTGGTAATTAGTATATGTACTTAATTGCCTTCATTTATTTTTTTATTTTTTTATTTTTTATTTTTTGTGGTACGCGGGCCTCTCACCGTTGTGGCCTCTCCCGTTGCGGAGCACAGGTTCCGGACGCGCAGGCTCAGCAGCCATGGCTTATGGGCCCAGCCGCTCCACGGCATGTGGGATCTTCCCGGACTGGGGCACGAACCCGTGTCCCCTGCATCGACAGGCGGACTCTCAACCACTGCGCCACCAGGGAAGGCCACGTTTGTTTTTTTTTAACTGCATCTTGATTTTGCATACTTTAATTTCGGAACAAAATAAACAAAAAAAACCACAATACACAACCTTCAAATCCCATGTCAAATGTGGAAAGGGATAGGACTTGAGGCCCTTGTATCCTGCCTTAGACAGAAGGACAAAAATAAAACCACTAGACGTCAGCAGAGGGAGCCAGGTGGGCCAGGGCCACTGGGGCTGCCGCTGGGGGAGCCATGGGGACACTCTACGGAGGGAACAAAGTCTGCAGATAGCGCTGTCACTTCATCCTCATCAGTGCCCCTGCCCAGCTCGATCATGCAGTAGAAGCGGTTGGAGCAGGTCTGGGGATCCTCAAGCGAGAAGCCGGAAGAGAGCAGTATAGTTTCGAGCAGCACCTAGACGGTGCTCACTTCAGAATAATTCATTAAGCTATACATTTGACTTATGTGCTTTTCTCTATCTCAATTTTATTTTATAATAAAAATTATTTTTAAAGTAAATAACTAAATGAAAACTGTCCCGTGGGGGAAAATCCATAGGCTAATAGGAGGACGTCTTCTCTCACTGAAGCTACAGCCCAAGTCCCAAAATAACATTCAAGATTACCCTGAGCATACTGCACTATGGGAGCTCTGGTTCCCTCTGAGACAGGCTCTCTGGGACTGCATTGAACTGAATCCCATAATCCTTAGAAAAATCAGACTTATTTGCTGTATTATATAAAAATTAACAGAATACTGCTGTGTATCTCCTTTGCTTTCATATGGTGGTGGATGTGTGTGTGTGTATATGTTGTTTTGGTTCTTCCTCCCTCCATAATTAATTCCGGATCTTCTTATTCCTTCCAGAACGGGTTTTTATCTGCAGTCCCTTATTTAGGCTGCTGGTTATGTATGATCCTGTCTGGTCAGGCCGCTGACAATTTAAGGGCAAAATGGAATTTTTCAACTCTATGTGTTCGAAGAGTTTTTAGCCTTATAGGTAGGTAAAAATGAATCAGGTTTGGTTTTGGTTTACAATTATTTACTGTGTTTACAAGGCAAGGCAAAATAAAAATGATAATAGTAGTCATTTGTTCACATATTAAAACAATATATTTTAATGCATGTAGTGCATGTCTATACAAGATGGTTCTTTTTGAATGATGCATTTCGAAGATTAAGATTTATAATATCGTATTATATCTACCATACTTTTGTAACTATAAAAAAAGGCATGGGGCTTCCCTGGTGGCGCAGTGGTTGAGAGTCCGCCTGCCGATGCAGGGGACATGGGTTCGTGCCCCGGTCCGGGAAGATCCCACGTGCCGCGAAGCGGCTGGACCCGTGAGCCATGGCCGCTGAGCCTGCGCGTCCGGAGCCTGTGCTCCGCAGCGGGAGAGGCCACAACAGTGAGAGGCCCGCGTACCGCAAAAAAAAAAAAAAAAAAAAAAAAAGGCATGCTTTGCTGAATATCTTCCCCAGAATTTTTTATTTATTTATTTATTATTGGCTGTGTTGGGTCTTCGTTGCTGCGCACGGGCTTTCTCTAGTTGCAGTAAGCGGGGGCTACTCTTTGTTGTGGTGCGTGGGCTTCTCATTGCGGTGGCTTCTCTTGTTGCGGAGCACGGGTTCTAGGTGCGCGGGCTTCAGTAGTTGTGGCCCACGGGCTCTAGAGCGCAGGCTCAGTAGTTGTAGCGCACAGGCTTAGTTGCTCCACGGCATGTGGGATCTTCCCGGACCAGGGCTCGAACCCGTGTCCCTTGCCTTGGCAGGCAGATTCTTATCCATTGCGCCACCAGGGAAGTCCATCTTCCCCAGAATTTTAAAAATCACTTTGTTTTCAACTCTAAGTTTGCAATGAAAATAAGATTTTTAAGTCTCCATCCCTTTTCTATTTTAAATTTCAATCAAAAATGTATACTTATGGGGATATATGTATATGTATAGCTGATTCGCTGTGTTATGGAGCAGAACATAACACACTATTGTGAAGCAATTATACTCCAATAAAAATGTTAAAAAAAAATGTATACTAACATTATTATATCAAATGAGGAGCTATAAATCAAAGCTGTAACTCAAAGGAAGCTTAAATAATCATGTGTTTCAGAGTCTGATTTCAGAAATGTGAATTTTAAAACTATGTAGGACAGGGACGTCCCTGGCAGTCCAGTGGCTTCCACTGCAGGGGGCACGGGTTTGATCCCTGGTCTGGCAACTAAGATCCCACATGCCATGTGGCGTGGCCAGGAAATAAATTTTTAAAAAAACAAAAAAACACAAAAACCCATGTAGGACAATTATTCGAGTAAGTAGAGACCCTCAAAGTCACTGATGACTGTACTTCCATAATTACATTGTAAAGGGACCCTATTCAATGTAATTCTGAAAACACCTTCTGAGCACCTGCAGCTACAATGTGCTGTCCAGTCCCACTGCTTACTGACCTCGACTCTGGAGAAATTTTTCCACATCTACAAATGAAATAAATCCCTTTAGATTTAATTCAATTTTTTCTTTTTTGGCTTTCTGTGGACCTGCTCTGTCTAGTACAGTAGCCACTAGCCATATGTGGCTGTTTAAATGTAATTGAAATTTAAAAATAAGTTCCTTGGTTGCAGTATATACAAATACAACATTTCCATCATCACAGAGAGTTATTGGATGGCACTGCTATTGACACAGAGAGAAAACAGCAGCCCACTCGTTAGGTCCCTTCCTGTATTACTTGTATTTTATGCTTAACTGCCTGTAATAAACTCCACGTATCGTTTTCAGTTGTCAAAACCTAGATGGAGTGTTTTTCTAACTTTATCCAGCAAAGTTTATTATTTAGTTTATCTTCTTTGGTTATGTGAACTTTGAATCACATTCTGTATCAACTATTGCTTCTCTCTAGAACCATATTCTTCAGTCATTCTCTTGTTCTTTTCTTAAACATTGTAGAACTTTGAGTCCTGGTCACACGTAGATTTAATAACATTGCATAGTGAGATTTTTTTTTTTTTTACGTTTTATAATAGTTGCATCAATCCTATATGTTTTTCAGCAAATTTTTTTTTCATGAAACTGTAATTTAAACTGAGTCTTCTAGGCAATATACTGTTTCTACAGTAGATGGCAGTAATATCAAATCTCAGATTTATGCTGTATTAAAGAGCAAGCAAATATTAATGCTGGGGCTTCCTTTTTTCTTTTTATATTTTTTTCACTCCAGGAATGATTGGACCTGCAGTATTCCTGGTAGCCGCTGGATTTATAGGTTGTGATTATTCTTTGGCTGTTGCGTTCCTAACCATGTCCACAACACTGGGAGGCTTTTGCTCCTCGGGATTTAGCATCAACCATCTGGACATTGCTCCTTCGTGAGTACTGATATACAAAGATTCGTTCTGACTGACTTGAAACTATTTCCTTTAAGTGTGGTAAAATATATATAACATAAAATTTGCCATTTTTAAGCGTATAGTTCTGTGGCATTAAGTACATCCATTCACATTATTATGCAACCATCACCATGATCCATTCCAGACGTTTTTATCTTCCCACACTGAAACCCTGGACCCATTAAACGCTGACTCCCATCACCCCCGCTCACGCCCCAGCCCCTGGCAACTGCCATTCTACTACTTTCTGTCTCTATGCATTTGACTACTCTAGGAATGACACCACACGGCTAGTAAATGATAGAGCCACAACTTCCCCCTAAAATCTTACTTTTAATCCCAGAATTCTTTCTACAGCTATTTCTCTGGAAATATTCTTTGGGCCTGTGCCAGTTGACAAGGTAGAGGAGGGGACTGTGTAAATATTTTAACCCAGGGGATTTGATGCACTTAATTTTTTTTTTAAATAATGAATATGAATTTATTTTTGGAGAAAAGACCAGTGGTCTCCTGCCACCTTTCCCCTACCCCCAGTTCTTCCCACCTAGACTACCACAGAATCTTCTGATTTCTGTTAATCCTTGTCTCCCATCCCTTCAATAAATACTTCTAAATAAGCTCCAACAAACTGATGCTCACAGAGCTTGAGTGGACCTCTGAAATCATTCTAATCCAGTCTCTTGTTTTATATAAGAAGTCCAGGAAGGCTCCGTAGCATGGGAGATGCTTAACTCTGGGCAGAGTCCTGTCTGCCGCTCCATAATGCTACAGGGGCTCATTCTCGGCCTGTGGTCCACTGCCGTTTCCTCTCCATCCATCCGAATCCTTTCCAGTTCACATCCCAGTTCTTCATTAAGCCTTTCCAGGCCATTGTGCTTTTTTCTCTTCCTTTCCTCAATTTACAATTTGATGCTGGATACCATACCTTAATTTGTAATTATTTCTAAATGTAACTCTTCTCTCTCTTACCTCCCCAATTTGCATGTAAGCTTCCTCAGACTGAGGCATCCTGTATATCCATATCACAGCTTCTGCAGAAGGACAGGCACCCCCAGTCCATACTTGCTGAGCGGTTGATTTATCTGATCATACTAAGCAAATAGGAGCTTCAGTGCTACATGCCCTTAACAGTGGGGAACCAAAGAAAGAAAACCAGCAACACTTGTGTATTGGGCCAAGAAACCGTTTGAAACAAAATGTAGCCTAAGCAAAAGCTCTGGGGCTATAATCTCTGAGAGTTCAGGGCCCAAGTCTGTCTTATTAACCCCAGAAGTACCGGCACCTGGCCCTGTGCTGGGCCATGGTCAGTGCTCAGTCAATCAATTACATGAATGGAAGAATGAAAATAGACTTTCATATTCAGTACCATGTCAAAATTCTTTCTAAAAAGCTATTTGTGTGTTGACCTTACTGTGTGTCAGTCAACACTTTTCTTTAAAGCTCTTTCTTATGAGAAATAAGAAATAAGGGAAGAATTTTGTGAACTTTACAAGCTGGAAAATGTTTGTTAAGTATACATATTGGTGAGTTAAGAACTGAAGGAGTTTTGGACTTGCCTGGCGGTCCAGTGGTTAAGACTCTGCGCCTGCAATGCAGGGGCATGGGTTCAATCCCTGTTCAAGGAACTAAGATCCCATATGCCGTGCAGCACAGCCAAAAAAAAAAAAAAACAAAAAACAAGAACTGAAGGAGTTTAACATAAGGAAAGAGAAGAATAGTAAATTAACTTGGAAAGTAAATTAATTAATTTTTTTAAAAAAAGTAATTTAATTTACTTGGAAAGTAAATTAATCTCAAGAGAACTTTGTTAAACGTAGTGAAAGTTTGAAAGATTGGATACCAACCTAACTGAAATAATAAAGAGCCCATTGAAGCGGAAGGAGTAAAGGCGTAAGATGCCATTTCCGTGGGGACCAGGGCGAGCCCACTGCACTAAACAAATCTCTGCTCGGGCTTGAGACTTGGACTTGAGATTTACAAAGTAGAGAAAAGGATTCAAGGAATAGGAAATAATTAAAGGACTGTTCCTTTACGCTACTGATTAGAAGAGGAATCTGGAAAGGATTTCCCTTGAAATAAGTTAAACAAATAGCATTGTTTTTATAAACTATGAGCGTGTGGTTTATAGAATCATAGCAAGTTAGAAGTGGAAAGGATTTAGAGTGTTCTTGTCTCTTACTATGCCGACTGTGGTCCACGGAGCAGCGGCATGATTGTGCAAAATGCAGATCCTCAGGCATCTCCCCAGACTTACTGAACTAGAATCTGCGTCTTTAGATCCTCAGGGATCTAAGGGATCCTTTAGATCCCTTGTACCTTTGAGCGTGAGACGCTGGTCTGGTCCAGTCCTCTGATGCATACAACAAACGTTTAGAGAGTACCTGCTATACCATCAGTCCTCCACGTGGTGCTACAGAAAATAAAACCCAGCTCCTGCTCGCAATGAGATTAGTCTAGTTAGGAAAGAAACAACAAAAAATAAACAATTGTAATATATTATGATGATAATTAATTCTTTCAAAAAGTAATTATCAAATGCCTACCAGCCACAACAGCACAGCTGTGGCCTGTGGAGCTCCTAGTGTAGGGTGGTGGACATGAAAGAAATAAAAACCAACTTTTTGAAGAGAAAGTTGAGAGAATATAGTAGGGGGATATAATGCAGATCAGGGAGCAAGGGAAGGTCTCTCTGAGCAAGTGATATTTAAGCTAAAGCCTGAAGAATGAGTAAGAAGTTAGGCAAAAAGGAAGTAGTATTCCCGCTAGAGGAATTTACATGACAGGAAGAAGAAACTGGTGTGTGTCTCAGCCTGCTTGCACTGCCAGAACAAATACCATAGACTGTGGACCTTAATCAACAGAAATTTTTCTCACAGTTCTAGAGGCTAGAACGCCAAGATCAAGGTGCAAACACAATTGTTTTCTGGTGAGGACTCTCCCTGGTTTGCAGAAGAGCTGACCCCTTGCTGTGTGCTCGCGTGGCCTTTCTTCAGGTATGCGTGTATGGGTGTGTGCAGAGAGGGCGAGAGCTCTGGTGTCTCTTACTCTTCTTATAAGGGCACCAGCCCTGTCAGATTAGGGTCCCACCCTTATGATCTCATTTAACCTTTATCACCTCGTAAAGACGCTGTCTCGAAATGCAATCACACTGAGGGTTAGGGCTTCAACATATGAATTTTGGAAGCACGCATTCAGTCCATAACAGTGTATTGCACATAACTGAGAGAAGGTCATTTGTGGCTGAGATGCAGGGAAGAAAGCCACTGGGAAGTAAGCAGGAGCCTATAGTAAGCGTTTTATATTGTATCCAAAGCAAGTAAGAAGTGACATTCTCTGTATTTTAAGGTCACTCTGTGAGGACGAATGCAAGTGGAGAAAGCCAATTAGGAGGCTATTGCGGTAATCCATATAGGAGGTGATGATGGCCTGGAATGGGGATAGGAGATGTAAAGAAGTAGATAGATTTGAGATCTTTGTGATTACAATAGGTGGGACTTGACAGTAGATTAGACCTGAAGAGGAAGATACCAAGGATGATAATTTCCATGTATTTTGCATGGGCAGATAGTTGTGCCGCTTACTGAAACTGGGATGTCTGGAGGAAGAAGAGTCTTGGGGTAAGATAAAAAATTTCACAGGTTAGGGCTTCCCTGGTGGCGCAGTGGTTGGGAGTCCGCCTGCCAATGCAGGGGACACGGGTTCGAGCCCTGGTCCGGGAAGATCCCACGTGCCGCGGAGCAGCTAAGCCCGTGCGCCGCAACTACTGAGCCTGCACTCTAGAGCCTGCGAGCCACAGCTACTGAAGCCTGTACACCTAGAGCCTGTGCTCCGCAACAAGAGAAGCCACTGCAATGGGAAGCCCACGCACCGCAACGAAGAGTAGCCCCCGCTTGCCGCTAGAGAAAGCCCGCGTGCAGCAACGAAGACCCAACACAGCCAAAAATAAAAATAAAATAAAATTAATTAATTTAAAAAGAACATGCATGCTAGAGAAGGAAAAAACACATATCCATGGTACCTACCTTATAAAATTGTTTTGAGGATTAAGTAGAGCACAGAGAGAGAGAGAACACTTCACTCATAATGTAATAAATGCATTTGCACATAATGCGATAAACTTCATTATTATTTTCTGGCAAACTTTGAGTCAGGTGCCATGATCAGGGTCACAAATCAATCCAAGCAGAATACTAAAGGGATGATTGGTGAGCTCCTGGAAAAGAAAATACTGATCACTAAGGAGCCACCACTGGGTCACTAAGCCCCAAAATAGCAAAGTTCTCAACATCATTTTCGACCGTGTATACACAGTATATTTGGTATATCAGGATTTCAGCAAGGTCTCCCATGATGTCCTTTTAGACAGGATGGAGAGAGATGAACTGGATGTACAATTAGGTGGATTTGTCATCACTAAACTTCAGTGTCATAGCGTGCTGACTGATGGACCTAGTCATTAAGCAAGCACTGTGCCAAGCACCGTAGCAGATGTCGAAGACATAAACGTGAACCCCTGCTTGCACCTGGGTAAGCTTCTGCTGGCTTGGAGGGTGATATGGTGTTGTCCTGAAGCATTTACTGGGCAGCCTGCAGGCAGTATCCTGGAACTGGGCTTCAAGCATCAGCTGGGTTGGTTGAACTCTCGGTCTGAAAGACCCTGGTCCAGCCCTGACATTTTATGAGTCCTTTATTTATTTATTTATTTATTTTGCTGTTAAAATGACAGTAATTTTATTAAAGTTCCATATAGTACAAATCAGTAAAACAGGCTAGAAATAAAATAATACTTGGAATTCAAAATAATATAAGAATAACATAGTTATTCCATGTAAACCACAAAATAAGCCTTGTATGGCTGAAATAAGGGATCTAATTTTTATTTGACTTGAGAGATTACACTAGCTGTGACACGTGACCACATCAGTCTCACTGCAAATCATTTGGCTTTTATAACCTCGACTTTTCTCACACATATTAAATCATATAGAAGAAAACCTTTATGAAACAAAGACCTTCCACCAATATCACATCTTAATATAGTACTCATTATAAATGTTTCAAGTGCACAGTTTGTTTTAGAAAAATAAGCTAAAAACCAATGAATGATCACAGAAAACAGTAGAGCTTCTGAACATCAAAGGCATATTTCAGGAATGCAGTGGGCACGTGGTTGCCTTTAAACTTAGAACAGAAAGTAATACAGTGAAAGAAAGTTTGGGAAGATACTAACAGGCTACAGTTCCTAGGCCTCATTAGAGTTCAAATCTCAAGCTAAACGGCTGAAAATGAGTGGAAATTGGGCAAGCCCAGCAATTCCCATGTCTGGACGTGCCGCGTGGGCCCTTGTCCTGTTACTTTGACAGCTGCCGAGACTTCACACGTTTTCATCCCCTCCCTGTACTTTCTCTGCACCCACTCGTCTCTTACAGCCAAACTCCAGCACTACTTCCTCTAAGAAGCTTTTCCTGAGGCATCCCCTCCCTGGTCCCCTCAAATGTCCCCCGCCCACACAGAGGGTTGATTAAGGCCCTGCCTCTGTGCTTCTGTAAACCCTGGTATGAATCGCTAACATAGTTTGATTTTTCGGGCTACTAGGTTTTATTCCATTATTGGCCCATAATCTTTCTCATTAAGTAAACTGTGAGCTCCTTGAGAACAAGAACTATGTTTAATTCATTGTTGGACACCAGAGTCTTCCATAGTGGTTGACACAAGTGACATACTTAAGAATTGTTTGTTAAATGAATGAATGGATGGGTGGATGACAGCAATAACTGGTATTTACTATTAAAATGGTTTGAACCATTGGCTCTCCTTTGTGCATTATAATTATAATTGGTTGGAAACTGTGATGAGAATTGGCTGTATCCAAGCGAGGCGGTGGGGTGAGGGATGTATTTCTTGCACATTTGAGGAGTATCTTCATAATCAACAATTTGGTTTGGTTCATCCTTTTCCTCCCTTACTCTGAGAATAGTAGATAAATTGCAGGAAAATAAAACATCATTTTAAAAAATCTATTCAACAGATATTACCTGAGCATCTACCGTCCAAAGT
Source organism: Leucopleurus acutus (assembly GCF_964270905.1). Lineage (NCBI taxonomy): Eukaryota > Metazoa > Chordata > Mammalia > Artiodactyla > Delphinidae > Leucopleurus > Leucopleurus acutus. The sequence continues at coordinate 79,153,436 of NC_139157.1, forward strand.
GGTATGTGTCCTAGGCAGGCCCAGATTCTGTCCTCAAGGAGACTATAGTTTATTTTTTTTTATTTTTATTGGAATATAGTTGATTTACAATGTTGTGTTAGTTTCATGTGAATCAGTTATACATATACATATATCCACTCATTTTTTTAATATTTATTTATTTATTTGGTTGCACTGGGTCTTAGTTGCAGCAGGCAGGCTCCTTAGTTGTGGCATGTGAACTCTTAGTCGTGGCATGCATGTGGGCTCTAGTTCCCTGACCAGGGATCGAACCCGGGCCCCCCTGCATTGGGAGCATGGAGTCTTAGCCACTGCGCCACTAGGGAACTCCCTATCCACTCTCTTTTAGATTCTTTTCCCATATAGGTCATTACAGAGTATTGAGTAGAGTTCCCTGTGCTATACAGTAGGTCCTTATTGGTTATCTATTTATATATAGTAGTGTGTATATGTCAGTCCCAATCTCCCAATTTATCCCTCCTCCCCCCTTACCCCCTGGTAACCATAAGTTTGTTTTCTACATCTGTGACTCTATTTCTGTTTTGTAAATAGTTCATTTGTACCATTTTTTTTAGATTCCGCATATAAGCGATATATGATATTTGTCTTTTCTGTGTCTGACTTACTTCACTCAGTATGACAATCTCTGGGTCCATCCATGTTGCTGCAAATGGCATCATTTCATTCTATTTTATGGCTGATTAACATTTCATTGTATATATGTGTACCACACCTTCTTTATCCATCCATCTGTTGATGGACATTTTATATATCTATAATGCTGCCTTATTGAAAACAGTCATCACTGAATTCAATCTGTAGGAAAGATCAGTTTTCTCTTGCTTAGTTTTTCACCACAAGCCCCAGCATTATAGATATAACATCCCAATATTAAGTAGGGATTTGGAATCAGGCAAATTGGGTAACATTTTATAGCCTCTCTTTCTTACCTATAGAATGAAGATAGATAATAATCCCTACCTGTTGGGGTTCATTTTACTATTAAAGTGGGATAAATTATATAAAATACTTAGAACCCTGCCTGACATAAGGTTTTTCAGTAGGCAGTCAGTATTCCTCTTAGCATATAAGTATATGTCTACATGGTATTTTTCTAAGCCTTTTCTTCTGTAGACTAAAATAGATATTTTCTATGGATAATTTTGTTGCCCAGATTCAAGGGATTTGGATAGATTTTTAACCATTAATCCCACAGAATTCTAGGACTCCAATAGCACAGAATCCAGACTGAGTCCATACAACATGTTCCTTTTTCCAGGCTCTCATCAATCTTTCATGGCCTTTCCTGGCCAAGTGTAATATAAATACTTGAATGAGCTTCTTGGTGCTGACATTTAGAATTTCACAGCATTCATCTGCACTTAATATCTGTCACTGAAAAGGCCTGGCAACATTGCAGTCGGTTCCTCCTACTGCCAAGGTGTTAATGGTTTTAAAAAAAAAAAAAAAAAAAAGGACAGGTTCTGCCAAGCTTGGTTAATTTAAGATCAGCTCCCTAAAGGGCATAAGCCAGAAAGATCTGTGCCACGTGGTTTTGTTATTGTACCCTGTGTGCACGAGTTTTCAACATAAAAATTTGTGATGTTTATAGATAACTGAATTCGGCTCAGCAGGATATTTTATTTAGGCACTGTGTCAATCAACTCAGGATGCCATACAAAACACCATGTGGCTGAGTAGCTTAAAAAACAGAAATTGATTTTCTCACAATTCTGGAGGCTAGAAGTCCGTGGTCAGGGTGCCAGCAGGGTTAGGTTCTGGTGAAGGCTCTCTTCCTCGTTTGCAGACAGTCACCTTTTCACTGTGTCCTCACGCGTGGCCTTTCCTCCATATATGCTCACAGAGACAGAGAACCCGATCTCTCTTTCTTCCTCTTCTTGGCAGCCCACCAATCCTATTAGGTTGAGACCCTACCTTTATGACCTCATTTAACCTTAATTAATTCCTAAAAGCCCTGTCTCCAGATACAGTCACATTGGAGGTATGGATTGGGGGAGGACACAATTCAGTCCATTGCAGGCACTTTTCCATGTCTAAAATGGGGAGAGGAATTTCAGATAAGTAGTCTGCAACCAAGGTATTGAGGATCCTAAACCCTAATAGAAATAGTATTATCCCACAATAAGACTCTATGGTCTAATACACATCAAGTTTCTTTCATTTGGACCACAATTTTATAATACTGATTATCTCATTAAACAATTAAAAGCTCTAATTGGACTTTGAATATACCTAGGTGATAAGTTAATAAATGCCATTTACTTGCTTAACTAATTTTTTTTTAATAAATTTATTTAATTTTGGCTGCCTTGGGTCCCTGTCGCTGCACGCGGGCTTTCTCTAGTTGTGGCAAGCGGGGGCTACTCTTCGTTGCGGCGCGCAGGCTTCTCATTGTGGTGGCTTCTCTTGTTGCGGAGCACAGGCTCTAGGCGCACGGGCTTCAGTAGTTGTGGCTCACGGGCTCAGTAGTTGTGGTTTGCGGGCTCTAGAGTGCAGGCTCAGTAGTTGTGGTGCACGGGCTTAGTTGCTCTGCGGCATGTGGGATCTTCCCGGACCAGGGCCCGAACCCGTGTCCCCTGCATTGGCAGGCGGATTCCCAACCACTGTGCCACCAGGGAAGTCCGTGCTTAACTAGTTTTTAACTCCACCACCACCGTTACGTTTTCTTGCTAAAAATATCAAACGTAAATCTAATGAACCCTTTAGGATCTCGAGTCTAGATACTACCAGTGTGCAGGAAATACAGGGGACATAACTCCATGTTAAATGATGCCTCAGTCTACAAACTCCAGAATGTAGGTCCATCTACAGGACAAAATCCCAGGTTCTTCAATTGACACACACAACTATCGATACACACAACAACTTAAAATAATGTTCAGCGACCCTAGCATGTAATCCGAAATGTTGCATACTGTACGACCCTTTGGCGCCAAAGCGCAGAAGGGGTGCTGGTCTCCATGGGACAAGCTTCAGCAGTCATTGCAGTGCAGCCTCACAGGACCATGCGTGGGCCTGAACACCTGTGGGTCACACACACTTCTGTGGTCAGCACATATTGAATGAGCATAGATGTTGCACTGGCTACTGGAAATAATAAAGGGGAATAAAACATGAGTTTTCAGGGAGACTATGGAGTCAGAATTAGCAAACTTGAATTAGAGAACGAGTACCTCTTAAAACACAAAGTACTAGCTTTGAGGACAGTAAAGATTCTGAAAAGACAGAGTTCAAAATGCATTTTTGTCATACACTACAATATATATAAACCCAACTTGTCTATTTCTGGGACAGTGTGCAAGGATTTAGCGACAAGAAGATACATAATAAGTTGAACAGGTAAGTTGTGAAATTGTGTGTTCAGTATGATCTCATTTCTATAATATATTAAAAATATATACAGAAAAAAATAATTAGGATATTTACCAAAATATTAATGTTGATTATCTCTATATAGAAGGATTATAAGTAATTTTACTTTCTTTGTAATATTTTTAGAAAATTTTTAACAATGACGTAAATTTTGTAATCAGGAAATAAATTCTCTTTTTTTTTTTGCGGTACGCGGGCCTCTCACCAGTGCGGCCTCTCCCGTTGCGGAGCACAGGCTCCGGACGCGCAGGCCCAGTGGCCATGGCTCACGGGCCCAGCCACTCCACGGCATTTGGGATCCTCCTGGACGGGGGCACGAACCCGTGTCCCCTGCACCGGCAGGCGGACTCTCAACCACTGCACCACCAGGGAAGCCCTAAATTCTCTTTTTAACTTAAAAAGTTTTAAGGCACATGAAGCTTCCTATCTAGATACAGCCTTGTATGAAAATCATATCTCAGCACTTTTCTATTTCACTGTAAAAGGGATCATTTCAATGGCTGTGTTTCTCTATATGATGTTAGAACTATTGAAATGTAAGTTTTTCACTCCCCAAATATTTAGTCCTATTTCAGTAAGACATTTCATTTAGACATAAAATTTCACAAGAATACAGCCTGGGAATGGTCTAGCTATCTATGGACAGAAGCTATTTAAATGTGTGATGCAGGGAATTCCCTGGCGGTCCAGTGGTTAGGATTCCACGCTTCCATTGCAGGGGGCACGGGTTCGATCCCTGGCTGGCAAACTAAGATCCCACAAGCTGAGCGGTGCCCCCCGCCCCCCAAAAAAATGTGTCACACAATTATAAACCCCTATGAAAATGTTTCTGCAGGTATGCTGGTATCCTCCTGGGCATCACAAATACCTTTGCCACTATACCTGGAATGATTGGGCCCATCATTGCTAGAAGTCTGACCCCTGAGGTAAGTAGATAATTTGCCTATAAACTGAAAAGCTCTAAACAGTTCATTTGAAGCTGCACACCTGTGTCAAAGTTGAGTATATTTTAATTAAGGATAAAATTCTGAATGTCTGTTCTTATGCAATTATTTACAGCAACAAAAAGCTAAATACCGTAATAGGTAGGAAAGTGTATTTTCAAAGAACACTTCCAATTTTAGACAGAACAACAGAACTAAGTTAAATGAAGATCTTGTAACTGAAACCACACAAGTACTTAAAAGTTGTGATATTATACCAGATAAATAACTTGTATCTTTGGTTTGAACAAATAAAAATTGGCAATGTAGAATTATTCCAGAAATGGAACCACGAAAGTGTCAGGAAATCAGGTGAGAATGAATAAGAACAGTTGAAATAATCCAGAACGTTTAGAAGAGCAGAATACTTAGGAAGACGTATAGGTGTCTTCACAGGTTTGAAAGATGGTGATTTATTCTCGGTAGTTCCACAAAGCCAGATGGAGAGAAGGTACGAGGAGACAATAGGCAAGTTTTCTGTTTAGAGCTGTTGCTGTGTGGCACGGGCTGCCCTTTGAGTTAGTGAGCCCTGAAATGGTCAAACATGTATTCACCTGGCATTTCCTGAGTGCTTATTACTGTGACAGATACTAAGGATTCAAAGGCAAAATTATAAGATTCTACACTTGAGAAATTCATTATTTAGATATTATATGGAAAAGGACTTCCCTGGTGGCCCAGTGGTTGAGGATCCGCCTGCCGATGCGGGGACGTGGGTTCGTGCCCCGGTCCGGGAAGATCCCACGTGCCGCGGAGCGGCTGGGCCCGTGAGCCATGGCCGCTGAGCCTGCACGTCTGGAGCCTGTGCTCCGCAACGGGAGAGGCCACAACAGTGAGGGGCCCGAGTACCGCCAAAAAAAAAAAAAAAATAGAGATTATATGTAATGAAAGTACAGTGTGACAAAGCTGCAGAAAAAATGTATGCTCTTGCTGTGGACACAGAGGAGGGAACAACCAGTTTGCGGGGTAAGGAGCCTGGAGGAGTGAGCCGGGGTGTGGGAAGGGCTGGTATCCGGTCTGTGTCAGGGCACTGAGGCCCCAGAAACACGGCGGGCCCGGGGTTGGTGTGGCCTGAAGCAGAGACACTGAGTTATATTGTGTAAGAAATCAAATTCAGCGACCTCAAAGGCCCTTTCCAACTCCAGTTTTCTACTGCTTAAGAAAATCTAAAGGACTAGTGAAATGTGTTCTTCAAGAGGCTGACTTAACCTCTAAAAGAGACTTAATTTTCTCTGTTTTGTCTCTGTGATGAAATTAACACTACCTAATCCTTAGAATTTCAGTATATGCCTACAAATTGTCTTATTACCAAATACTCTGACTTCAGACAGGGGGGTGTTCACTGCAGGTGGTGCTCTACCATTTCTAATTCCTGACTCAAGCGAATCAGTGCCTCATTTTCTCTCACTTAACAGAAAGGAATGTTGGGACCGCTCAGTATGTCCCATCATAGATGTTTACCCTTATCTTCATGGAGCATTGTGGCAACACAGGAACCTAAGTCAGCACACTACCACGAGTAATTTCATTCATTATCACTAGTCCTGCCACTTCTGCTGGGAAGATCTGGACTCCTGAATTCAAGTCTTGAATGTTTGTAAAGTGGGAACTGAACTGGATTTCAGATCTATTGTTACAGCATTCGTTTAATGTTATTAAAAAAGCCATTATTTTTAAAAAGGAGAAACACATTTACCTGTACAATTGTAATTGCTTACAATTAAAGTTTACCGCACTTTATAATTTATTTATTATAAATAAATAATGAAATAGGGAGTCCCTGGCAGTCCAGTGGTTAGGATTTGTCGCTTTCACTGCCATGGCTCAGATTCAGCCTCTGGTCGGGGAACTGAGATCCCACAAGCTTCGCAGTGTGGCCAAATAATAATAATAATGATGATGAAATAAAGGTCAAAGTGTGTCTGAGGTTCAATTCCGTTACAGACCAAACAGCATTCTCTAAAAACTGGTGGAGTTTTTGTTAAAAAACAAACCAGGAGCTTTGTGTGATTTCTGGTACAGTTGATTGATTTTAAGTCACCCGTTGCCTCCAGGTAACACTGGGGTATTATTTTATCCAGCAGATCACACAGAGCAGCTTTTTCTTAGAATCCTAAGAAGCTGTCTTAAACCTGTCTCTCGGGTATATGATTAGTAATTAGTAATTACTGACCGTAATTAGTAATTACTGACCGACTTCTGCTCTAGGATGGTAACATGTTGTTAGCAAGCCTATCTAAATAGTCCCTAAAATTTAAGATGGTTTCTAAGATTTTTTTTTCCACCAGAATACATTCATCTCAGATAAGTATAATTGACCACAGAGTACTCCTTTCTTTCTCCGTGTTTTTCCTTTTTTCCTACATAAATGACTTCATGCCAACTTGCTGGTGCCTTTCCTTTTTCTTCCTCATTGCCAGTTCAGCTGCTTGGTTTTTTCTTTTCTAACTGCTGCAAATGAAGCACTCTGGTTACATTGAAATTGTGAAAATCCAAAAAAAAACGTTGTTAAAGATAGTCACACGACCCAGAGGTTTAGATAACTACTGGATATTTTTACACCACTGGATTACACACTGTGTCTTGTTGATCTCTTACCGACAGATCCCATCTATGTTCTGTGTTGTGTGCCATTCAAGAGCCCTGCAGGATCTTTCAGGCCAGGCTGAACCTGTGTCCATCTTAACTCATCCTTACTTGATCTGCCCCTGACACCCCATACCTGAGAACTTGGGAGATGATGTGCAGGCATAATACTAATACTTTCCTAGTAACACATGAGTTGAGGACATGCCAATGTTTTATTTTTAGTAAACTTTTTTATTGACGTGTAACATGCATTTTTTAAATGCACAAATCCTAAGTACACAAGCTGGACAGATTTTCAGAAAGTTAGTACATCTGTGTGACCAGTGCCCACCCAATCAAGAAACAGCACGTTATCTCCCTCACAAAGCCTCCAGGTAGCCCTTCCTTTCTCTTTCACCCCCACCAAGAGGAACCACTCTCCTTTCTAACACCGTAGATTATGGGCTTTATATCAGTGGAATCGTTCAGTGTGCACTCTTCGTTTCTGAGGCGTATCGATGTCGTTGTGGGTCATTCGTTGTCGTTGCTGTAAGTAGTCCGTGGAACACATATGCCACCGTCTCACTGTTGATGGACATTTGGGTTGTTTCCAGTTTTTATGAATAATGCTACTGCCGTATAAAAACAATCTTGTGACACCACCTTTTTTTAAAGCGGACCACAAACAAAATCCTTTTTCATTTGCATTTTTTCTTTCCTTCTCTGCAGAACACTGTTGGAGAATGGCAAACTGTTTTCTGCCTTGCTGCTGCTGTCAACGTATTTGGCGCCATTTCCTTCACACTGTTCTCCAAAGGTGAAGCACAAAACTGGGCTGTTAGGGATCACGGTGGACCCAGAAACTGAAGGAACCAATAAATAATCCTGTCTCGATGTATTTTTGTCTATCATGTAACCTAGCAGTGCCTTTGATATTTTAATGTGTAAGCAATCTATATATAAGAAAAAATCGTACTGTATTAAATTTTTAAGGCCTGTAATCATGAAATGTCACTAGTTGCCAGATTAGTAAAATTAGCTGTTTTTAATTATTAATAACACATTTGCTGGAACTTACAATTCAGGGTCACATACCTGGCTGCAAGTCAGGCAGTCTGAAAGAGGGGAGTTCTGTTTATTTTCAAGACCATACTTAAAGGGACGAGCAGAAACGGACCCCTCTATACCTTTGCTTAAGCTGGATAATAATTCTCAGGTCCTGGTAAACACCTTTTTTTGTACACTTTCCTCAAAAACTTATCTGTCATCAACATTCCCTGACACTTAGCTCTCAAACTTCAGCATCTCCACGGAGCTGCCAGCCACTGTATCATTCAGCCTGGCAACTTCACTGAGGGGAGCGTGCCCAGGTCGCTGCCAGGCGTTCCCTCTCTGGCTTCAGGGACAGTGCCCAGCACTTACCAGAGGCAGCATCCAAGACCAGGGTCAGCGCCAAGGCTTTGGATGGTGTCATTCCCCTGGGGCTGTTAACGAGTGGCTGAAGCCCTGAGCCGGCAGGGACAGCGCAGTCCACAGCCATGGCTTCCATGCCCTTCACCCTTCCCTTCCCAGCACGCTGGAAGACTGACTGCCATGTAACCTGCAAAAGAAAGTATGATGCCCAATTAGCCACAAGTAGCATCATCCCACCTTCGTGTGGGATCAGAGTATAAATTTTCAAGTCCTGTGTTCTATGAGCTCCACCAGGATAATTAAATTTAAAAAAAGCACTCTCACATGTTTTCTCTCTGTCTTACGTGTCAGTGTCTGGTCGCAGCTCAAGGTTAGGGTGACTCTTACTTCCGCAGCACCTGCAACCAGTGGGGTGACCGTCTTTACTGCTGGTCTCTGAAAGCTCATTCTGCCAGTTTCTCCTGGGCCATCGTCCAGTGGGTTTTGAGCGTGCTTCGAGGGCATTTATGTGGTTTGGAACTTGATTTACGTTTTGTTGTGTATGTTCAACACTACCTGTAACATCTTAACTAAAGCTATTTAATGTAATATGACGTGTACACATTTCTGTAAATTTATTTTTAAATCTGTAAATAACTTTAAGTTGCTATGGTGATTTTTCTTTTATAAATTATCAAAATAAACCTTTTTGGATTGATTATTTTTGGATCTGACAGCCCTGTGACACCTTCTAGTAGCCACAGTGGCTATTTTATATCTTCTCTTTCATCCTCCTCAACCACTGATCTACCTCTACCCACATCTCTGCCACCATTCAGCCAGGATACATAGGTCCTCTAAGTGATGCAGCATCAGAAACCTCTACTGCCATCAGCCTGCCCTTCCTGACTCTGAAATGGGTCAGCTCCTCCTGCTAAAGCGTATGCCTGCATCCCTGATTATGTCCTCTCACCTCCTCCAGACCTTGCTTCAGTAACTCCTCTTGCACAGTCTCCACCTCTCTTCTTGTTCTTTCCCTTCTGTCTCAAAGACATACAAGCCTTCTAGCCTTTAAAAAAACAAAAATACCTAACCCTCCTGGGAGCATGAAAACACACACATCCCCTGGTGGCCCAGGGGTTAGGACTCGGGGCTTTCACTTCCATGGCCCGGGTTCAGTCCCCGGCTGGGGAACTAAGATCCCACAAGCCGCACAGCGCGGCACGCACACACAAAACATGTATGTAATATTTCTAGAATGATCCTCAAGAAACTGGAAACAGTGGTTCCTTCTAGAGAGAAAAAATAGGCAACCAGGGCTTGGACGGGGAATTCATTTTCACCTTGCCAAATGTGACAGTATAACCTATTCAAATAAAAACATCATTTAAAAAAACAAGACACCTGCTGCTCAAGCTACTACTGTGTGATCACCCCCAGGCTTTGCACTGCACGACGGACACGCCCAGCGAGCTGTCTTCACTGCACCTGAGAGGTTTAAATCCAGCCTCACGCTCTCACCCTCACCCCTCACCCCCAATAAAACCAGCTGTTCCTGCCACTCTCCTTACTCCTGTCACTGAGGCTCGGGCTTGGAGTCATTTTTTATCCCTCCTCTTCCCTCATCTCCCACCTCACCCTCGACCCTGTGTATAATTAACCATCTGTCTTTTCCATTCCAGTTCGTTAAAGTCTCCGGATTTAAAAAAAAAAAAAAAAAAAATCCCTCTGGCCATCTCCTAAATAAGATCTTTGCGGCTCTTGTTTCCACCTGGAATAGAAAAGTTAAGTGGTCTCACTGCCTTTAGTCTGAACCTCTTCTGTCCAGCTTCCCACCTGTGCTGGGTCATTGGTCCAAGTACAATGCATCCCCTCTCCCGGATCAGGATGCTCCCCCGAGGTGAACCCGCTCCCCGCACCTCCCTTTGCCCACCCGGGAATCAATCCCTTAGCCCAGCAGCCTGCCTGCTCACTCCTAGGCTCGGTCCGCTCCATCCTCATCTCCCACACCTGTTTCAGCTACATCCGGGGACTTTCTGCACTCTCCATTTTCCCCTCCCCCTCCATAGCTTTACGAACGTCCTTCCCTGAGCCTGGAAGTTTGCACTTCATCCCCATCTGCTTCAGGACCCTCGATTTCTTCTACCCTCTGTGATCTAGATGTGGTCTTTTCCCTTGATCCACTAAAACACCATATTATTTATTAATTTTGAGTTTTTTGCTTTGTTTTAAACTTGAGGACTCAGGCTCAGTGATGAAGAAAGGATCATTCATTCATTCAACAAACATGAATATCTACTGTTTGCTCGGCTGTAAGGATATACAGATATGTGTTTGACACAGTCCTCTTCCTCCTGGAAGTCTCCCTGGAACTGTCAGCCTCCCAGATCTCCCAGGTCCTCCCCAGCATTCTCTGTACAATACACAGGAACACATGTCTGTGTCTGTCTCCCTGTTAGATTCACCACAAGCATCTTTTTTTTTAAAGAATCAATTTTATTTATTTATTTTTGGCTGTGTTGGGTCTTCGTTGCTGCGCATGGGCTTTCTCTAGTTGCAGCGAGCGGGGGCTGCTCTTCATTGCAGTGCGCAGGCTTCTCATTGCGGTGGCTTCTCTTGTTGCGGAGCACAGGCTCTAGGTGCGCGGGCTTCAGTAGCTGTGGCTCACGGGCTCAGTAGTTGTGGCTCAGGGGCTCTAGAGCGCCGGCTCAGTAGTTGGGGCGCACTAGCTTAGTTGCTCCGTGGCGTGTGGGATCTTCCTGGACCAGGGATCGAACCCGTGTCCCCTACATCGGCAGCTGGATTCTTAACCACTGCACCACCAGGGGAGTCCCACACCACAAGCATCTTGAGTGTGATGTCCACTTGATTAATCTCAGCATGATCTTCCTCATAACAATATGTGTTGTATTAACATTTTAGTTGCTTAACAAATATTTAGTAAATAACCCTTTGTTAAATGAATGGAATTTTTAAAATCTCATATATTGTTTTTTTCAATAGGTTGTTTTCTTCTCAAAAAAGTCGTTTAAATGTGCAACACCTTTTAACGTATTAATGATATGCTCACCTCAAAGTAAGTTATGAGTGGCAGTTATTGGTAAATGGTTCTGAAAGTATTTGAGAATAGCTCAGTCCAATATAGGCAAAGTACTTCCCCTCTCAGTTATGCAACAAATATCTTCCGCACATTCATCAGGGGCCAGGCTTGGTTCTTGTACCTGGGATACAGCGTGAAAAAAAACAAACCCCTTTTCCCATGGAGCTCACACTCTGATTTATTGAACACCTTCCTTCACAGGGTCCAGCCTTTGAAACCTGCCTTGTAGAATGTCATTATCCACCTAACAATCAAATCCAGGGGGAATGAGCATGCCAACTGACCCTGGGAACCAGAGTTATGAAAGAAACAGAGGCAAATGCTGGAGTCTGCAGTTTGGATTAACTATTTTAATGTCCTTCTTACTTCAGCCTTTGTTTCATGTTCAAGGAATCAGAAATAGAGATGTTTGAATTTAGACCCTATTGCAAAGTAAATAATTTCCCTGGGGGTAGTTTATCACTGCTCAAAATAAAATTCACCCAGTAGAAAAATATTGATAGAGTATTTAGATTTGAAGGCAGGAAGAACATTGCAGGAAATGGCCTGGTTCCTCTTCCTCTCAGGAAAAGCATGTCACTGCCTCAGATGACTAGATACGGGGTGAATGTCTAATTTCAGTTTAAAGAATAAATTATCTTTCTCATAGAAATGCAAACTGAGGTGGCTCACATAGCCTTTTCAGATGCCTCTGCCTCTTAGAGCGACCATAAGCAGAAAAGCCAGTTATAAAAGTTTGTGCTTTAAGACAGCCATATAGAAACTACTTTCAGGACTTCCCTGGTGGCGCAGTGGTCAAGAATCCACCTGCCTTTGCAGGGGACACGGGTTCGAGCCCTGGTCCGGGAAGATCCCACATGCCGCGGAGCAACTAAGCCCGTGCGCCACAGCTACTGAGCCTGCGCTTTAGAGCCCACGAGCCACAACTACTGAGCCTGCATGCTGCAACTACTGAGCCCACGTGCCACAACTACTGAAGCCCATGTGCCTAGAGCCCGTGCTCTGCAGCAAGAGAAGCCACCGCAATAAGAAGCCCACGCACTGCGATGAAGAGTAGTCCCTGGGCTTCCCTGGTGGCGCAGTGGTTGAGAGTCCGCCTGCCGATGCAGGGGACACGGGTTCGTGCCCCGGTCCGGGAAGATCCCACATGCCGCAGAGCGGCTGGGCCCGTGAGCCATGGCTGCTGAGCCTGTGCGTCCGGAGCCTGTGCTCCGCAGCGGGAGAGGCCACAACAGTGAGGGGCCCGCGTACAGCGGAAAAAAAAAAAAAAAAAGAGTAGTCCCCGCTTGCTACAACTAGCGAAAGCCCGCGTGCAGCAACGAAGACCCAATGCAGCCAAAAAATAAAATAAAATAAAAAATAAATTAATTTAAAAAAAAATTTTTTTTAAGAAGAAACTACTTTCTAGGGGCTCTGCTATGGCTACCTTTGAGTACAGGAAATACTGAACCCAAATGAAATGTGACCAATTTTCTGCCATGCGCCTTGATGAGGAAGAACACCAGTAATTTTCCGAGTGCCTGCTTGCTTTCACTTTATCTTGATGTTGGGAAGGAGGAAACTTTGACGGCCCGGCACTGCCAGTCCTGTGCTTCTAAGTGAGAAGCCCTGATTGTACAACTGAGCTGGAAAAGTATTTAAGCAACCTGTTTCCCTCACACAGCCTTCCTGCTATGATAGGCTGCACCTGGGACAGAGTGATCCCCCCTTCCAGCCTAGCCCTATTAAGTTTTCTTCCTGGCGTGCTCTCCTCAGCAGAAACCACTGAAATATGCTAGCCCTTCCGACAGACACCGCCTCTCGGGGATCAAGTGTGCATGCTGGCCTCATCTTGCATTACAGCCACAAATAGCCCCTCGTTTTGAGCATTTCACAACTTCACACTCACTCCACAGCCTGAAACTTGAGCTTCCCACAGAAGTTTGGTTGGGATTGAAAGTGATCGGGCTAGGATATATAGTCTGTTTCTTTTAACGCTCAAGAACTGTTTTACATGAAGTATTGGGATGCTGTCAGAGGAAATTCCAATGGGTATATTGTATAAATTACCTACACAATATGTATGATAATGCAGCTTTTTTTTTTCGCACCAAGAAGCTACTTCAGGTGTCTGCTGTGCTTTGATTTGTTCTGTCATCCGTGGCAGGAAGTTTATCCTGGGGCATTCAGAGGGGTCCCTTTTGGATCATCATCGGCTACAGAGAAGCATATGGTAGGTGACAGCATGTCTATACCACTGTCACATAGATTACCTCACTAAATACTCATAAATACCCCTGAACGTGCAGGCAACAAGACCTAGTTAAAGCTGAGATGAGAGATACATGCTCTGTTAAAGGAGTGGTCTTCGGCCCTTCCAGGGACCCCGCCAGCAATCTTGGTTCCCAGTGCCAACTTCAACCAAATAAGCCCACTGACTCAAACTATGACATTGGTTGGGAATTTGTTGTATCACTAGCTTAGCTCCATGTATGATATTAGGGAATATTTATTCTATGTTTATTCTATAGTACTGTGAATCTTTTGAACGTTTTCTGTAAACCTAAGCATGCCAGTACGATTCAGTTGCTTCTATGGAAAAAACTTTAACTCATTATTTCTATTACTGTACCGGTTTGAAATTTTCAACAATTTAGGACACTATGGGGTGGGGCAAAAGACCAACCCTCCCACTCTGTGCTGTTCCTGAAAAATAAACTCCCTCTAGGAGAGCTGTAGACATTCCATTCTTGGTGCATGGACTTTGTTAGTTCAAATCATGGGATGGGAAGCAAGGGTTTGGGGGGCAAGGATCTCAGTTCCCACTGGGAAGTGAAAGTTCAGAATGTAGGAGAAAAACAAGTCCAGAAGCCTCCGCCTGTGTTTTCCGTACTTCCCCTTCCACATCTTCCTCACTGCTGGCCTCTGACAGGGTCCCCTCACAGATGGCAGGCTCTAACCATCACGCGTCTTTGCTGATAGCAGGAATGATAGTGCAGAGTCACTGTCGGTGTGCCTGGCTCTTCTGTCCTTTCCAGGAGGCTTCCTCAGCCACCAGTCCCTCTTTCGGCCCTTTCTTTTTAACTTACAAGTAAAATGGAGCCCAATAGGCTGATTTCCTTCACCAGGTTTAGACTGGCAGAGGTGCAGGCAGGCATGGGGTGCACAGTGCTGTTAAGTCTTCTGAGTCCCCATCCTTCCGCTATGACCCTGAGGACGCTGGAAAGAACAGGAAGATGGTGGAAGGGATGGAATGGAACCAGGACTATCTGAGGCTGTCAACGGAACAAAAGCTAAAGCAGACGAGGAAATAGCAAAGACATGTTCAGAATTGGATGTAGTGGTACCTAGAATTATTATGTGCTAAATAACAACATTTATAGGAATTCCCTGGCCATCCATTGGTTAGGACTCGGCGTCTTCACTGCGGTGGCCAGGGTTCGATCCCTGGTCAGGGAACTAAGATCCTGCAAGCCATGCGGCACAGCCAAAAAAAAAAAATTAAAATTAAAAACAATATTTATAAATTTCTCAGAGTAGAGAGTTAGTGCCAGGTAGTGTACAAGGGCTCTACATTTAATGTTTATTTAATTCTCTCCACACCCCTACCCCACGTTTTACAGATGAGGAAACTGAGAAAGTCACACAACTAAGAGGCAGAGGCAAGATTCAAACCAGGTCTCTCTGATGTTAGAGCAGAATCTCCTTAGTCCTAAATATACTGTCTCCATTAAAAATCATGTTTGAAAAAAATAAAAATAATAATAATAATAAAAATCATGTTTGGTTCGCACCTATTTATGATAAAAACCCTCCAGAAAGTGGGCATAGAAGAAACATACCTCAACATAACAAAAGCCATATATGACAAACCCACAGCTAACATCATACTCAATGGTGAAAAGCTGAAAGCATTTCCTCTAAGATCAGGAACAAGACAAGGATGTCCACTCTCACCACTATTATTCAACATAGTTTTGGAAGTCCTAGCCATGGCAATCAGAGAAGAAAAAGAAATAAAAGGGATCCAAATTGGAAAAGAAGAAGTAAAACTGTCACTGTTTGCAGATGACATGATTCTATATGTAGAAAATCCTAAAGACTGCAGCAGAAAACTACTAGAGCTCATCAATGAATTCAGTAAAGTTGCAGGATACAAAATTAATGCACAGAAATCTCTTGCATTCCTATACACTAACAAGGAAAGACTAGAAAGAGAAATTAAGGAAACAATCCCATTTACTATCTCATCAAAAAGAATACCTAGGAATAAACCTATCTAAGGTGGCAAAAGACCTGTACTCAGAAAATTATAAGATGCTGATGAAAGAAATTGAAGATGACAAAAAAAGATGGAAAGATACACCATGCTCTTGGATTGGAAGAATCAATATTGTCAAAATGCCTGTACTATTCAAGGCAATCTACAGAGTCATTGCAATCCTTATTAATTTACCAATGGCATTTTTCAAGAACCATAACAAAAAAATCTTAAAATCTGTATAGAGACAAAAAAGACCTCAAAGAGCAAAGCAATCTTGAGAAAGAAAAACAGAGCTGGAGGAATCAGGCTCCCTGACTTCAGACTATATTACAAAGCTATTGTCATTAAAACAGTATGGTACTGGCACAAAGACAGACTTATAGATCAATGGAATAGGCTAGAAAGTCCAGAAATAAATCCACACACCTCAGCTAATCTATGACAAAGGAGGCAAGAATATACAATAGAGAAAAGACAGTCTCTTCAATAAGTGATGCTGGGAAAACTGAACAGCTACAGGTAAAAGAATGAAATTAGAACATTCTCTAACACCGTACACAAAAATAAACTCAAAATGAATTAAAGGCCTAAATGTAAGACTGGAGACTATAAAACTCTTAGAGGAAAACATAGGCAGAACACTCTCTGACATAAATTACAGCAATGTCTTTTTGGATCCACCTCCTAGAGTAATGAAAATAAAAACAAAAATAAATAAATGGGACCTAATTAAACTTAAAAGATTTTGCACAGCAAAGGAAACCATAAACAAAATGAAAAGACAACCCTCATAATAGGAGAAAATATTTGCAAACGAAGCAACTGACAAAGGATTAATCTCCAAAATATACAAACAGCTCATGCAGCTCAATATCAAAAAAAACAAACAACCCAATCAAAAAATGGGCAGAAAACCTAAATAGACATTCCTCCAAAGAAGACATACAGATGGCCAAGAAGCACATGAAAACATCCTCAACATCACTAATTATTAGAGAAATGCAAATCAAAACCACAGTGAGGTATCACCTCACACCAGTCAGAATGGCCATCATTGAAAAGTCTACAAACAATAAATGCTGGAGAGGGTGTGGAGAAAAGGGAACCCATCTACACTGTTGGTGGGAATGTAAGTTGGTACAGCCACTATGGAGAATAGTACAGAGGTTCCTTAAAAAAACTAAAAATAGAGCCACCATATGATCCAGCAATCCCACTCCTGGGCATATATGTGGGGAAAACCATAATTCGAAAATATATATACACCTCAATGTTCATTGCAGCACTATTTACAGTAGCCAAGACACAGAAGCAACTTAAATGTCCATCAACAGAGGAATGGTTAAAGAAGATGTGGTACTATATATACAATGTAACTTTACTCAGCCATTAAAAAGAAGGAACTAATGCAATTTGCAGCAACATGCAGGAATCTAGAGAGTAGCATACAAAGTGAAGTAAGTCAGACAGAGAAAGACAAATCTCATATGTTATTGCTTATATTTGGAATATAAAATAAATGATACAAATGAACTTATTTACAAAATAGAAAGAGACTCAGACTTTACAAACAAACTTATGGTTACCAAAGGGGAAAGGTGGAGGGGGAGGGATAAATTAGGAGTTTGTGATTAACACATACACACTACTATATGTAAAACAGATAATCAACAAGGACCTCCTGGGGACTTCCCTGGTGGCACAGTGGTTAAGAATCCGCCTGCCAATGCAGGGGGCACGGGTTCAAGCCCTGGTCCAGGAAGATCCCACATGCCGCAGAGCAACTAAGCCCGTGAGCCACAACTTCTGAGCCCCCATGCCACAACTACTGAAGCCTGTGCACCTAGAGCCGCAACAAGAGAAGCCACCGCGGTGAGAAGCCCGTGCACCGCAATGAAGAGTAGCCCCTGCTCGCTGCAACTAGAGAAAGCCCACGTGCAGCAACAAAGACCCGACGCAGCCAATAATTAATTAATTAATTAATTAATTTTTAAAAACCAAGGACCTACTGTATAGCACAGGAAACTCTACTCGATATTCTATAATAACCTATATTGGAAAAGAATCTGAAAACGAATGTATATATGTATATGTATAACTGAATCACTTTGCTGTACACCTGAAACTAACACAACTTTGTAAATCAACTATACTCCAATATAAAATAAAAATTAAATTAAATTAAAAATAAAAAAAATACAAACCATGTTTGGTTCCTCTCTGGGCTTGGACCTAGTTTGAGGCGATGTGGCTAAATGCACCCGGAAGGTCAGGACCATCGTCAATACAGGAAGATGTCAACATAGTGCCTCCCACAGGAAGATCATGAAGAAAATCAGCCCACACGCCAAGGACACCTACTCCTTCTGTGGCAAAACCCAGATGAAGAGACAAGCTGCAGTTCATGCATCAAAACGGTGGCCGGTGGTGCCTGGGCCACACCACCACTACCCTCACAGTGAAGTCGCCATCAGAGACTGAATGAATTGAGAGACCAGTAGAAGTACCACTGCTGGAAACATTGCTAGCCTATAATAATTGGGTTAATTTATGTAACAACTACAACAGCAGCAAATCATGTTTGAACACTGTTGATGGGAATACAAATCACTGCAACATTTTTGGAGCGTAATTTGTCAGCAAGTCAACATTAAATACAGTCATTGAACCAGCAATTCTGCCTATGGTAATCTAGCCTAAAAATACTTGAACAACCACCAGGCATGTTTTAGAGTACTGTCACTTTTCTATGAGTAAGGAAATTGTTAAAGAGGTTATGGTGCATTCACAGAGGAGAATACTATGCAACCATTAAAAAGTAAGAAGATCTGAAATAGACACATAGGAGAATGTCCATACAATTTGTTGGAGGATGAAAAAGAGTTACCTAACAATATACATTGTTTTATCGTATTTTTAACAAACAAATTATGGATGTATTGATACATACATGGAAAAAGGTTCTGTTAATAGTAGCAAGGTAGGGACTTCCCTGGTGGTCCAGTGGTTAAGAATCCACCTTCCGAAGCAGGGAACATGGGTTCAATCCCTGGTCGGGGAACTAAGATCCCACATGCCGCATAAGATCCCATAAGCCCAGGTGCTGCAACTAGAGAGCCCATGCGCTCTGGAGCCCGCGTGCCGCAACTAAGACTCGATGCAGCCATAAATAAATAAATAAATACTTTAAAAAAAATAGTAGTAATGTAAAATTAGAACGTGAATAGCAAAAAACATTGGAAAATATCTTTAGCACCTCGGAGTAGGGGGAAAATTAAATGGATTTCACTACATTAAATTAAATACTTCCGTTCAGAAAAACATACCAAACAAAGTTAACAGATGTCAGACTAGAGGAGACTGCAACATCTTGTCAGTAGAAGAGGTTTAGTACCTAGATTTTTCAGAGCTCCTGCAGATCAACAAGAAAAAGTGAGAAAACCCAACAGAAAAAATGAGCAATGAATAAACAGTTCACTTAACAGAACACCAGATGTCAAACAAGCACATGAAGAAGTGATTAAATTCCCTAGTAATTATAGAAACAAAAAGAAACGCAAACTAAAACTCAAACGAGATATTACTTTCAACCCATCAAATTAATAAAAATTAGAAAGTTTGATGCTACCAAGTGTTGACAAAGGATGTGGGGAGATGAAAATTATTGTCCACAGGGGGAAGAAGGGAGTATAAACTGGCATATCCATTCCAGAAAGCAAATGATTGTATTTAAATTAAATAAGAATATGTCCTTTGCCCCGGTATACCGCCCCATACCTGGGTATTTGTCACAGAATGATAGATCCGAAGATCCCACTCAAGTCCTTAAGGGAGCATATACACCACACTGTTCACTGTGACAGAGCTGGAGGCGAGCCAGGCGTCCCTCATCAGGGAAATAGATAAGCTAAATATGGTGAATTTTATTATGGAATAATATCACCCAAGAACATGCAGAGGCCTCAGAATGTGCTGTGTAAAAAGAACTAATAGCACAATAACCACTTCCGAAAATTAAAAACCCATACAAAAACATGATATTTTCCAGGGATACTTGCATAATTTAGAACATGTAACGAACACGTTAGAGTGAGTGGCGACAAAGGGGAGAATGAAAACAGAGTTGGGGGGAAGAGGAAAATTAAAAATAAAACAAGACAGTGGGCTTTCACTGAAACTGAAGGTTCTATGAACAGAAGAGTATGAGATAAAAATAATTTTTAAGCAGGTACTTGGAAGATGTTGAAGTTGGGCAGGGGGAGAAATACTTCACTTTCTTCTGTTCGCTCTTCTGCATTATTTAATTTTTTTTTAGAATGAATGTGCATTACTTTGATAATTGAAAACAGAAATATTACAGAAGAGTAGTTATTAGGAATATTAGGGAAATGTTCATAATATATTACTGGGTATAGTGAGATTATATCTGCTTTTGTTTTAATAACAGCTTTTTTGAGATATAATTCACATACCATAAAATTCATCGTTTTTAAAGTGTACAATTCAGTAGTTTTTAGTACATTCACAGAGTTGTGCAACTATCACATATGTAATTCCAGAACATTTCATCACCCCAGAAAGAAACCTCATTTCCCCCAGCCCCTGCCAGCTGCTAATCTAGTTTCTGTCTCTCTATATATGCCTATTCTGTACGTTTCATAAAAATGGAATCACATAACATGCTGTCTGTGTGTCTGGCTTCTTTTTAGTATAATGTTTTGAAAGTTCACCCATGTTGCCGCATGTATCGGCATTTCATTCTTTTTAGTCCCAAATAATATTCCATTAAATGGATAGACCACTTTTTGTTGATCCACTCATCAGCTGATGGACATATCTGAATTGTTTCCACTTTTTGGCAGTTAGGAATAATGCTGCTGTGAACATTCATGCACAGGTGTCTTTTGTGTGGGCATATGTTTTCAATTCTCTTGAATACAGCGATTCCATGTTTTTTTGAATAAAATATGCATTAAAAAGAAAAAACAGGGCTTCTCTGGTGGCGCAGTGGTTGAGAGTCCGCCTGCCAATGCAGGGGCCACGGGTTTGTGCCCTGGTCCGGGAAGATCCCACATGCTGCGGAGCGGCTGGGCCCGTGAGCCATGGCCACTGAGCCTGCGCGTCCGGAGCCTGTGCTCCGCAACGGGAGAGGCCACAGCAGTGAGAGGCCTGCGTACTGCAAAAAAACAACAACAACAACAAAAACACACACACACCCCAAAATGTTAATTTCTGGACAGTGGAATAATAGGTAATTCATTTTTTTTTCTCCTTTGAGCTTTTTTATTTAATTTCAATTTTCGAAAATAAAAATTGACTTTTTTAATCAGGAAAAAACACATCGTTTAAAAAGAAAACCCAGAAACTCAGGGTCAGCCCCAGAACTGGTCCCTTATATTTCCAAAACCAAACCCAGAGTCTCTGGCCCTGGAGCTCTTACTGGAAAGAGCCGCCCCCCGGCGTCATCACCTTCAAAAATTATACCTCACCCTGGGCGTAACGTGGTTTCTGTGGCCTACAAAGGTGGCCCCTGTCGATATCCCTGTCAGCCCACAGGCCATGCCAAACGACCCGTATTTACTTGCCCCCCAAAAAAACCCCACAAGATACCGTGGAGGATGCCATTCAGTTCTGCTATCTTCTTCGTTCCTATATCCCAGTATAATGTCCACCGTTTCCACCGTAACAATTTCATAAAGAACTGATGATTAAGGAGCGTGTGCGCGCACGCGCCCCCTCCTCGCACACACACCCCTCCCTCTGCAGCAGCTCGGCCTACACTGCAGCTTCACTGCCCTAAAAACCACTCACGGCGCGCAGATCGGTTTTGCCCTGGACACCAAAGAAATCCTCCAGATTTGAGCCACTTGGTGGCGAAACACGAACTGTTGGCACTTCCCATCAGGGTGGGGCGGAGCAGATATTTGTAGCTCTCAGGAAACTGGAGTTTAACTCATATAGTTTAGTTGACTCGTGCAGCGGAACTCTCAAAGACTAGATTTCTTTCGTCTGAGGAAAGAAGATGCCTCTTAGAGCAACCATCTGTGCGCGCTCGCGGAGGGAAAACACAAAGAGAAGCATTTAGAACGAGTCAGCCCGGGCCGCGCGAACAATGGAGAGTCACAGCGGGGCCTCCTAGCTGGGCCTCCCAGCCAGCCGCGGTGGCGTCTACACCCGCTCCGGGCACCAGGGACGCTTCCAAAAAGTAAAAGTGACTGTTACTTAACCTTCTTTTCTTGCTTTTTTGCCTAAGATGCAGAACTAGCTTTTACGATTACAATATAATGATACTATTTTGTAAAACTCACAGGAGTCGTGGGATTTCATTCCCAGAGGCCAGGGTCGCTGCGGCGCAGGAAAAAAAACGCCCGGAGACCCCAAATCGACTCCCACGCCGACGCCGGGGGTGGGCAGGACCCTGTACATGTTCTCCTCGCTCACCAAAAACTATCCTGAAAAAAGGCGCAAGGGCCCAGATCACAGCCTCGGCTTCCAGGCCAGGGGTGAAGGCTTGCCTCTCGCGGGGGGCGAACTCGCCCTTCGGCGGCAGCAGACACTGGGGGAAGAAGCTAGCCCAGGCCCTGGTGCTTAGGAGCTCTTTTCTGGAAAAAGCAATCGTCTACTACAAACGTGTTGAGCTTGGGGTTTCTTGTCCGGGACTCAGTGTCTCTCGAGGAATCTGGCAGCTGCAGCCAAGATTCCAAAATCAATAGAATGTGTTTCATACCCTGATTGATGTCGTCGGCCCGTTTGCCGCTGCGCAGGACGAAAAGCGGGGGCGGGCACTCTTCAGTGTCCTGGGGGGGGAGGGGGGAGCCCCAGCAGGGCCCCCGAGCTGGCCGGGCGCGCCCCCAGCCTCACCCCACACCCAGCCGCTCGTGCAGCCCAAGGGGCTCCTGCCCGCTGCGCCCTGGCTCGGCGAGCCCCGGAGCAGAGTGAGGTCACGGAGGACGCGCCGCGCTGGGGGAGAAGCATCGCCTCCGCGTCCCACTCAGGCTGGCTGGCCCCCTGTGCTCTGCCCAGGACAGCTTCCTGCCAGCCCAAAAGCCCAGGATGCCATCCCCACCCATGCATTGCCCCCGCCCCCCAGATCTCCCTCCCAGCCTCCAAGAACACACGAATCCCCATACTCTGATACCCCCAATCCCTGATACACTAGCACATGAAGAGTCCCTCTCATTTTCCTGTAGATGAGCTAACCATATGGTTTATTATCCAAACCAAGACTTCTAAGAGGTGCAACTAGAGATGATCACACCAAATGAAGTAAGTCAGAGAAGGACAAATACCACATGATATCACTTATATGTGGAATCTAAAATATGACACAAATGAACCTGTTTTTGAAACAGGGACATAGAGAATAGACTGGTGGTTGCCAAGGGATGGGGGCGTGGAAGAGGGATGGATTGGGAGTTTGGGATTAGCAGATGCAAACTGGTATATATAGAATGGATAAACAAGGTCCTTCCATATAGCACAGGAAACTATATTCAGTATCCTGTGATAAACCATAATGGAAAAGAATATGAAAAAGAATGTGTATAGATGTATAACTGAGTCACTTTGCTGTACAGTGGTAATTAATACAAATTGTAAATAAACTATACTTCAATAAAAAATAAATTAAATTAAATTTCTTTAAAAAGATAACCAATGATCAAATGTCATTCAATATTCCCACACAGAGACTTTCCACTGGTGTCAATATCTCATTTACTCAACACTCTGTCAGACAAGAGTCATAGAGAACTACAATGATAAATTTTATGGATCAGTTCAAACCTGAACTTTAGCAGTTACCATAAAGCTTGAAAAAAAAGGTCATCTCAGAATCTCATGAGATTAGGAAATGGTTAACAACAAAATAAAAAATTATAAAAATAAAAAGGGAAATATCCATATTCTACCTGACATGAATCATACATTGTTTAATTTTTATAGAATGAAGGTAAATCCCCAATTGTTTTATATATATATATATATATATATATATGGTAAAAATAGGTAAATTCAAAATGTCCTTTTTAACAAACATTCTAAGGATACCCAGATTGCTTGATAGATTACAGTAATATAAATACATACAATATTGGGTTGACCAATTTGAATAGTAGCAGATTTCTACTTATTTCTTGTGTTCTCTTTAAATTGTCTGAAGAAAGAGACTTTCTCTTTAAATAATAAATAAAAATCAATACAGAAACACACAAACAAACAAACAAAAGACTTCTAAAAGGGAAAGGGATATTTTAATGAGTCACATGGACGAAGGCCGAAAACCCGTCTGGGGCAAACCAGGATACTAGGGTCACCTTGGGGGATTTGAGCAATTTATCTGAATTCAGAAAACACTCCTTACCCCTCACACTCCCAGTGAAAAGGAAGGAGGGAGGGAGGGAAGCAGGTGGAGATGCAGTTTAAAAACAAAAGAAAGCCCAATTCAGCACTGCATTTTGAAAAATATCCTATTTCGTTAAGAACTCTTAGATCTGGGCTTCCCTGGTGACGCAGTGGTTGAGAGTCCGCCTGCCGATGCAGGGGACGCGGGTTCCTGCCCCGGTCCGGGAAGATCCCACATGCCGCGGAGCGGCTGGGCCCATGAGCCATGGCCGCTGAGCCTGCGCGTCCGGAGCCCGTGCTCCGCAACGGGAGAGGCTACAGCAGTGAGAGGCCCGCGTACCGCAAAAAAAAAAAAAAAAAAAAAAGAGCTCTTAGACCTAGTTCGTGTATTTTGCACCGCTTTTGTTAAATACTTGGAGATTTATTTGTGAACTCTGCAACAATTTCTGTGGATATCAGCAAAGCAAGGTTAGCAAATGTGGAAGCGGATGTGGAACTAGCCTGACTGTGCTGACCTGACAAGGGTATTTCTTCCTGGGGATTCTTTATCTTTATCTACACATGATTATTACTTACCTATATACAGGGACTTCCCTGGTGGTGCAGTGGTTAAGAATCCGCCTGCCAATGCAGGGGACACGGGTTCAAGCCCTGGTCCGGGAAGATCCCACACGCCGCGGAGAAGCTATGCCCGTGCGCCACAACTACTGAGCCTGCGCTCTAGAGCCCACGTGCTGGAACTACTGAAGCCCAAGCGCCTACAGCCCGTTGCTCAGCAACGAAGAGTAGCTCCCCGCTCGCCGCAACTGGAGAAAGCCTGGGTGCAGCAACAAAGACCCAATGCAGCCAGAAAAAAAAAAAAAAAAAAAAAAAAATTACCTACCTATAGACAAATTTTGAAAAAAATAGAGTTTTTTTTTAGCAATAAAAAAATAGAGGGTTTTTTAGCATCCTAGCTCTGTGTAGTCAGCAGTAGCCAACCAGTTGTCTTTTTAACAAATTCACAGCACGTACTATGTGCACGTGCTGTGTGCTCTAAGAACTTGAACTCATTTAATCGTCACAATAACGCTATGAAGTAAGTATATTGCTATCATTCACATTATACAAATAGGGAAACTGAGGCAAAGAGAGGTTAAGTAAATTGTCCAAAATCTCATCTCTAATAAATTGCACAGGTAGGATTAGAACCCAGGCAGTCCATGCCAGAGTTCACACATCCAGACACTAATCTGACCTGTGAATGCTTCATAAGGGCAGTAGACATGTGAACTGGCTTAATTAAGCACATTTGCTAAAGATGTGTTAGCAAAACTGTGTTCAACTGCTGCCCATACCTCTTTCACAGGTGTTCCCATCAGCCATCCTAAACTAAATCTGCTACTAAGGTTCACCCCGGCGGTGTAAGGCCTTCAGCAGTGTGACCCAGTCTTTTCTCTTTAACCCCCAGCTTCAGCTAGATGAAAATTCCAATTCATGCTTTCCTGCCTCAGCATTGTCTCTGTGCTTTTCCCTCCACCTAGAAGGCCCCCAAGGCAATTCTCCCCAGTTGACTTCTTTCTTTGCAGCCCCATCTACTTCAAGGCCCAGATCAAACTGGCATTCCATTGTCACACTGGACAGAAACTCTCCAAAGTCTGAAATCCCACAACCTCTATTATCTGCACCACTCACATGCCTGCGTATCTTACCTCCCCTGCTGAGTCAGCATTTTCTCTCCCCACAGCCCTTAGCGCAGCACATTTTCACATAAGTAGTTCTCTGAATGTACAGTCCACACTGTTTGCCCTTCATTCATCCTCTCTGCTAAATATTGGCAAATATATATATATAATTATATAGATTTATATATACATATGTATCATTGCAAAAGGAAAAGACTTCCTCCTTCTAAAGGAACCACGATTTTATTCAGGTATCTTTCCATCTCCAGTTCTGAAAGTAGACCCTTGTTTCTTCTAAGCCAGTACTACCCAATAGAAATAGAAAGTGAGTCACATGTGTAATTTAAAATTTTCTAGTAGCCACATTAAGAAAGTAAAAATAAAAAGGAGAAATTAATTTTAATAATAAATATCATTTAACCCAATAAACCCAAAACATGTTAACATTTCAACACGTAATCAATATAAAAAAACATTAAATCAATATTTTAGTTGTGTGTGAGAGATAGTGAAAGAGACAGAGACAGAGAGAGGAGAGACAGAGAGAAGTCTGGGGAATCTGATGAGTATTTTATGCTTACAGCCTCTCTTAATTCAGACTGGACACATTTCAAGTGCCCAATGGCCACATGTGGCTAGTAGCTTCCATATTGGATAAGGCAGGTCTGAGCCCATCAACAGGGCATTCCCATGACAACCCATATTAGGTCCAGAATGGAAACCCAAGTTGGGCTGATCAGAACTGAAGCAGAGGATTTACAGTCCATGTTTGGGAGAGGTTTCTGCCTGCTAGTAGTGGCTGGGGAAGCCTCTAGCTCTGTTCGCTTGGCAGTCTTAGTGAGAATCAACTTGGAACCATGAAGGGGAACTGGCAGGCCTGGTGTTAGGATGTCACCAACATCGAGCATAAAGGGATTGGGGAGACAGAAAGAATCCTGGCTCCTAAAATGACATCACTGAACCACTGATCCCACAAGGCCTGGAGCTCATCCTACTTCTGGTTATAAAAAATAATAAATTTCCTTTTTTTTTAAGCCAGACTGAGTCAGAGTCTTCTGTAACATCCCAACATCTGAGCCAACCCTAAGATCCAGGTCCGCAGACTTTTCCGGGACCAAGCTTCTCCATCAGGATGCTTTTCAAGAATGATTTTTAGGGGCTTCCCTGGTGGCGCAGTGGTTTGGAGTCCGCCTGCTGATGCAGGGGACACGGGTTCGTGCTCCGGTCCGGGAAGATCCCACATGCCGCGGAGCGGCTGGGCCCGTGAGCCATGCCGCTGAGCCTGCGCGTCCGGAGCCTGTGCTCCGCAACAGGAGAGGCCACAACAGTGAGAGGCCCGCGTACCGCAAAAAAAAAAAAAAAAAAAATGATTTTTAGCTAATTTTTCTGGATCCCGCTTAGATTCTTTCAATGGCCCGATGGTGGCAACTGCCAATGGCTTGAAGGTAAAGATCTCCAAAGATGCTGGTGCTTGTGAAGACCTCACCCAGCAGGTGGGTCAGTGCATGTACAGCGTCATCAGGAGCACAGAGTCCCTTCTCAGGGCAGCCGCTGACACACTGCATTCTCAAGCTGGCCAGCCCTTGCTCCACCTGCCAGGGCAGGCATTTGTCACAGAACTTCATCACCTCTCTTGGAACCCATAGACCCTGGCGCTGGCCCAAAGCTGGACAGGCAAGAGCCTTTTGCCAGGAGGCAGCTCAGGAAGCCACACTTTCCACCGGGATATGGCAGCGTTTTCTGGCAGGGTGCGGAAAACAGGATCAGGTGCCCTAGGCCAACTGCTGGCGCAAGGAATTTAGAAGAAAGATCAGAAAGATGGACAGAGCCCTGACAGCTGCAGGGCCATAAACTGAAGAGCAGCAACAA
Source organism: Leucopleurus acutus (assembly GCF_964270905.1). Classification (NCBI taxonomy): domain Eukaryota; kingdom Metazoa; phylum Chordata; class Mammalia; order Artiodactyla; family Delphinidae; genus Leucopleurus; species Leucopleurus acutus. The sequence goes on from NC_139157.1 coordinate 79,180,991, forward strand.
TAAGAAAAAGGGGCAGAAAAAATGCCAGCATGGGAGGGAGAAAAAATTACTCATAAGCACGTAGTTGACAAGCAGCAGTAGTGTGTGAACGAAACTGCTGCGAGGCAAACAGACCTTAGGGTTCACTGCAGTGCACAGGTCTTACAGCCCCAAACTAGGGGAGAGAGAGCCACGAATTTGCCCAGCCTTCCACCCATTTGTCGTGGAGAACACATTTTGGGCACCAGTTGGTAAAAAACCAGCAACGTTGTAGAGAGAGAAGAATGTGGCTTCAGGACTAGAGAACTGCCTCTCAGTGTGGTGACCAGTGGGCAAGGCCTCCATGAGGTTCAATTTTCTAGTCTCCAAAATGAACATTATTATCTCAATCTCACAGCTCTAAGAAGCTTAAGTTCTAAAATGCACATGAGAGGACTTCTCTGGTGGTCCAGCGGTAAAGAATCTGCCTTCCAGTGCAGGGGACTCAGGTTCAATCCCTGGTCGGGGAACTAAGATCCCACATGCCGAGGGGCAACTAAGCCCGACTGCCACAACTAGTGAGCTTGCTCGCCTCAACAAGAGAGACCGCTTGCCGCCAACTACAGAGCCCAGGCGCTCTGGAGCCCACATGCCACAACTAGAGAAGAGAAAACCCACACGCCACAACTAGAGAGAAGCCCATGCACCACAACGAAGACCCAACGCAGCCAAAAAAATAAAGAAAATAAATATTTCTCTAAAAATTTGTTTTAATTAAACACATGTGAAACCCCTTGTAAGCTATAAGTGCTATATATGTCACTGTTATGATTTCTTTTTAAGGAAAAAAAATACCTCTGATGGATTTTTCATGCCCAGAATCCACTACCTACTTATTAATGCTACTTCTGAAGAACAAATGACAAATATAAGTGTTTTTAATAAAATCATATGTTCTTACAGCATTTATTCCTATCAGCTTACTCTCTCTGTGCCTCTGGTTCCTGGTTTACAAAATGAGACCTCAAATACTTGTCCTGCTGGGGACTGGAGTGGTGGCCAGATGAGATTACAGATCTGAAAGATTTACTGAGATTTAGAACTTATACATTAGGTGTCACCCCCAAAACATTTACAGCATCTAATTGCAAAAGAGCTTGCCAGTGTGCAGAATCCAACTCCAGTTTTATGAAACATTTCAGACATTGAAAAGTACAGAAAATAAATGACACCCTTATTACCATCTGTTAAAGCTGGATGATAGTCATACGGGTGTCATATTATTGCCTGAAATGTTTTAAATGTTTGAAACATTTCATAAAACAACTTTTTAAATTATAATTTTTCAAAAGACCTAAGTCAAGGGAATTCCCTGGTGGTCCAGTGATTAGGACTCCGCGCTTCCCCTGCCAGGGACCTGGGTTCAATCCCTGGTCAGGGAGCTAAGATCTCCCAAGCCTTGTGGTATGGCCAAAAAATAAATAAAATAAAATAAATTTTTAAAAAGATCTAAGTCAAGTGTCAGCAACTTCTCTTGGATGCGTTTTTTGCCTCCTAACCCTCCATACACTCCATCCCCAATGTTGAGTTAGATGTTGTTTCTCTGTGACTCTCTGAGGTGACTTCTGTTTAAATCACTTATCACGCGTCATTGTAACTTCTTATTACCTCAGGTTTTGAGCCCTTTGAGAGCAGGACCAGGCCCTCATCTCTGTTTCATCATCAAGACTCATGTCTGGTACATTGTGGGGCTCAGTAAACGTCTCATAAATGTTAACTAAGTACGTTAATATCAGTGGAAGACTCTGGTTTCTCTCGAAGTCTTTACCAACAACCAGAATCTTCTTTCTCCTGCAAGACTATTTCTCCTCTCCCTTTCTCTTTGGTACCAGACATAAGTTTCTCTGAATGTTGTAACTACGTGTCTTAAGAAAAATCTCATAGCCACGTATCAGAGAAGCACTATGCTTTGGTTAAAATTGATTTAGATATTGCTATAGACTGAATGTTTGTGTACCCCCAAAACATTGAAACCTAATCCCCAGTGTGATGGCATTTGGAGGTGGGCCTTTGGGAAGCGACTAGGTCATGAGGGAAGAGCCCATAAATGGTATAAATGACTTTAGAAAAGAGACTCCGCAGAGTTCCTTTGCCCCTTCTGCTGTACGAGGACTCAGGGGCATGACAGCTATCTCTGAACCAGGAAAAAGGCTTTCACCAGACACGAAATCAGCCAGTCTTGTACTTGGACTTCCCAGCCTCCAGAACTGTGAGAAATAATTGTTGTTTATCAGCCATCCAGTCTATGGTATTCTATTATAGCAGCTCAAATGTAGATAAGATACATGTACCAAAAATGCAAAAGAAAAGGCAAACAATTAAACATCACCCTTTCTCTAGCTGTTCAAGGCTGTAAATACAAATTAAAAAATATGAGAACTTCTTAACGTTGAAAATCCAACAAATCAGTTCCAAGGCATGGTTCCTCGGCTCAGAGGACGAGATGTGTACGGACTTGGAGAAGTTTTATACTGTTTGGTCCATAGGAATGAACTCGTTTCGATGATTCTTTCCTTTTTCTCATTATATGCGTAATACTCAAACAGCACGACTCAACTAAGGTAGTGAAGTTTATCTACCACCATCCTACAGAGTACTGAGTGGGGTTTTTTTTTTTTTCATATTTATTTATTTATTTGGCTGTGCTGGGTCTTAGTTGTGGCACTTGGGATCTTCGCTACGGGATCTAGTTCCCTGACCAGGGATCATACCCGGGCCCCCCTGCAATGGGAGCGCGGAGTCTTAACCACTGGACCACCAGGGAAGTCCTGAGTATTGAGTGTTTTTGGTCACCTAAACTGCCCTTCCTAATACACATTTAACTGAATACTTTTTCTCGGTTTCCTTATAAAGAAACACAATTGTCTTTAAGGTTAAAATTGATATGTTATAAACTCCACAATTAGTTATCTCACACTTCCTGAAATTTTCCTACTTTATATTTAACCAATCTGTTCCAAATGCTATTATCCAGAACAAAAGCTGGTATAACTGGTTACAAGTGCAATTGCTTTTTTTTTTTTTTTTTTTTTTTGCGGTACGTGGGTCTCTCACTGTTGTGGCCTCTCCGGTTGCGGAGCACAGGCTCCGGACGCGCAGGCTCAGCGGCCATGGCTCACGGGCCCAGCCGCTCCGCGGCATGTGGGATCTTCCCGGACCGGGGCATGAACCTGTGTCCACTGCATCAGCAGGCGGACTCTCAACCACTGTGCCACCAGGGAAGCCCGCAATTGCTTTTTTTGATGTCCTTGCTTATCTCTCCGTCCCGTCTGCTGCCACTTCCTTGCCACACCCTGGAGGCAACCATACGAAGTCATTCTCTTTCTGGTCTCCTTGCCTTTACAGGTACTGTTTCTTTGGCATAAATTAGAATGTCTCCACTCATTCTCCAAGACTCAGGTCCACTGCCACCTCCTCTGGGGATCTGCTCTGAGCACTCTGTACTCCACCAGCCATTATGCAGACCTCTCTTTCAATATTCACATCCTTGCTGGAATCCCCTGCTTCCTTGTCTTGTCTCCTCTAGTACCCTGAATGCCCCTAGTGGTCTAAAACGATCACTTGCTCATCTTCGTAGTTCTAATGCCCAGTATGGCACCTGACACTGAATCAATGTTCAGTGAATGAATGGCTGAGACTGAACAGATGAATGAATGAATGCATATGATGCAACGAAGCTGCATTTACTCAGCAGCTCTAGGGTAAAACCCTGAGCCATATCGTGGTCATCCTGGATTGCATAGAATTTGGAACCAGGAATGCCCAGCTGGACTGTTGCATTCCCAGTCATTGCAAGAACCCACTTTCTTCCTCCACGCACAATCCTTAATCTAAACACTGCCAGTCCCACCCGCTTTCCCACCTCTCCCCAGCTTCACTTCACTCACTCGCTCATCTTCCAATTTACCGTCATGCCACCAACCTCTAAGCCATGTTGAGATAATACGTGTAACAGATAAATGATGCAAACTGAAGCATTACTTGTGTACTTTTTACCCTGTTCTCTTATGCAACCTCAAATTGCTACCAAGCAGGGTGAGCACGGGACACCTGACTCCTTCCGCGAGCCCAGAACAGGCCAGGGACACCTAAGGAAGCTCCCTATCCCAGGAATCCTTGGCTGCCTTGCGGTAATAGGAAATCAAATTACACAAAGCAATCGTAGCTTGTGTTTTAAAATATTTTACGAAAATATTGCCCTTTGCAACAATTAAAATATTTCTCATGCTTTAAAAATATTTTAAAATATTTTTCATGCTTTCTTTTACTACCTTAGCCTGAGGTTGATGCTGTGAAATAGGTTTTGAAAAATCAGGAATTATCATTATTTTTAAAGTTAAAAAATAAAGGTTTGATGAGTCTCATGATTTCCACAGGCTTAGCTGAGAGGGAGCTGCGTTAGATCGGATGGTTGTTGCTGAGGCCCCAAGGCACCAATCCCCAGAGGGAACTTGGCATCCTTTGGATATAATGTATTTGTTTCTGTTTGAGTGCATCCTCCACAAACACATCTAATCATGTAACAACCCACGTCCCCAGTTCATCAAACTAATTCAATGGGGCTTCCCTGGTGGCGCCGTGGTTGAGAATCTGCCTGCCAGTGCAGGGGACACGGGTTCGAGCCCTGGTCCGGGAAGATCCCGCATGCCACGAAGCAACTAAGCCCCGTGCGCTACAACTACTGAGCCTGCGCTCTAGAGCCCGCGAGCCACAACTACTGAAGCCCTCACGCCTAGAGCCCGTGCTCTGCAACAAGAGAAGCCACCGCAATGAGAAGCCCGCACACTGCAAAGAAGAGTAGCCCCCGCTCGCCGCAACTAGAGAAAGCCCACGCACAGCAACGAAGACCCAATGCAGCCAAAAATAAATATTTTAAAAAAGAGTGTATAGCTGCAAACTCCAGTGTCTTCAAATTAGAGAGCATTAAAGTCTTCCTTGAATTTGCCTAATGATTAAAAAGCAAATTAGAAAGTAGTCAAATGGCACATTTCCGTGCAGAGTATCTTTGGGGAGGACTGCAGGCCGCATCATCTTATTTACAACTATTCTAGCATTTGCAGAAATGCTTTAGCAAAATATCTGAGCTACTATCTCCCAAAACTTCCCAGCAGCAGTGTTTCAGGCCAATTCCTAGTGGCATAGACGTTCCTGCTTGTCAGGAACCCCTTTTCCTGTCTGCAAATCTTAAAATGGAGGCTGGAGATGTGAAGTTGGTACTAGCTAATGCGATTATCCTCCTGTTGATCAGAATTATTAAAAATGCTATGGCAGGGACTTCCCTGGTGGTCCAGTGGTTAAGAATTCGCCTTCCTGGGCTTCCCTGGTGGCGCAGTGGTTGAGAGTCCGCCTGCCGATGCAGGGGACACGGGTTCGTGCTCCGGTCCGGGAAGATCCCACATGCCGTGGAGCGGCTGGGCCCGTGAGCCATGGCCGCTGAGCCTGCGCGTCCGGAGCCTGTGCTCCGCAGCGGGAGAGACCACAGCAGTGAGAGGCCCGCGTACCACAAAAAAAAAAAAAAAAAAAAAGAATTCGCCTTCCAATGCAGGGGACGCAGGTTCGATCCCTGGTAGGAGAACTAAGATCCCACATGCAACTAAGCCTGTGCTTTGGAGCCCACGTGCCACAACTAGAGAGCCCACTCGCCGCAACTAGAGAGAAGCCCATGCACCGCAACCAAGACCCAATGCAGCCCGCCCTCCCAAAAAAAAGCCATGGCAAAACACACTTTAAAATAACCAGTGCAGAGTTGCGTGTTAACTTGTGTATGGTGTCCTATTCGCTGCATATTTATATGCAGGAATCCCAGAGGCCCGGGTCAGGAATGTGCGGCTGCCTGTGCACAGTTAAAAGGCAAACATTCTTTACATGTCTGCAGACCCCGTCCCTCCCCACTCCGTCTCCTAATCTTAAACCAGCCAATGTCCTGGTCCCCAGACTTGCCCTCCACCAAGCCTTAACGCATAACAGCACACGCCTCTTATACTTGAATGTGCAAACAAATCATTTGAAATCTTGCTAAAATGCAGATTTGGATTCAGCAGCTCTGGCGTCGGGACTGAGATTGCGCCTTTCTAACAGATTCCCGGATAATACTCCTTGCTCCTGGTCCACAGACCACATTTTGAGCTGCAAACTCTGCAGCAGGGTCAGAAGACTTTTTGTAAAGGGACAGGTAGTAAAATTTTAGGCTTCGTGGGCAATAGGGCCCCTGTCCAGCTACTCAATTCTGCCATTGTAGAATGAAATCAGGCAGATGACATGTGGGTTGTGGCTAAACTCGAATAAAACTTTATCTATGGGCCTTGAAATGTGAATTTCATAGAATTTTCACAAGTTAGGAAATTTTATTTTTCTTTTGATTTTTTTCTAACCTTTAAAAATGTAAATGCCATTCTTACCCCAAGGGCTGTACAAAAAACCGGTTGGACTTGGCTGGTACACCAAAGTTTGTCAACCTCTGCTCTAAAGTGCAAACTTTGGAGGCACAGACCCAAATGTGGGCCCTACCTCAGCCTTATACTAACTCTGCTGCTCACTCAGTCACCTGACCTCTCAGAGTCTCATTTTACAAAGTTTTAAATGGAAGCAATAATTCTTGTCCTCTTAGGGCTGTTGGTCAAGTCCCTGGCACAAATCAGGGTTTCAATAGAAAGAAATCAGTATTACTATTGGCTCGTCCAGGCTAACTTCCTTAGACATTATTTTCCTCAGGTTATTCACCCTGTACAATCTCCTGTGGGGACTTCCCTGGTGGCACAGTGGTTAGGAATCCGCCTGCCAATGCAGGGTACACGGGTTCAAGCCCTGGTCCGAAAAGATCCCACATGCCATGGAGCAACTAAGCCTGCGAGCCACAACTACTGAGCCCACGTGCCACAACTACTGAAGCTCACACGCTTAGAGCCCATGCTCCACAACAAGCGAAGCCACCGCAGTGAGAAGCCCGCGCACCACAACGAAGAGTAGCCCCCGCTCGCCACAGCTAGAGAAAACCCATGTGCCGCAACAAAGACCCAACGCAGCCAAAAATAAATTTATTAAAAAAATTATTTATTTAAAACATATTTTTTTTTAAAAAAAGAATACATTTGTTGTAAAAAGCCCCAAAAGATTGATCAATGTTCTTGAAAAATGGGATGATTCCTCCAGAAGGGAGTGGATTCCCTGTTAATGGAGGCATTCCAAAGTAAGCTGGACAGTCAGCTGGCCAGGATGATGGAGGTAGATGAATAGTATTGATTTAACTGAATAGATTTAAGGTCCCAACTAAGATTTACTTATTCTGTTTTATGATACTTCTATAGTCATACTCTGTGGACAAATAAGAAAATACCTGACGATGCTTACATAATCATAGATATGAATTTTTGAGAATAGATACCAAATTCCCATAACTATAGGGACTTCCCTGGGGGCCAAGTGGTTAAGAATCCGCCTGCCAGTACAGGGAACACGGGTTCAATCCCTGGTCTGGGAAGATCCCACATGCCGCGGAGCAACTAAGCCCATGCACCACAACTACTGAGCCTGCGCTCTAGAGCCCGTGAGCCACAACTACTGAGCCCACGAGCCACAACTACTGAAGCCCGTGCACCTAGAGCCCGCTCTCTGCAACAAGAGAAGCCACTGCAATGAGAAGCCCGCGCACCACAACGAAGAGTAGCCCCTGCTCGCCGCAACTAGAAAAAGCCCGCGCCCAGCAACGAAGGCCCAACGCAGCCAAAAATAAATAAATTAAATAAATAAATTTAAATAAATAAATAAATAAATTCCCACAACTATAATGTCCAGGAGCAGAAATCCAAGTCCTTTCTTGCATTATACATCCCCTCAAAAAAAGAAAAGAAGGGCTTCCCTGGTGGCGCAGTGGTTGAGAGTCTGCCTGCCGATGCAGGGGACACGGATTCGTGCCCCTGTCTGGGAAGATCCCACATGCCGCGGAGCGGCTGCGCCCGTGAGCCATGGCCGCTGAGCCTGCGCATCCGGAGCCTGTGCTTCTCAACGGGAGAGGCCGCAACAGTGAGAGGCCCGCGTACCGCAAAAAAAAAAAAGAAAAGAAAAGATCCTAGTGAGAATGAGATCCTGTTCATTCTGTTTGGGGAATAGTCAGGCCATGGCAGGGGAACAGGATAAATTCTTTGCTTGCCCATTCCCTAACCACCTTCTGGTAAGATCAGTAAGGCTGCTGCCCCTGAAGTGTTCCCATGTAGGTCCAAATTGTTTCCTAGATAGTCATGCACTATTACGTACTGAAATGATCCCTCTGAAAATTTCCACTGGCAGGTGAACAATATTGTGGTTATCATTATTTTCTAAGTAGCAATGATAGTTTTCCAATTATGAAGGGGCATTTGTCAAATACATGGGGTCATGGTTAAAAATTAATCTTCCATGATTTAGGAAATTCTAAACCTACAGATAAAACTTCAACTATTAGCATTGATATTTAGTTGTTGAACATTTCCCTCTGAAGCACAACAGGAGATAACGGAGTGATGGGATTAGGGTATTTCCTAAAATTTTGATTCCTACATACTCGAACTTGACTTTTTGTTTCCTGTAAGGCATTTTTAAATTTGCACAAGGAATTGTAGAACAATAATTATCATATATAAAATTTGACTTTGCTCATTTAAATGAGGGGAATAGGATTAGAAACTGGGTGGCAGGAGGCAGGGCTGCTCCACAATTTGTATCCCAGAAACTGGATTTGGGAGGGGAATTAGAAGAATAGAAGTGAGAAGTGAGAGTCCTTTGGATTTGGCTTTTTTTTTTTTTTGGCTGCACCCCCCCCCCCAAAAAAAAACAACCGGGGATCGAAGAACCCATGCCCCCTGCAGTGGAAGCATGTCTTAACCACTGGACCCACAGGAAAGTCCCGTGGTTTCTATTACAGTTATAGCAGTGGTGATTAGCAATTATAAAAGAGGTAGAAAATTCTGGAAACTGTTCACTCTCTCATTTCACCTTTGGGTGCCTGATTCTCTCCATTTCTGTCTGTTGACAAAGCACACTCTCATCCACAATGATCCGAGTTTTCTTGTTAAAGTCAAAATAACTCCCTAAGCATTTCATATGGGTGCTTAGATACAAGAGTTACTCAAGGAAGAAGTATTCTCCCTCTTTGATGACAGGATGGTATGAAAACACAAAGCAAAAGAGGGCAAGAGATTGAATAATTTAAAGGTTAAGCAATTTAAAAACAAAAGGAAACAGATGCGGGTTCCCAGGTGGCCCAGGGGTTAGGATTCCGGGCTTTCACTGCCATGACCCAGGTTCCACCCCTGGCTGGGGAACTGAGATCCCGCAAGCCATAAGGCTCAGCTAAAAAAAAAAAAAAAGAGAAAGAGAAAGAAATAGATGGATTTTTGTCACAGGTCCTATTTGTTAAACAAACCTGGCCATTGTTGTAGTGGTAAGAGTCCAGGACTAACAATCAAAGACTTGCACTGGGGATTCCCTGGTGGCGCAGTGGTTGAGAGTCCGCCTGCCGATGCAGGGGACACGGGTTCGTGCCCCGGTCCGGGAAGATTCCACATGCCGCGGAGCGGCTGGGCCCGTGAGCCATGGCCGCTGAGCCTGCGCATCCGGAGCAGTCACCTCAACCCTCTGGGCCTTGGCTCCCTGGTATTTAAAATGAGGAACAATAGCACCTACCTCCCAGAATTTTCTAGACCAAGTACCAGGTAATGCTTTTTTAAAAACCCTTGAAGTTCTAAAGATTCTTGTGGGCGTTCCCTTTTTTCTGTGATGAAGCTGAAACAGGAGGGAAGGGCGCAGGGCACAACCTTTGAAAGAATGACATAGCTCGAGGACATGACATAAACTGATTAGAACCAAATGGGTCCAAGATGGCGGACAAGTCAACTTCCCCTAGACCCTGAGCCTCAGTATCCGCTCACTGTAACACATCAGCAAGCTAAAGACACGCCCACAGGCGCCAGGACAGTTCCAAGGCCGACCACAAAAGGTCAAAAAGTGGGCGGTGGCCCAATTCCTGGAAATCCCCACCCCTTCCTCAAAATAGCTGGAACACTGCTACTCATTAGCCTATGAAATTACCCACCTCTGTAAAAATTAACAACCCCGTACCCTGGCGCCTCTCTCGCTTTCCAAGCTCTGTCTATGGAGTGTGTTTCTCCCTGAATAAACTTTCTTTCACTTTACAATGGCTCCCTCTTGAATTATTTCCTGCATGAAGCCAAGAACCCACACTTGGCGGCCATCCCAAGGACTCGCCTGAGACCTGGGACATGACCATCCTCTCAAGCCCCACTCTCCTTCCTGCAACAAGAGCACTAAGCTAGGCCATGACTGGGCTCAGGACTAGATATCCTCCGTCCTGGGTGACCTCTCTTCCCTAAGGTTCCCAGAAATAGCCTATTTGGGAGCGGAAGTGAAACCGCACACCTGAGATTGGGGCTTGAACCCCCTGTCTTTTAACTGAGATTGCACACCCGGCCTCAGGACTTGCTGAAGTTCAGGTTCTTTATGTCTCAATGCAGAAGAAATTCAGTGAGAGGTAAAGTGATAGGTAAGAAGTAGATTGAGAGAGAGAGTTTCCATAGACAGAATGCAGTCCGTCTCAAAAGGTGAGAACGGCCCCGGGAGCGACACTCTACAGACAGAGTGTGGGCCATCACAGAAGGCTAGAGGCCCCAAAATACAAGGTGGATAGTTTTTATGGGCTGGGTAATTTCATAGGCTAATGAGTGGGAGGATTATTCCAACTATTTTGGAGAAGGGGCGGAGACTTCCAGGAATTGGGCCACCGCCCACTTTTTGGCCTTTTATGGTCAGCCTTGGAACTGTCATGGCACTTGTGGATGTATCATTTAGCATATGCTAATCTATTACAGTGAGAGTATAATGAAGCTCAAGGTCCACTGGAAGTCGAATCTTCCTCCATCTTAGATGTAATCAGTTCTAATCAGTTTTTGTCGTATCCTGAACAGCTATGTATGTCATTCTTCTTTATTTATTTATTTATTTTTTTTGCCGTACGCGGGCCTCTCACCGCTGTGGCCTCTCCCGTTGCGGAGCACAGGCTCCGGACACGCAGGCTCAGCGGCCATGGCTCACGGACCCAGCCGCTCCGCGGCATGTGGGATCTTCCCGGACCAGGGCATGAACCCGTGTCCCCTGCATCAGCAGGCGGACTCTCAACCACTGCGCCACCAGGGAAGCCCTGTATGTCATTCTTTTAAAGGTTGTGCCCTGCCCCCTTCCCTCCTATTTCAGAAGCATGCAGTGGGTCTGTTAATACCACACTAAAATATTTACCACTTCCATGCTTGTCACCTCCAGTGCCCTCAACCGATCCCACAGCGCTCCTGAAAGTTAAAGACCTGGTCTTTTGTGTTTCAGGATCACTAATGCTAAGAACACTGCTTGGGACATAATGGGTGGCTCAATGTAGTTGGTAATCATTCATTGGAACGCTGGAGCGTTCACGGGCTATTTTTTAAGTTCTCCTAATTGGAAAAAGTCAGTATATATGTTACTGTCGATTATAGACTCTGGTCTCATGTAGGTTTTTTCTCAGGTATAAATGTAGCAGCAATCAGTGAGATTCCAAATCTGTTTACTTTTGGTTTATATTTATACTGGACAACTCAAGATAAAAGATTCCTGTCAGCCTAAAACCCTGTTTAAAACTTCTTAATTTCCACGTCTCATTGAAATCTCACCCACTAGCCTATTTTTAGGCTCTAGTGTAAAAAAGTAACCCCAAATCAAAAGAAAGTGGAGGGGCTTCCCTGGTGGTGCAGTGGTTAAGAATCTGCCTGCCAATGCAGGGGACACTGGTTCGAGCCCTGATCCGGGAAGATCCCACGTGCCGCGGAGCAACTAAGCCCGTGAGCCACAACGACTGAGCCTGTGTTCTGGAGCCCACAAGCCACAACTACTGAGCCCACATGCCACAACTACTGAAGCCCGCGTGCCTAGAGCCCGTGTTCCGCAACAAGAGTAGCCACTGCAATGAGAAGCCTGAGCACCGCATCGAAGAGTAGCCCCCGATCGCCACAACTAAAGAAAGCCCGGTCACAGCAACAAAGACCCAACCCAGTCAAAAGTAAAATAAGAAAGATAAATAAATTTATATTAAAAAAAAAGAAAGTGGAGAGCAGGTGTGGTTGAAGTCGGCCCTTAGTAGCTTTATAAAGGGTGAGCCCTTTATAAACTGATAACAACTATAAATATGATTGTACCACGATGTAAGTGTGCCACTTCTGTTGTGAAATTACCTAAAATTATTTTCCCATTTTTCTGCAGAGTCAAGGGACTTCTGCTGTTAGTACTAGTTTAAGCTATTTAAATGAGGCTTTCACACTTCTAAGAAAAACTCAGGCTTGAGATAGCTAAAACAATCCCCATATACCTAAAACTGAGCGCTGCGTTGGGAGTTCAAATTAATTTTTCAATTAGTGAGAAGGGCGCAGCCGAGGCTGTTGTGCTTGTGTTCAGTTCTTAGCTCTCTGGTCTCGGCAGCGAGGGCAGCCAGGAACCTCCTGGAAGCAGCTGTGGCAGCTGGCCCAGCTCAGCCAGTCTTCTCCAGGGGCTGATTTAGCTTCTCCCTCTGCACTCAGAGGGCAATTATAGTTTCAAGTACAGACTGAGAAATTAACAGTCTCTAGAGTAATGAGGGAAATGATCAAGGCCGCTTGGCCTGGGGATTGAAAGCCTGGAGCACCTGTCGCCAGTTTCTTTTGCCTTTGCCAATGTGCTAGGCTGTTCGTTCTCTGGGGCTTCCTCCATTCTCACCCAGAGGACAAAGCCCAGTGATGCTGCAGAGGTTACAAAGGATGATAAGCTCCTTCCCCAAATACAAGTCAATGTACACATGTTCAGGCTTTCTCTGTGGCCTTTTAAGAACTAAGTGGTCTGGTTTCTTTAGGAGTGTGGAAAGACTTTCTAAACTGTGGATGATTTCTTCACCTCTGTATAATTTGTTCAGGGGGGAAAACAGAGATTTCGAAAACTTGTGACCAGTTCAAAGATAAAGGGACTGGCTTTCTCCTTGCCCTCTAGAGATGTTAAAAATAGCAGTGGAGTTATGAAGAGGAATCTCAACCCTCCAGGAGGAAGAGGCTATACATGAAAGCAGTGTGGTTTATACTTACACAGCAAGACCAGACAGTGGCTCTTTCATTCCAGCAAGTGTCATCCAACTGCTTCCCTAACACAGAATTGAAAGTTGGAGGGAGAAGATAGAATCAGCAAGAGAAAGAGAAAATTGGGGCAGACAGGGGAAAAAAAACCCTAGAGAAACAGTTCTAATTTTCCTTTACTATTTTCAAAAAGTACACCTAACAGGTGAAGAAGCACAGATATAAAGTAATGAGTCTTGGAAAACACAGGCCGAACACTCTTTGACATAAATTGCAGCAAGATTTTTTTTGATCCACCTCCTAAAGTAATGAAAATAAAAACAAAAATAAACAAATGGGACCTAACTGAACTTAAAAGATTTGCACAGCAAAGGAAACCATAAACAAAATGAAAAGACAAACTTCAGAATGGGAGAAAATATTTGCAAATGAAGCAACCGACAAGGGATTAATCTCCAAAATATACAAACAGCTCATGCAGCTCAATATCAAAAAACACAAACAACGCAATCAAAAAATGGGCAGGGGCTTCCCTGGTGGCGCAGTGGTTGAGAGTCCGCCTGCCGAAGCAGGGGACACAAGTTCATGCCCCGGTCCGGGAAGATCCCACATGCCGCAGAGCGGCTAGGCCCGTGAGCCATGGCCACTGAGCCTGCGCGTCCAGAGCCTGTGCTCTGCAACGGGAGAGACCACAACAGTGAAAGGCCAGCATACAGCAAAAAAAAAAAAAAAAAAAAAAAGGGCAGAAGATTTAAATAGACATTTCGCCAAAGAAGACATGCAGATGGCCAAGAAACACATGAAAAGACGCTCAACATCACTAATTATTAGAGAAATGCAAATCAAAACTAAAATGAGGTATCACCTCGCACAGGTCAGAATGGCCATCATTGAAAAGTCTACAAACAGGACTTCCCTGCTGGAGCAGTGGTTAAGAATCCGCCTGCCAATGCAGGGGACATGGGTTCAAGCCCTGGTCCAGGAAGATCCCACGTGCTGCGAAGCAACTAAGCCCATGCACCACAACTACTGATCCAGCACTCTAGAGCCCGTAAGCCACAACTACTGAGCCCACATGCCACAACTACTGAAGCCCGTGCGCCTGGAGCCCATCCTCCACAACATGAGAAGACACCGCAGTGAGAAGCCTATGCGCCACAACGAAGAGTAGCCCCCACTTGCCAGAACTAGAGAAAGCCCACACGCAGCAATGAAGACCCAATGCAGCCAAAAATAAATAAATAAATAAATTTTTTTTAATTAAAAAAAAAGAAAAGTCTACAAACAATAAAGGGAGCCCTTCTACATTTTTGGTGGGAATGTAAATTGGTGCAGCCACTATGGAGAACAGTATGGAGGTTCCTTAAAAAACTAAAAATAGAGCTACCATATGACCCTGCAATCCCACTCCTGGGCAAATAGCCAGAGAAAACCATAATTCGAAAAGATACATGCACCCCAATGTTCATTGCAGCACTGTTTACAATAGCCAGGTCATGGAAGCAACCTAAATGCCCGTCAACAGAGAAATGGACAAAGAAGATGTGGTACATATATACAATGGAATATTATTCAGCCATAAAAATGAATGAAATAATGCCATTTGCAGCAACATGGATGGACCTAGAGATTGTCATACTGAGCGAGGTAAATCAGACAGAGAAAGACAAATATCATATGATATTGCTTATATGTGGAATCTAAAAAAAAAAAAAAAATGGTACAAATGAACTCATTTCCAAAACAGAAATAGAGTCACAGATGTAGAAAACTTATGGTAACCAAGGGGGAAGCAGGGGGATAAACTGGGAGATTGGATTGACATATACACACAACTATATATAAAATAGATGACTGATAAGAGCCTACTATATAGCACAGGGAACTCTACTCAATACTCTGTAATGACCTATATGGGAAAAGAAGCTAAAAAAGAGTGGATATATGTATATGTGTAACTGATTCACTTTGCTGTACAGCAGAAACTAACACAACATTGTAAATCAACTCTACTCCAATAAAAATTTTAAAAAAGTAATGAGTCTTGCCCTACTCTCCCTCCTTCTAAGTTAGCCAGTGGATGGGGTGCTTCCTTCCACAGATTTCTCCGTTCTCATACACAGGTTTTAAGTTTACTGACTGACTTAACCACTGGCAAGCCTGAAAGTAGAAACTAGGGGGAAAATAGGACAAAAATCATCTACTCACAGCCCTATCAACTAGAGACAATCACTGTTAACATTTTAGTGTATCAGTTTCTAGCATTTATCATACTAGAGAGGAAAAACAGATACAAAAGGGAAAGGAAAATAAGAGAAAAAGAAAGGGGAGAGAGAGATGGAAAACATTTACATCATCGATAGCACTATGCAGTGCTGAAAGCTTCTTGCACTATATTTGTAGGAAGGCTAAGTTCATTCACCTCTCAGAGGAGCCACCTGAAGCAATGGAAGGTGAAATCTAGGGAGTTGTGTCTATTTGTGTTTAAAAGGGAACCTTAATTCCTAACTCCTGTGATTGATATTACTTGCATTTCTAACCTAGAAACTCTTGTTTCCATAAGCAAATAGGGTAGGGGCTCCCTAAAGGAAAAGAACCAGATATAGCTTTTGGACACAAGAGAAGCCGTTTTACACGGAAGCCATTTTGTGATCTAAGCCCAGCCACACTGCTAGCCTTTGCACAGGTCTCAGTAATAATGATCTTAAGGGAGCAAAAGAACAAATGACTGTTATCAGGCAAGAGAAGTAACAATAGCAAAGAAAATAAATCAGTTGTAAAGACTCCCAGTTCTGTTTCAGAGGTAAAGACTAGCCTGAAGCGCTTTCTTGAGCTGTTTTGCAGAATTTAAACCCCCCTCTGGGAATTCTCTCACGGTCCTGTGGTTAGGACTCTGCACATTCACTGAGGAGGGCCTGGGTTCAATCCCTGAAGCCTTGCAGCCAAAAAAAATAAAAATAACCCCCCCTCAAGTGTTCAACCTCCAGATCAACTGAAACCTAAGGGATGGTGATTTTGACCTTTTCTGACCCTCATGACTTCAATCTACTAAAGCTTGGACTCTGTCAACCTTTGCCCCAGTTCTCTGCTGAATTCTCCTGTTCAAGCCGCTTTATGAATATGCATGTATTCTTAGCTTAAAACTTTCCCAACTTTGCTGTTCAGGGAGACGCGGCTTTGGGAAACACCCCCAGTCTTCTCCTCACTTGCTGGAACTAATAAATCCTTCCTTCTCCTGATTTTTGACGTGGTTGTGTCTTTTGACACGCACCAAGAGGGGAACCCGGTTTCCAGGTGAGACTGCCTCTAACAATTTGGAGCTCAGGGCTGCCCACAAAACTCCATCAAAGTGAAGCGATCGATTTTGAGGGTTCTTGGCGGCCGCTGCTGGAAAGCATGAGTTTAAGAAGTGTGGACGGAGAATTGAAAAATACCAACTGTTTTTTCATGCTTGAAGGTACACAGAATTGCTTGAGGAGCTGGTTAAATGGGCAGATTTCCAGGCCCCTCCCCAGAGATTTTGATCCAGTTGATCCGAGGCTGGGCAGGGTCACCACATTTGCATTGTTAGCCTGGGTCCTGGGTCATTCTAATGCAAATTGGTCACGGACCACACTTTGAGGAACACTGCCTGGCATGAAAACTTAGCAATCACTTAAGTGTGAGGAAGAATATATTTTAGGTGAATGGGGAAGAGGTTTCACATTTCTTGCTAAACATAATGATGTGGTGGTAAAAGGCTTTGGAATCAGTCAGATCTGGATCAAGACTTGCCTCTCCTTCATAACTAGCTGTAGGTCACTAAAAAGTTAATCTTTGTGTCCTCACAGGCAAACTGGAGATAAAAATACCTATTAGGCTTCCAGGTGCTTTTGTGAAGATTAAATGATACAGCATTTGTAAAGCACCTGGGATACAGTAAATAAATGTTAATTTCCACTTATCAAATTAAAAAAAGTTAGGTACTACAATAAGGACTTTATTTTTTGGTGATTAAACTTTTTTCCTAATAAATTTATTTATTTTATTTTATTTTTGGCTGTGTTGGGTCTTCGCTGCTGTGCACAGGCTTTTCTCTGGTTGAGGCGAGCAGGGGCTACTCTTGGTTGCCATGAGCAGGCTTCTCATTGCGGTGGCTTCTCTTGCTGCAGAGCATGGGCTCTAGGCATGCAGGCTTCAGTAGTTGTGGCTCGTGGGCTCAGTAGTTGTGGCACGTGGGCTCACTAGTTGTGGCTCGCGGGCTCTAGAGCACAGGCTCAGTAGTTGTGGCGCACGGGCTTCGTTGCTCCGCGGCATGTGGGATCTTCCCAGACCAGGACTCGAACCCGTGTCCCCTGCATTGGAAGGCAGATTCTTAACCGCCACGCCACCAGGGAAGCCCAGTGATTAAACTTTTATTTCTTTTAAGTTGAGATATCAAAAGAGAAGTGAGATGGGAGGGAATGTTTGGGTTTTACATTTATGACATTAGAATGTTTCTGCTATAACTTTATTCCTTTTCTTATTATTATAATGCCTCAGTAGTTTAAAAATGTAAATAATGGATTTTTTTTTTTTTTTTTTGCCACACCGTGAGGCTTGTGGGATTTTAGTTCCCTGACCAGGGATCGAGCCCAGGCCCTCGGCAATGAGAGCACTGAGCCCTAACCACTGGACTGCCAGGGAATTCCCGATAATGGAATTTTTTAATGGCCTGTATTTTACAGGTGAATTTGAAAAAATTTTACTGCACTACAATGTGAATAAAATTGAAACTACAATTTTAGGAGTTTCACTTTCCTTTCCACGTGAGAACAAATATTGATTATTTAGGTTTACACATAGGGTAGTTAACTTCTTGGGGTAACTTCCAAGGTTTTTACTTCTAACAATAAAAGGCTAGTAGGATTTCACGGGGCTTACAAAAAGCACTGCTGGGGAAAGGAGGAAGAATAGTTAAGATGGCATTAAAAGATTTTTTAAACTGTATTTTAGAATAATTTTAGATTTACAGAAGATTTGCAAAGTAGTGCAGAGTTCCCATATACTCTTATTTAGTAGAAGATTTATTTTAAAAAATAACCTAAGTACTTTGTGGGGTTTTTTTTAATTTTTTTTTAAATTTATTTACTTTTGGCTGCATTAGGTCTTCATTATTACTTGCAGGCTTTCTTTAGTTGCGGTGAGTGAGGGTTGCTCTTCATCGCGGTGCATGAACTTATTGCAATGGCTTCTCATTGCGGAGCACAGGCTCTAGGCGTGCGGGCTTCAGTAGTTGTGGCACTCAGGCTTGAGTAGTTGTGGCTTGCAGGCTCTAGAGCGCAGGCTCAGTAGTTGTGGCACATGGGCTTAGTTGCTCCACAGCACGTGGGATCTTCCCGGACTAGGGCTCGAACCCGTGTCTCCTGCATTGGCGGGCATATTCATAACCACTGCGCTACCAGGGAAGCCCATTACTTTGTTATACATGAATATTCATCGCAACATCCGGTAACGTAATCCTGAAGACTTGTCTGTTTTGCTGGCCACCCTAGGCTAGCTTCTGTTCCACCTCACTATACCTCAGGACAAAGCTCTTCAGGGGATGGTAACGTTCTCTAAACCCTTCATTCTAGGTCCTAGGAGCTTTGGCGCCAAGCACAAGGCACACTGGTTGAATACCTTGGGGGAAGCTCGGCCTTGACCCTTCGATGACACTATTAACGCTGATCAGCATGGCCTCAATTAAAGGAGATAACACTCTTTAAAAAAATATCTAAACAGGAGTCATTCTGGTTTCTTCCCATTCTTCCTTAAAGAAAACTTTTGTCACATCTTCTAGGGACTGACTTAAATGATGTCTGCAAACAGGACAGGCATCATATCACTATGTCTACCTCCCTTGATAGATTCTAGCACTGTAGCTCTATATAAAACTGAAATTAAATTTAGATTAAGTGTTTTTAATTTTAGTTTAAATATGTTTCCTTTACAGCATTTAGCCCCATACAAAACACACTCTTGTGGATCGAGCTGTCTCATCAGCATGGCCTTTTTGCCCAAGCACAGTATTCTCATTATATTGATTCTAGCAATAACCACTATTATAGGTCATTGAATTAGGAAGTTAAAAAGTTATTTTTCTCCTGTAAATTCTTTATTTCCTTAAAGGAGGAGACTGGACTAGATGATCTGAGTGGTAGAGGAGGGAAAAGAATTTGCCTTGGAGTCAGACAAATACCTGTGAATTGCCACCTTGAGCAACTTTCTTAATTTCTCATAGCCCCAGTTTCCTCACGTGAAGTGGTTACAGTATCTTATTTAATAGCTGTAAGTGAAGGGTTCAGAACACGCTACCCACAAAATATGGTACTTTGGCATGCGGAATATTTCAAACTGAAGGAATTTGAGAAAAAGCAGGTCCAGGAAGGACTCTCTGATCTCCCCCTTCACCCCTGAAGCAGGTCATAAGAGCCTCTTGTGAGAGGTGCGGTCCCTAAACTTGGAGGAAAGGAGCATCTTTATCTGCAAAGACAGAGAGATGCTGAGAGGAATTCAAGTGGACAGGCCTCCTGAGCTTCCCCACTTTGCTGCCTTTAGCTCATACTCTTTGGTCCTACCACGTTTTCCCATGGCTTTCTACCGTTCATCAAACCTAGTATAAACACACGCGGGTTTAACTGTTTTTTCGCGTCTTCATTTCCTTATGAAGGTCCCTGTGTCACATAAAATTATGTTGTATAAATCTAATGCTTTTCTCCTGTTAATCTGCCTTTTGTTAGTCCAACTGATGAGGCTCCAGCCTGAAAACCTAGGAGAGTAGTAGGAAAAAGAATTTCTCCCTCTTCTGCATTAGGACTAACTGATACAATACACAATACAGTGACTCGTAGCAAGTGGGAGTTCTCAGTGAATTAATTAATGAATTCATTATGGTTTCTTGTACATTCATGTTGTCTTCCCCACTGAATGGTAAGCTCCTCAAAGGTAGGGAGTTCTTTTATGTCTCCACGGAACCTAGCACAGCACCAACAGGGGGAACACACGTTCTCATCCTCCTGGCTACCAACTGGTTTGAATTTTGATGAAAGCTACACATGAAGTAATATTGACTCACCAAACTCTTATAGTTGCAACATAAGCCACGCAAATTGAGTAATGTTTCAGCTTAAAAAAAAGCAACAACAAAAACCTTACTTATTTAATGAGGTTATTACAAAACTATTCTTCCTGAACAGGAATAGTTCAACATGGATGAAGATAACATTAGAAAGTGATTAAGGGCTTCCCTGGTAGCGCAGTGGTTGAGAGTCCGCCTGCCGATGCAGGGGACACGGGTTCGTGCTCCGTCCAGGAAGATCCCACGTGCCGCGGAGCGGCTGGGCCCGTGAGCCATGGCCGCTGAGCCTGCGTGTCTGAAGCCTGTGCTCCGCAACGGGAGGGGCCACAACGGTGAGAGGCCCGCGTACCGCAAAAAAAAAAAAAAAAAAAAAGTGATTAAGTGGGACGAACTGTGAATGAATTTGAGAGGTATAGTGGATGAGATCATGCCTAACGTGTGACCAGCAGTGTGAGTAACTTCAAAAAGAGCTGCTGGAGGGAATTCCCTGGTGGCCCAGTGGTTAGGACTCAACGCTTTCACTGCTGTGGGTCCGGGCTCCATCCCTGGTGATCCCGAAAGCCGCAAGGTGGTGGCCAAAAAAAAAAAAAAAAAAAAAATCTACTGGAAAGGAATAATTAGCAACTAGCTAGGTTGTTATTCAAAGTGTAGCTTATAGTACTATCTTTTTTTTTTTTGACTTGGATTTTCATTGCTGCACGCGGGCTTTCTCTGGTTGCTTTGAGCAGGGGCTACTCTTCGTCGCGGTGCGCGGACTTCTCATTGTGGTGGCTTCTCTTGTTGCGGAGCACGGGCTCTAGGTGCACGGGCTTCAGTAGTTGTGGCCCAAGGGCTTAGTTTCCCTGGGGCATGTGGGATCTTCCCAGACCAGGGATCGAACCTGTGGCCCCTGCACTGGCAGGCAGATTCTTAACCACTGGACCACCAGGGGAGTCCTGTAGTACTATCTTAGAGTAATAACTTGTTAGCCTGAGTAAGATATTTATTATTATTATTATTATTATTATTATTGGCCGCACCACAAGTGCAGGGATCTTAGTTCCCCAAACCTGGGCCCTCGGCAGTGAAAGCACTGAGTCCTAACCACTGGACCGCCAAGGAATTCCCAAGATCTTGTTTTTTGACCAGTACTTTCACTGTTCAAACCTGAGTGGGACTTGACACTTTAAAGAAATGTTAAGATGTTTCACACACTGTGAAACTCAATGGACCTCAATAAGCTATAAAGGCTCAGTGCAAACAAATATATTCATAGAGAGCAGAGGTAGTGATCCCGCTTTGGTCCAGCAGGCCTGTTTTTGTTGGGCCTGAGAGCTGAGAAAAGTTTTGACATTTTTAAAGAGTTGAAAACAAATCAAAAGAAGAATAAAATTGCATGACTTGTGAAAATTATGTGAAAACCTAGTTTCAGTATCCTTAAATGAAGTCACATTGAGATACAACCACACCCATCATTTACGTATCATCTATGGCCGCTGGGACCACACCAGGAGTTAGACAGACACCACGTGACCAGCAAAGGAGAAAATATTCACTATCTGGTCTTTTATAGGAAAAGATTGCCAAGGCCTGGTATTGGTTACAAAAGAAGTTTAAGCTGACCTTAGTAAATGACCTTACATAAAAATTTCATCATATCAAGAAGCATTCTGCGTTTTCCTGCATGGCCGTCAGGGAGGAGGTACCTGCAACCTGTCACCGGGCTCTTCAAGATGCAACAGGGCCTATGAGATATATGAAGAAGGTCGTACTGATTAGGTGTTTTCCAAAAATTTGTCATATGGCTGTGAAAAACCACAGGGAGCACAACCTCCTGTGAGAGCGGTTGTACATAACGAGCATATAAGCGGCTGCATGACGAATATTTAAGTCCTGAGCTGTGTGTTAAAAAATTCTTCACTGCTTCTGTGCGCAGAGTCTGAGCCACTGGACCACCAGGGAAGTCCCAAGTATGATATTCTAAACATGATTATTACAGGATTATTATTATTTATATATTTATTCATTCAAGTATTCTGTAACTTTCTCATTTGGGGTTTGCTCGAATTACCAATTAGATACACCAAACTGAAAGATGTATCACAAACTCACTTTAAGATGCTGAATTTTTCCTCATTGTTTTTAGTTCCCTAATGTTTGCCTTGTATATTTTAAGAAATTATATTAGGTGCATACAGATTTTAAGTTATCTTCCTAGTGCAATTTATCACGTGTGTTGGACATACTTATATCTAACAATGTTTTTGCTTCAAAGTCTGTTTTGTCTAATATTAAAATATCTATTTAGCTTCAAAAAAAGAATTCTTTACTGCCTCAAGTGTGGCATGCAACATTTTGAAGAATTGGTCAAGAAGATATGAACAGAGGCAAATGATGAAAATTAATATTTTATTTGACACTGATCACCTAATGTAAGAAAAAAAGTTTTCTGTATGACACATTGTTTTCATATGATTTGGTGTCTGAAGACAAGCTCCCATTTTCCATTACTCTCACACTACATTTCTTTCACTCCTGACACCAGATGTGTGGATTTTCCTGACGCCAGCTGAGTGTCCTACCATTCAATTCAGTTCTGGCGCTCTCTACCCTGGAGCTAGTGTCAGATCCCACAAGATAAGGGCTCAGTCCCACAAGGCTGCTCTCGACCTCAGATGCCGATCACAAGTCCAGGTTGTCACTTCTGACCAGCCAGCCAGGAGGGTTCCCATAACCCCCTCCTTTAGTCTGATAATTTGTTAGAATGGTTCACAGAACTCAGAACTGACTTATGTTTACTAGTTTATTATCAAGGATATAATAAAGGATACAGGGGCACAGCCAGATGAAGAGATGCTTAGAGCACAGTATTGGGGAAAGGGCAACCTCCTCAGACTTGCCACCCTCCCAGCACTTCCAAGTGTTCAGCAACCCAGAAGCTCTCCAAACCAAGTTCTTCGTGGATATTTACGACGATTCATCATGATAATGGATGATGGATCATTGACTCAATCTCCAGCCCCTCTCCCCCTCCTGGAGGATGAGGGTTAGGGGCTGAAAGTTCCAAGTTTCCAAACATGGTTTGGTCTTTCTGGTGACCAGCCCCACCCTGAAGCCATCCAGGAGCCTAGCAAGTAACCTCATTAGACAAAAGGCAGGGTTTCCCTGGTGGCGCAGTGGTTAAGAATCCACCTGCCAGTGCAGGGGACATGGGTTCGAGCCCCCGTCTGGGAAGATCCCACATGCCGCGGAGCAACTAAGCCCGTGTGCCACAACCACTGAGCCTGTTCTCTAGAGTCCATGAACCGCAACTACTGAGCCCGTGTGCCACAACTACTGAAGCCCATGCTCCTAGAGCCCGTGCTCCGCTACAGGAGAAGCCACCGCAATGAGAAGCCCGCGCACAGCAACCAAGACCCAACGCAGCCAAATTTAAATAAATAAATAAATTGATTAAAAAGAAAAAAAAGAGCAAAAGACAATCCTATCCCCCAGGAAATGCCAAAGGTTTTAAGAGCTATGTCGGGAAATAGGATTGAAGGCCAAATGTTAGAACAAAAGGTCCTCCTACTGCTCTTATCACTTAGGAAATACAAGGGTTTTAGGAGCCCTGTGCCAGGAATGGGGGCAGAGAACAATACAGAGATTTTCTATTATTTCACACTTGGTATTGTCCATTAGCTCTTCACATGCTCGTGTGATTAACTCTCCATCCTGCGGCCTACAATGTAGCGTGTATCTCGTGCACAGTCATATCGCCAGCATGTAGATCAGAATACACTTTATAAAAGGCTGGGTGAGAGTCCGATTTATCCCTAATGATAAAGTAACTTAAAATGCCTTTCTGAACAGCTTTAAAATTTAACTTTAGTTTAAGCATGTAGTATTAAAAATGCTCTCTCTGGTAGAAAAAGTAGAGGTTACCAGGGCATAGGGAGAGGAGGAGAAAGGGGAATTATTGCTTAATGGGGACAGAGGATGATGTTGGGGATAATGAAAAACTTTTTTTTTTTTAAGAAGATGTTGGGGGTAGGAGTTTATTAATTTATTTATTTTTGGCTGTGTTGGGTCTTCGTTTCTGTGTGTGGGCTTTCTCTAGTTGTGGCGAGCGGGGGCCACTCTTCATCGCGGTGTCCGGGCCTCTCACTGTCGTGGCCTCTCTTGTTGCAGAGCACAGGCTCCAGACGCGCAGGCTCAGTAGTGTGGCTCACGGGCCTAGTTGCTCCGCGGCATGTGGGATCTTCCCAGACCAGGGCTCGAACCCATGTTCCCTGCATTGGCAGGCGGATTCTCAACCCCTGCGCCACCAGGGAAGCCCCAATAATGAAAAACTTTTAGGTACAGATAGTGATAATGGTTATCCAACACTGTGGATGTATTTAATATCACTGAACTGTGCAGTTATGAATGGCTAAAATGAAAAATATGATGTTATATATATTTTATCACAGTAAACCCTATATCCCCCCCCCCAAAAAAAAGCTCTCTCTGGGTTATTTCAAATAATTTGTTTATTTTCTACAAGAAAAGTACCTGACCCTATGCTTTGTGTACAGAACAGAAGGAAAAAAAGATATTTGGCAACTTCAGGATCATTCTTTAAGGTTATTCTTACTCTATATTGAGATAGTAATCAACTCCAATAAACTTCGAAACCACAAAAACAAATCAATACAAAGACAAAAAAAAAACCACACAGTAAATAAATCAGGAACTTGGACAAGTAAGGTAGTGATGAGAGGAATGTGAATGATGCCTCCTTCTTTCTACTGGATTCCAAGAACTTCTTTTCCACCATAGGTTATTAGAAAGAAGTTGTTTCATCTTTTGGGCTTGAAAACTGATAATGTGATTTCTGGCAACATAGTTATTATTTCAGATGTCACTAAAACACAACTGGATACCCAATGGGTTAAATAAAATTAAGGGTGTATGTGTGGTTAGTTTGTTTTGTGCACGTATTGTCAAAGATAAACAAAGCCAGACACGAATTAAAGTGGTAAGGGCAGGTTTTGATTAGTAATATACTACTGCAATAAGGAAGAGCCCAGTGTGAACTGAACTCAGCTTCAATTTGTACAGAGGTGACTGAGGGTTTCAAAGGGGAAATGAAGGGGGCTTCCCTGGTGGTGCAGTGGTTGAGAGTCCGCCTGCCGATGCAGGGGACGCGGGTTCGTGCCCCGGTCCGGGAGGATCCCACATGCCGCGGAGCGGCTGGGCGCGTGAGCCGTGGCCGCTGAGCCTGTGCGTCTGGAGCCTGTGCTCCGCAACAGGAGAGGCCACAACAGTGAGAGGCCCGCGTACAGCAAAAAAAAAAAAAAAAAGGGGGGGAAATGAAGGAATACAGAGGGAGGTGAGTGAGGGCTCAGTAGAGCCAGGGAAGTGAAAATCACAAAAAGTAGGAAGCAAAGGTTGGTCCCTGTGAAACCCACCTGTGTTTGTTAACTGGCCCTTATGGAAGTTAGGCTTCTCCCCTCCCACAGAGGCTGGGAGACAGGGGCCCTATCTCCAGGTGTGGGCTGGAACAAACCAACCATAAATTCTTCTGGCAGCCTTGAGTTTTCTCAGGCAGGCACTTTAAGAGGAGATTGGGTCATTGGGTCATCCTGCAGACCAGCCTTGAACTGTTAGAAATAATTTTATTAGTGTTTTGCTCAAGTTTTTATAGGCCACAGTTGAGGTCTAGTTGACAAGAGGGCCCAGATGAGAGTGGCTAGAGTGTGGTCAAGAATCTTAGTCAATATAAATGCATGGTAACTTAGTGACCTGAGGGACTTTTGGAAAGGAATTTGAGATTTTTTTTTTAACAGTTATTTATTTATTTATTTGGCTGCGTCAGTCTTAGTTGCTGCGTGCGGGCTCTTCGTTGCAGCACGCAGGCTTCTCTCTATTTGTGGCCTGCAGGCTCTAGAGCGCACGGGCTCAGTAGTTGCAGCCCACGGGCTCCAGAGCACGCGGGCTATGTTGTTGCAGCGAGTGGGCTTAGTTGCCATGCAGCATGTGGGATCTTAGTTCCCACTCTAGGGATTGAACCCGCATCCCCTGCATTAGAAGGCGGATTCTTAACCGTTGGACCACCAGGGAAGTCCCAGAATCTGAGATTTTAACAGTATCCTGCCAAAGAAATTACAAGGATTTGGGCAGAGAGATGAGTAGTTGAGACAATTGCATTTTAAAAAACACCTTTATTGATAAATAATTTACATATCATAAAATTTACTTTTTTTTTTTGGCCGCACCGTGCGGCATGCAGGATGTCAGTTCACTTGCTGATCAGGGATCAAACTCATGCCCCCTACAGTGGAAGCTCGGAGTCGTAACAACTGGACTGCCAGGGAATTCCCTAAAATTTACTCAATTTTTTAACTGAAGTATAGTTAATTTACAATGTTGTGTTAGTTTCAAGCATACTTGAAAAGTGATTCAGTTATGCGTAGTTATATATATTCTTTTTCAGATTCTTTTCCATTGATATTGAGTAGAGTCCCCTGTGCTATACAGTAGGTCCTTGTTTACCTATTTTATTTTATTTTTTATTTATTTATTTTTTTAAATTCAGACTCTTATTTTTTTTTTTTTTAATAAATTCATTTATTTTTGCTGTGTTGGGTCTTCGTTTCTGTGCGCGGGCTTTCTCTAGTTGTGGCAAGCGGGGGCCACTCTTCATCGCGGTGCGCGGGCCTCTCATTGTCGCGGCCTCTCTTGCTGTGGAACACAGGCTCCAGACACGCAGGCTCAGTAGTTATGGCTTACAGGCCCAGTTGCTCCGTGGCATGTGGGATCCTCCCAGACCAGGGCTCGAACCCGTGTCCCCTGCATTGGCAGGTGGACTCTCAACCACTGCACCACCAGGGAAGCCCCTGTTTACCTATTTTATATATAGTAGTGTGTATTTGTTAATCCCAAACTCCTAATTTATCCCTCCCCCACTCCCCATGCTATCCCCTTTGGTAAAGCATAAGTTTGTTTTATATGTCTGAAAATTCACTCATTTTTAAGGGTAGGTTTCAATGACTTTCAGTAAATGTGCTAAATTATGCGATCATCACCATAGTCCAATTTTAGAACATTTCCATCAGAGACTATCCCTCAAGTGAACTTAGTGCTGGAAGATCATAATAGAGTGGAAAGGCCCTGAGCTCTGGAGGTGAGACTCTGGCTACAGACCCACCTCAGCCCCTTACGAGCCACAAGGCATTGGGTCATCACTTCATCTCTGTCTCCCCTTGAAAAAGTGAATGATCTTACCGAAAGGAATATTCTGAGGATCACATGAGAAAATGGGTAAAAGAAACATTTTTCATACGAATGTTGTGGCTTAGTTGCTGGTGGTGTAAAATTCTATACAGAAACAAATATTTCATTCATTCATCTTTCAAAAAATAATTGGGAAAGAAAATAATAGTTGGGGACCTACTATGCTTCATAGGATATGAGACACTGAGGGTACAGAAACAACCATATAGAAGACAGCATGCACACAAAATACACACCATTCACACATATGACCTCATAGATTTTATAATCTATTGGGGCACAGGAAAGTAAACTATTTTAAGGGATGAGGTAATGGTTTATTAATATTCAGTTAAACATGGCCTATAAGTAGTATTCAAAATATGAAACTCAGTAAGTTGTTATATTAGTGAGGTCAGGCTGCCATAACAGAATACCATAGATTAGGTGGTTTATAAACAACAGAAATTTATTTCTCACAGTTCTGGAGGCTGGGAAGTCCAAGATCAAGGCGCTGGCAGACTAGTGAGGACCCACTTCCTGGTTCATAGATGGCTGTCTTCTGTCTGTGTCCTCACAAGACCAAAGGAGTGAGGGAGCTCTCTGGGGTCTCTTGTAAGGTCACTAATCCCATTCATGAGAGCTCCACCCTCATGACCCCCTCCCAAAGGTCCCACCTCCAAATACCATAACACTGGGGATTAGGTTTCAGCATGCGAATTTTAGGGGCACACAAACATTCAGTCTATAGTAGTTGTCAAACATTTTCAGGCTTTTCTTTCCATCCATTTATCCATCCACAAGAAGAAATAAATATGAACCTTATTACAGTGTGCTGAAAAATCATCATTAGTACGGGCAGCCATACCTTACATTTGCCTAAATTTTTTTTTTTTTTTTTTTGCGGTACGCGGGCCTCTCACTGTTGTGGCCTCTTCCGTTGCGGAGCACAGGCTCCGGACGCGCAGGCTCAGCGGCCATGGCTCACGGGCCCAGTCGCTCCGTGGCGTGTGGGATCTTCCCAGACCGGGGCACAAACCCACGTACCCTGTATCGGCAGGCGGACTCTCAACTGCTGCACCACCAGGGAAGCCCTGCCTAACACTTTTAACACAGACCACATCACTCTTCTGCTCAAAATCCTTTCCTGGCTCTCTGCCTCATTTGGGGTAAAAATCAAAGTTCTTACCTTAGCCATCAAAACCTGTAAGATCTTTTTCTCCCCTCCCCTCCATTCCAGCCACTCTGGCCCCCTTGTCATTTTTCAAACACACCAAGTACATGCTTACCTCAGGGCTCCCACTTTCTGTTCTCTGACTGGGATGCACTGCTCTTCCCTGCATGGCTTGATCCTTTAGGCCTCTGTTTACATGTCACATTATCAGAGAAGCATTCCCTGGACATCCTATATAACACGCTCTACTCCACTGATTCTCAGAGTATGGTCCCCGGACCCCAGCATCAGCATCATCTGGGAACTTGTTAAAAATACAAATTCTTGGGTTTCCCCGGTGGTGCAGTGGTTGAGAGTCCACCTGCCGATGCAGGGGACACGGGTTCGTGCCCCGGTCCGGGAAGATCCCACATGCCGCAGAGCGGCTGGGCCCGTGAGCCATGGCCGCTGAGCCTGCGCGTCCGGAGCCTGTGCTCCGCAACGGGAGAGGCCGCAACAGTGAGAGGCCCGCATACCGCAAAAAAACAAAACAAACAAACAAACAAAACAAATTCTCAAGCCCCCCACCTCAGACCTACTGGATCAGAAAGTCTAGGATAGTGTGCAGCAATTTGTGTTTTAACAAGTGCCTCACTCCCAGGTGATTCTAATGCAAGTCATGTCTGAGAACTCCCTCCCCCTCACCCCACGGCCCATATTCCCCTCTTCTTCATAGCCCTCATCTCCATCTGCCAGACTCCACTGGACTGCTTTACTGCTGGCCTCCCTCCACTAGAATGTAATCTCCAGGAGGGCAGGGACTTGTTTGGGTTCCCTGCTGGGCCCCTGGCACCTGGAACAGCACCTAGCCTGGGCACATGGTAGGTGCTCAATAAATCTGTCAAATAAATGAGTGAACTAGTTAGTGGGAGAGTCTGGAATAGCTGACTCTGGGGCCCCAGCTCTTTTCATTAGATCAACATGTTTTATTTATGAAAACGTGACTTCTGACCTCAACAAGAGCGAGGATTCTGTTGTAGTCCTAATGAAGGCTTTGGACCTTGTTGAGGAGGAATGTAGGGGTGGGAGAGAGATGTAAGAATGTGTGCAAATTGGGATGTACACAGACTGGCAGCAATGTGTGGGAAGCACTTTATCATTACAAACTTGTTTTTCCTAATTAATCAGTATAAGTCTTTCTTTCAGGGAACAAAGACCTGCTGGGAAAGAACAGAAAATTAAAAATCAATCTAGTTTAGCATTTATTTTTGCTGTGTATTGCCCTGTACTTATGGACCTTGCTCCCTGACCTGCCTATAACAAATGACCCAAACATATTTTCTTCTCCTGATCAAGACTGAGTTGTCAGTGTTGACTCTGAGAAGAGCCTGTTTTCTTTGAAAGCTCTTATTCTTCAGCCCCCCCAAAGTGTGAGGGCTCCTAGGAGAGATCCTTCCCTTCCCACCTTCCAAAGTCCTACCGTGCTGCCTGTGTGCCTCACTTGCTCAGTCCAAGCTTCCAGTCAGATTCTGTATTTGTACGTTGTTTTTCCCAGATTAATCCAGTGTCAACGCTTCCTTTCTGGGAACACACTGATAACTCAAAAGAATGTAAGACTTACCTGTCAGCATCAGGCTAATAATCCTTCCAGCCTGGCGTTTATTTAGGACAGTAACACTTGAACAATTTTGTCAGAAACCATGGTAACAATCTCAAAAAGACTGAGAAAAACACTGGGTGACCGCCTTATTTTTGCGAGGAAAGGAAAGGGGTGCAGGAAAAGTCAGCGGACCCTAGAACCTAAGTCCTCAGCTGATGTCTGTCCCCTGATGCTCTCTATCTGCAGTGCTCCTGATAACCTGTGTGTCTAGCATCCAGAAATGTATCTAGACTCTTCTCAAATCCACTCATAGCTTTACATCTTGGCCACGCTGCATTTATCAGGATGTATATTTACAACCACTGCAAAAAATTATCGTTAACCAAATAGGCACTAATACAAACTCTGTTCACTGCTTTGGTCTACAGCCAGCATGAATATTTTTCAAAAAATTGCAAAGTGGAAATAGCCTTATGGTCCTTTAGTTATATGATGAAAAATGATTATATGCTTATATTAAAGAAGTCTTATTCCTACCACCTAGACATAACCACTGTTAAAATATTAGAGTATAGGGCTTCCCTGGTGGCGCAGTTGTTGGGAGTCCACCTGCCGGTGCAGGGGACGCGGGTTCGTGCCCCGGTCCGGGAAGATCCCACATGCCGTGGAGCGGCTGGGCCCGTGAGCCATGGCCGCTGAGCCTGTGCGTCCGGAGCCTGTGCTCCGCAACAGGAGAGGCCACAACAGTGAGAGGCCCGCGTACCGCAAAAAAAAATTAGAGTATATTCTCCCAGACCTTTTGCATTACAAAAAGTGATACAGTCTTTCCAAAACATTTCAAACATTACAGATATGTATAAAGCACAAAATGAAAAGACCCCTCCTTTACCTCCATCCCTGCGGGGGTCAAAATGCTTAGATGGCCCCCGAGGTTTCCCTTCCCTTGGTGTACATGTCTACATACTCCCTGGGGCTGTGAATGTGGTGAATGTTACTTTCGTGACTGGGTTACATTACATGGCATTGTCAACCCTAACATGGACTATCGGGATGGGTTTGACCTAATCTGGAGGCCTTTAAAATTAGAGAGTTTTCTTCTTGTGGCAGAAGAGGAAGTGAGAGGTCTGAAGTATGAGAAGGATTGGAAACACTTGAAGACAGAAGGGGCCATGTAACAAAGGATGCAGACAGCCTCTGGGAGCTAAGAGCAAGCAGCCCCTGGCAGCAAGAAAATGGGACCTCAGGTGTTTTTTTTTTTTTTTGGTTGCATTGGGTCTTTGTTGCTGCGTGAGGACTTTCTCTAGCTGCGGTGAGCAGGGGCTACTCTTCATTGTGGTGCCCGCACTTCTCATCGTGGTGGCTTCTCTTGTTGCAGAGCATGGCTCAAGGCTCGTGGGCTTCAGTAGTTGCGGCACGTGGGCTCAGTAGTTGCAGCTCACGAGCTCTAGAGCGCAGGCTCAGTAGTTGTGGCGTCTGGGCTTAGTTGCTCCGCAGCATGTGGGATCTTCCCAAACCAGGCCTTGAACCCGTGTCCCCTGCACTGGCAGGAGGATTCTTTTTTATTTTTTTAATTAATTAATTTATTTATTTTTGGATACGTTGGGTCTTCGTTGCTGCACACGGGCTTTCTCTAGTTGAGGCGAGCGGGGGCTACTCTTCGTTACGGTGCGTGGGCTTCTCATTGCGGTGGCTTCTCTTGTTGCAGAGCATAGGCTCTAGGTGCACGGGTTTCAGTAGTTGTGGTACGTGGGCTCAGTAGTTGTGGCACGTGGGCTCTAGAGCGCAGGCTCAGTAGTTGTGGCTTGTGGGCTCTAGAGCGCAGGCTCAGTAGTTGTGGTGCATGGGCTTAGTTGCTCCGCGGTATGTGGGATCTTCCTGGAACAGGGCTCGAACCAGTGACCCCTGCATTAGCAGGCAGATTCTTAACCACTGTGACACCAGGGAAGTCCCCCAATTTCCATTCTTATAGCAGCAATTTTTTATGTTCTCCCACCTTCCTGTCACATAATGGATGTGCCCACATCTGAAGAGGGTTTCTCTAGGCAACTTTTGCTTCAAGTTAAGAATCTAATAATAGGTTCCTTCTGCCATCTGGCTCTCATTTGCTTCGTTTATTGTTAAAGTTTAGTATCAGAGTAAATGTTTTCGAACATAGGAAGACTTTACTAGAGACCAACTTAATTTTGTAGAAGATGCTACGTTTTTTTCTTTGTTGTTTATTTAGAGACTTATTTACGGGAGCATTTTTTGCTTCCTTTGGGTTGTTGCAGATTTTTTCCCCATTTATTTCCTTAAAATATAATGATAATTATGAATTTGTTGTTAGTACCAACAGAAATGTAAAATTTTTAAAAGTCTTTTCTCATCAGTTAGTTGTTATATGTTTTTTTTTTTGTTTTTTGTTTTTTGTTTTTGCAGTACGCAGGCCTCTCACTGCTGTGGCCTCTCCCGTCGTGGAGCACAGGCTCCGGACATGCAGGCTCAGCAGCCATGGCTCACGGGCCCAGCCGCTCCGCGGCATGTGGGATCCTCCCGGACCGGGGCACAAACCCACGTCCCCTGCACCGGCAGGCGGACTCTCAACCACTGTGCCACCAGGGAAGCCCGCTATGTGATATTTTTAAGAAGATATATGAATTAACCTTTGTCATCATTAATGATGATGATGATGATAACTACCATCTATTTGACCTTCACTGTGTGCCAGGCTCTGTGCTAAGCATTTCACATTATGTTATTTTATTTAATCCATTAAGTATTATACTCCTGTTGTAGGTGAAGGAACTGAAGCTCAATAAATAAAGTTAAGAAACTTGCCTAAGGACACACCGTAAATGTCAGAGGAAAGAATAATTCACGGATATTTGGTTCTGAAACTAAGATTTCAACATGCTGATTGGTAACGATATATCATTAAGTAGGGTAATATTAGTAAATGGGATAATGCTTACATTAAACATTGATGAGCCTGTTCAGAAAGAAACAATGGAATGACTGGAGTAAAGTACATATTAAGTAATTGTTATAAGGAAATGATAATTCCACCAAACAGTATTTGCCAAGTCCATTATAATCAGTTAAGTCTTTTCCTTTGGTCGCGCCACTCGGCTTGTGGGATCTCAGTTCCCCACCAGGGATCGAACCTGCACCCCCTGCCGTGGAAGCGCAGAGGCCTAACCACTGGACTGCCAGGGAATTCCCCCATTAACATTTATTGTAATTATTGAAATAGTTGGATTTAGGTCTACCGTTTTACTATTCGTTTTTTTTTTTTTGTCCCTTCTGCTTTTTGTTCCTCTTCTTTTGGATTGTTTAGACATTCTTTAGAATTCCATTTTATCTAATGGCTTTTTAGCTGTATCTCTTTGCCTTATGTTTTTAGTGTTTGCCCTAAGGTTTACAATATACATCCTTAACTTTTCACAATCTATCAATACTTAGAACTGATATCGGCTTTTTGTACAACATAGAAGCCTTGCAACTCAATTGGCCCATTCAACTTCCACACCTGTCCTTTAAGCTATAATTGTTATATGCATTCACTCCACATATATTACGAACCCTATAAGACAATGTGAAAATTTTTGCTTTAAAAAGTCATAAATTTAAAGATATTAGGAGAAAGGTGAGCCTTTTATATTTACCTAGATATTTATCATTTCTAGTTTATTCCATTCTGAAGATGTGAGTTTCAATTTGGTATTGTTTCTCTTCAGCTCGGAGAGTAACTCGCAGCATTTCTTATAGTGCAAGTCTGCAGGCAACAAATTCTCTTAGTTTTCTTTTATCCAAAAATGTATCTGTTTTGCTTTCATTTTTTGTTTGTTTTCTCTATTTTTCCTAATTTTATTCAGGTATGATTGTCATATGATAAACTGCGTACCTTTAAAGTATACAATCTGATAAGTTTTCACATATGTATACACTCATGAAACTATCACCACAATCAAAATAATGAACATGTTCATCACTTGCAAAAGCTTCCTCACACCCCTTTGTAATTCCCTCTTCTCTCTCCTCCCCACCTCCCTCCCTATTCCCTAGCAACCATTAGTGTGCTATCACTACAGATTAATTTTCATTTTCTAGAATTTTATACTAATGAAGAATTATTCAATATGTATTCTTTTTTGTATAGTTTCCTTAATCAGCACAATCATTTTGAATGTCATTCATGTTGTTGCATCTATCAATAGTTTATTCCTTCTTATTGCTGAATAGTTTTCTGTTGTATGGGTATACCATCATCTGTTTATCCAGTCACCTGTTGATGGACATTTGGGTTATTTTCAGTTTGGGGTGATTACAATTAAACCTGCTACGAAACTTTGGCCTCCAGTCTTTGGATACATGCTTTCATTTCTCTTGAGTAAAAACCTAGAAGGAGTCATATGGTAGTACAAGTTTAACTTTTTAAGAAACTGCTAAACATTTTCCCTAAAAGATTATACCATTTTACATTTTCACCAGCTATGTGAGAGCACCAAAAAATTGGTATTGTCAGTCTTTTTGATTTTCGCCATTTTAGTGGGTGTGTGATAATATCTCATTGTGATTTTATCACCGTCATTCAGGAAGGATATTTTCACAAGACATGGAATTCTGGGTTAACAGGTTTGATTTCTTTTTCTCAGCACTTTAAGATGGACAACACTTCATCTATCTCTTTGCCTCCATGTTTCTCATGATTTGTCCACAGCCGTTTCAATCGTTGCTCCCCTATATGTGCTCCCCTGTTTTTCTCTGAGCACGTTCAGTTTTTACCTTTATCTTTGGTTTTCAGCAGTTTGACTATGATGTACCTAAGAGGGGTCTTATTGTTTTCCTTGTGTTTCACTGAACAGATGGACTCTGTCCTTTACCAAATTTGGAAAGTGTACAGCCATTATTGTTGCATATCATATTAATTAATGTAGACAAAAAAAATTTTTTAAGTAGTTCTACCTATAGCTTTTACATACTTCCTATAACTAAAAAGATCTTTTACAGAAGCCTTTTAGAGTAAGTTAGTCAGTGACGGCATGGGGATAAAGCTCATCCTTTATCCATTCACTGACTCAGTTAATACACAATTATTGAGCAGGTACTGTTTTAGGTGCTGAGGATAGAATAATTTAAAAAACAGACAAAATGATAATAGTTAACACTTAGAGAATGTAAGGAACATTAAAAATATACATTAACTGGGAATTCCCTGGTGGTCCAGTGCTTTCACTGCTGGGGGCCTGGGTTCGATCCCTGGTTGACCCGACCAGCCACGCGGCTTGGCAAGCAAGCAAACAAATAAAACAAGCGAACAAAAAGCATTAACTTATTTAATTCTCATAACAAGTCTATAAGTAACATCATTATCCCCATTTTACAGATGAAGAAACAGACGTAAAGAGGTTGAGTATGTCAAAGGTCACACAGCTAAATAAATATCCGAGCTGGACTTTGAACCTAACTAGTCTGGCTCTGGGATGTGCACTTTAAATCCCTGCCACTTTACCCCTGAAGGCAAAAAATGGAGGCCATAAAGATGGGCAGCCGTTATCTTTAGCCTTGTGAGCACAAGGCAAATCAGGAGTAAACACTTGGGAATTCCCTGGTGGCCCAGTGGTTAGGGCTCTGCACTCTCACTGCTGAGGGGCCCATGTTCAACCCCTAGTCGGGGCACTA
Source organism: Leucopleurus acutus (assembly GCF_964270905.1). NCBI lineage: Eukaryota > Metazoa > Chordata > Mammalia > Artiodactyla > Delphinidae > Leucopleurus > Leucopleurus acutus. The sequence continues at coordinate 79,216,828 of NC_139157.1, forward strand.
AAATCCCTCAGGCTGTGCAGCGTGGCCAAAAAAAAAAAAAGAAAAAAAAAAAGAGAAACTCTCTTCCAGCTTGGAGAGTTTGTTATTGTAGACCTTGATAGCAAAGGCCAGTACAGCTTAGCTGGAATTAATGAAATCAAGTGAGGAAACAACACAGTACTATACAAAAAAGGACAGTAGTAGTCATGCTGCTGTGGACCCACAGGTGGCAGATATACAGATTCATGGAGAGGGACTTCCCTGGTGGCGCAGTGGTTAGGAATCCGCCTGCCAATGCAGGGGACATGGGTTTGATCCCTGGTCCAGGAAGATCTCACGTGCCGCGGATAAACTAAGCCCCGGTGCCACAACTACTGAAGCCCACACACCTAGAGCCCATGCTCTGAAACAAGAGAAGCCACCGCAGTGAGAAGCCCGCGCGCTGCAACTAGAGAAAGCCCACGCGCAGCAACGAAGATCCAACGCAGCCAAAAATTAATTAATTAATTAATTAAAACAAATTCATGGAGAGATTGTTAACAGCTCTATTCACACGATGGCTTTCAGATTCTTTTTTCATTTTGAATGAGGGTGTTCTAAAAAAAACGATGATCTAATAGCTTACCATAGTGGTTCCCCAGTTATTGAGACTTGGTTTTCCCTTTTCAGTGATGACTGTGTAACATGCTGTTTCCCAAACAATCATTACATGTAAGATTGTTGGGTGTTTTTAGAAAATAAGGCTCTAAAGTTCTTTTTGCAGCAAAAACAGCTTGCCAGTAGATATATGGAAAGTACTGGGAAAACAGAGGAGATGACATAGCAGCAATTCAAAAGATACTATATTAAAATACTTTTTTTTTTTTTTTTTTTTTGTGGTACGCGGGCCTCTCGCTATTGTGGCCTCTCCCGTTGCGGAGCACAGGCTCCGGACGCGCAGGCTCAGCGGCCATGGCTCACGGGCCCAGCCGCTCCGCGGCATGTGGGATCTTCCCGGACCGGGGCATGAACCCGTGTCCCCTGCATCGGCCGGCGGACTCTCAACCACTGCGCCACCAGAGAAGCCCTAAAATACTTTTTGAAAAAGATACAGGGCATTTAATCTTAGAAAGTACAAGGATGTGACAGGACTTTAGAATTAGGGGTGACCGTTTAAGCTGCCTTTAATTTTTAAAAATCCTAGTTTAAAAAAAACTGTTTTCTTTGACATTTCTAACTTTACAATATTTAAAACATAGCATCTTCAAGATTCTGAAAATGGATCTGATAGGGAAAGTAATAACCAAATCTAAAATGCAGGGATGTTAAACACAGAGCTCAAAGCAAGGTCACTGTGGCATCTTCTTAGTAAAGAAACTTCATTCTGTGACAAGATTCCAGCTAACGAGGACTCTCAAATAACAAAAAACAGAGTAACAAACAACAATTTAGATTTGTTGATGCTTACCAGGTGCCAGGCATTGGGTTAAGTACTTTACATTGACTGTCTTTAATCTTCACCACAAACCTCCAGGGTAGAGATTGTTTATTATCTGCACTTTATAGATGTGAAAACTGAGGCTTAGAAAGGTTAAATCCCTTGTCTAACATAGGTTAAATCACTTGCCTAACATCCCATCGCTAGCTGTGGTGGCACCAACAGGGATTTGAGTGAAGGCTTTCTGACAGCAGAGCTGCCTCACTTTAAAAGGGCTATACAATACACACACCAGGTAAAAACAAAAAGGAAAAAAAAATTCCCTGCCAATTATTGTTCTAACTTGGTGCAAAAAACCACACTCAGGACTTGAGAGATTCTTATCTAATTCCTATAGCAACATTATGCGGTAGGTACTAGCATCCTCTTTTTATAGAGGAGGGAGCTGAAGCTTAGAGGCCAAAAAACTTGCCCAGAGACACACATTCGGTAAGTGATAGATGCGAGACTTGGACCCAGGTCCGTTTGTCTCTGAAGCCCCGGTGTTCTTCACAGGTTCTTTGGGGGGCTCAGTGAATACCCCAGATAGATCTTGCTCTCTGTTCCTATCTGTGGAGGAGCAAACTCTCCTCACTTTCTTTTCTAGGGCAATCATCGAAAACACCCACCCACCAGGGTCTCCTTCCACTGGCCGACTCCCACAGTTCTTACCCAACCAGGTGAGACCCTCTCTACTCTGAGCAGCTCTCTGGTCTGCTGTCCTTATCCACTCCCCCAGTCTGGGTCCCTCCTGACTGCTCAAAAGCACCCTAGGCTTACCTGATTCCAGCACTCACGCCCCCCTGGAGGCATCTGCTTACTGTTTGTGTCCCTTCTCCCTACCTCTCCAGGGCTCTGCCACAGACACCATGTAACAGTGATTGTTTTTTGTCTCCTCAGTGTCTAGCTAAGCATCTGGCACACAGTAGATGCTCAATTAATGTTTTTGTTTGTTTGTTTGTTTGTGGCTGTGCAGAGCTTGCGGGATTTTAGTTCTCCGATGAGGGATCGAACGTGGGCCACAGCAGTGAAAGTGCCGAGTGCCAAGTACTGGACTGCCAGAGAATTCCCTCAATTAATGTCTGATGGATGGATGAATAAATACTGACCTCTGAGGTCCTATACAATTAGCATATCATACTGAACGCCATAATTTGAAAGTCTCTGCCATTTATGGAACACACACACACACACACACACACACACACGCACAAGCACAGTCACACAGTCACATGTATTGGTGAATCTATAGTTCTAATACTTACAAGAAATGGATTAAAGTACTCATTATTAGGATGAATAATGACAAATGGTAGAGTAAATTTCTCTATGTTTTGAACAGATTTTTCTTGCTTTTTGAAAGAGCTAACAATTATTTTCTAAGTATAAAGAGCACTAACGTTTGTAGAAATGGTCTGCATCTTCAGGTACATTATCTCATTTAATCGTATGATCAGTTCTGTAAAATAGGTGTTATTAGATATTTTACAGTAGGATAATGAGCTCAAGGGTGATTCTTTCCAAGATTACACAGCTAATAAATAAAATTGCTGGGAACAGGCTCCAGCTCTTCTCTTAATCCAGTGTTCTTTCCATGTTATCTATGAAGACATAGAAATACTAAAAACGAATATTGCCTATAAAATGTGGATTCACAAAAAGTAGTGAGGGAAGATTATTTATCCTTTCTTTCATACCAAATGAGAAAGCATATATCCTGGTAGGCATTGTATTTGGAATCATGAGAGCAGTAGCAGAAATATCCTTAGTTTCCTTAATTTTCCTGGAATATTTTTTACACTTTCTCTAAAGCGCTAAAAAGAGAGTAACAGGGCATCCCTGGTGGCGCAGTGGTTGAGAGTCCGCCTGCCGATTCAGGGGACACGGGTTCGTGCCCCGGTCCGGGAAGATTCCACATGCCGTGGAGCGGCTGAGCCCGTGAACCATGGCCACTGAGCCTGCGCGTCCGGAGCCTGTGCTCCTCAACGGGAGAGGCCACAGCAGTGAGAGGCCCGTGCACCGCAAAAAAAAAAAGAGTAACATTTCACTATATAACTTCTGTACAATTTTTTACTATGTACCTATTTCAAAATTTTTACAAATAAAAAGATACCAATGAGTTTTTCTCTACTGAATCAAGTTAGCGTCACAAGGCATACCAACTGAGGGAAGGTGTTCTCCAAAAAGCCTGTAGAAATGCGATAATTGAATGCCTGTGGCGATACCGTTTCACGTCATTTCATATTAGGTGAACAGAGTTGTGAGGTAGGTACTAAGTAAGAGTAATGAGCAGACCCCTGTAACAGATGCCTTGAAATGCCAAGAATGCTGCCTATCACAGATCTGTAAGCAGCAGATCGAGGACTGAGTCCCTCGACCTAATTACCACTGCTATTTTCATTAGACTGGGCTGCCTAGACCTGCTGGTAAAAGTTTGGACTAGCTCTCCTGTCGGACCATGTGGGTTTCAGCGCTGTTCTGCCGGGCCCCAGTGTTCTCACAGAAAAGATCTCCAATATGTATTCAGTGAAAAAAAGCAAGGTGTATTTCACCACTTTTGTGGGAAAAAGAGTGAAACTTTAAAAAAGAATTTATGTCTGCATTTGCTTATTACACATAAACTATCAGTTGCCTACGGGCTCTCCATCTGTAAAATGTGGGTGCCGGGATTACATTAACTATTGCAAATATTAGAACACTGGCACACTTAAGTACCATTTTACTTGGATTCTCAATCCAAATAATTCCCTGGCAAAATCATGTTCTAAAATACCCTTTAAAAAATCATCTTCAATTGGCAGAGGCAAGATGAAAATGTGGCAAGCCACAGCAAAATGTTAATTACTTAAAGCAGCTCTAAATTAGGCCCAAAGCAGAGAGATCAGCCAATGCTGAAAGATGCTCGGTGAATCACAATTACTGTACAGATACCAAAGCACTGTTCACCCTTTTACTAAGTAAATTTATTTGGTTATTACCAAGATCTTTTTTTTTTCTTCCCCTAAAAGGGGTCGCGAAGATGTTTACTACAATGTATTTTAACAGTTTGCTACTCTAAATGGCACAAGCAACTTTAAGGAAAATCTTAAACAAAATACGACCTTAGATTACGATCCCAAAACACATTTACAAGTCTCAACAATGTTACTGTTACCGGTTTAACGTCTAAGTTAGTAAAAAGCACACTGTAACTGCTGTAACGTCATGGGAAAAAAATGCTCTAGGATTACGTTCCAAACATAGGGTCTGGGGAACCTTTTAGAGGCCACGCCACGGTGACGAAAACCATCCCCCACCCCAAGCCACGTGGGGTTTTCGGCCTCCTCTCGGGCGCTTCCTTCCGCAGTCGGAGGACCAAAGAGAGTGACCTCAAGGACGGGGCGTGGCCGGGGGCGGGGCGACTTCGGCCCCCAGTGAGCTGAGCCCGCCGCCGCCGCCGCCGCCGCCGCCGGCGCGGCCAGCCTGGCAGGCCCACAGGTGTCCGAGCGCGCGCGGAGGAAGGACGGCACGGGCGCGGGTGCGGGGGAAGGACGGCGCGGGCTTTGCCCGCAGCGCAGGCTCCTCCACTGCCGTCTTTCCTCGCCACGCGAGTGCGCCCCGAGCCGCGCCGGGCTTCCCTGCGACGCGCGTTCCCGCCGCCCTCCCGTCCCACCGAGAGCACAAATGTGAACATTGCTCGGGGAAAAGGCTTGTGGCCACCGGCTGACCCTAACGCACTGTATGGCTCGAGATCCCTCCAGTCCCCAAGAGTCTCGGCCGTTATCGCAACATGAGTAAGAGCACCCCGTCAGTGGTGCTCAGGAGGTTACTTACGTACGAATCAAGGAGTGATGTAGAATTTTGCTCTTCCGTAGGTGCTGTTTGGAAAAAGGATTCTCCATAAGGTATTTTAAGTGTATACGCTTATCTGCAGGCAGAGGGCCTTGGGGACAACGTTCAATGAATTGTGTGTATTTTACAGAGATCACTTCTCTCACTTTCTTCTAAACATGGGATGCTTTCCTTTTACCAACATCCGTTTTCATTTTGACTTTTTCTTTCTTAGGGTAGGTGTTAACTACAATTCTGGATTTCATGTCGAACTTTGAAATAGTCAACTCTTGGTTCCTTTGGGTTTTGCTTCTTTCCCTCCTGTCACTAAATAACTGGTTCAGTTTTCAAAATGTTGTCAGTCCTGTTAGTATTATCTCCAATAATGTACAAACCTAAACCATTTGAGGTGTATGGAAAGAAAGCATGGTAAAGAAGCATGGAAAATAATAAAACTAGTGTGGCACCCTATGCAGTTAATATTACTGTGATATACAGATTTGGCTGATTGTGGGAATCTAGTTCCAAGAGATTAGCCACTAATTAATATTTCAAAGTTAATAAGAGATGAGGTAATTTGCATTGTTCTATTGCTAGTGATTGATTTTCACTGATACTTCTTACATCTTTATCTTATTACAAACATGGACTTGCATATCAAGATAATCTCATTCCACATGTGTACGACTGGGTAAGAGCACTAGGAAAATGCATTGTGAAAAAAGAATTTGTGAAAGGAGACAAGCTAGAAATACAGACCTTATAGAAAAGGCTTGGACTTCCCTGGTGGCGCAGTGGTTGAGAATCTGCCTGCCAGTGCGGGAGACACGGGTTCGAGCCCCGGTCTGGGAAGATTCCACATGCCGTGAAGCAACTAAGCCCATGCAACACAACTACTGAGCCTGCGCTCTAGAGCCCGTGAGCCACAACTACTGAAGCCCGTGCTCCGCAACAAGAGAAGCCATCGCAGTGAGAAGCCTGCGCACCGCAACGAAGAGTAGCCCTCGCTCGCCGCAACTAGAGAAAGCCGCGTGCAGCAACGAAGACCCAACACAGCCAAAAATAAATTAAATAAATTTAAAAAGAAAAGGCTTTTGTTGCTAGAAAAAGATTAGTTATATGTATTTCTATGGAAACTTTATATAGCATAGTTTCTTTCATGAAAACTATCTCAAAACAAGGCTACAAAAAAAAAAAAACAAGGCTACAAACTCATAATGAAGAAAGAAAAACTTAATTTTAGACGTTTGTATCTACAAAGGATGGTAAAACAAGATATAGGAAGGCTATAACAAAAGAATTTCTTTTAAAAAGAAAAAAGGGCATTTGGGCTGTGAGAAGTGACTGAAAGCTAGGACTGGAAGAAGTATATTCTACAATAAAATAGAAAGTAAGCACCATACAAATTTGCATTTAACTGCTTCCCACTGTTTTATATATTAGTTTTCCTCTTACAGTTTGATTGTGGGTTCCTGTCCAAAAGGCGGTATTTCTTTTGCACAAGCCACAGTTCTTCACTTAGCCCTGGACACATAGTAAGTTCTCAAATATTTGTTAACAGATTGGCTCAAAAAGTTGCCGTGATGTTCTACACGTGGAAGAAGAGACATAATTATCTAGTAATTAAGCTCATTAAAAATAAAGGTGCTTCTTCCCTCAGGAGTATTTCTGAGTCTGTCTGCCCTGATTGCCAAAGCGAAAAGGCCTTATCCGGTCTCACCCTAGATTTATGCCTAAAATGCAGTTATAATCAATAGGATGATGGAAAATGAAGCTATTTATTTGAATGGGGTAGGCCGTTTTTGAGAAGCAGTGATTCACAGCAAGTGTTGGGGATAGTAAACTGGCTGGATAAGCTTGCTGATGCTTGTGGATCTTTGTCTCTACATGAGATCACGTGGAAAGACTTAATTTGAGAAATTCTTTTTAGGTTTTTCATGCTTGCAATCAAATGAGTGTACACTGGAAAAAATGTACCAGGAGAGTAGACACACACTCAGGGTCTCGTTAATATAATAACACTAGAGTTAGAAGTAAAGCAAACTGTAGCAGTGAAGTCTATTCTAAACTGAAAAACTGGACGTCTGATGTACCATATGGTATAAATGTGTGATACGAACTTCGAATAAAAGCTTTGGACGGAGAAAGCCAAGAGAACAGCCCAGGAGCATACTCGGCGGGCTCTTGGTCTCGGAACTGAACCACTCGCGGATTCCCGGGCCAAAGACGGGCCTTGAACTCCTCTCCAGCCGAAAGGGGCGCGGAGGGCAGGGGCGGGGGAGAAGCCAGCCCCGGCGGAGGAAGCGGCTCGAGGGGCTGGCCCCGGACCTGTGAGACGGCAAGTCTGAGGACTAGAGATGAACTGCGGGGTGAAGGAATACTGCAACCTCGGTCCGCCTTTCCAGTTAAACCAGGAACGGTACAGGGAAGATTCTGGACGTGCCCGCTGGGGTGCCTCCTCGCCGCTCCACCCCCTCCCCCCAGCTGTGCTGAGAGTAATTCATACAAAAGGAGGACTCGCCTCTGCCCGGGGGAATCCCAGGGACCGTCGATAAACTCCCACGAACCTGGAGCCGAGGGAGCGCTCGTCCCCGCCCCCCTCCCACACACTCTCGTCATCCTCTGGGTCAAGAGGAGCATGCGCGAGACACCGTGTGCTCGTCAGTGGGCTGAGCGCACATCGCCCACGGTCCCCGAGAAATGGGGGGAGGGGACGGCGATCGAATGGGTGCCTGGTGGAGGTGGCGCAGGGTAAACTGGGAAAGTGGTGTCGTGTGCTGGCTCCGCCCTTTTCCCGAGGGTGGGGGAGGACCATATATAAGTGCCGTAGGCCCCGTGAACGTTCTTTTTCGCAACGGGTTTGCCGCCGGGATACAGGTGAGTTCCGGGTGTGGCTTCCGTGGGCCTCGCCTCGGCGGGCGGCCGCGGCCTTTGCGTGCTTTTTTCTCCCACCGGGCCCTTGGGCCCCCTCCCCATGTTCTTGAAGCCGAATTTTGGGTGCGGGTAGAGTTCGAGGCCTTGGCGGTTTTTCGAAACCCCCTGGCCTCGTGCTTCGGTGGAGGCCTGGCAGGGACGTTGTGGCCGCTGTGTGGGGATCCCGCCGCGCCTTCTCGCCCGCCTCGTCCGCCCCCGCTATTTAATTCAAGCGGCCGCGGATTTTTTCCGTTCTGGGCAGTTCAGTCGAGGCCGGCCGGGGTCTGACAGGACAGGCTTTTCGGCGCTCGTCGGTTTCGGGGGGGGGGCGCCGCGAGGCGCAGAGGGCAGCGGGCCCGCCTGGCCGGCGCACATGCCGGCGCAGCCTCGTTGGGGCGAGGCGGGGCCCGCGAGCCGCGGCGGCAGGGCGAGCCGAGCGCCGCCCCGCCCGGCACCAGTTGCGTGCGCGGAAAGATGGCCGCTCCCCGGCCCCGCTGCACGGCCTCAAAATGGAGGACGCGGCGGCCCGGGAGGGAGCGGCGGGTGAGTCACCACACAAAGGCATCGGGTCGATGCCTGCCCGGCGCTGCTTCCTGTGAACTCGCGGCGGACGGGCGCTGTCCTGGCACCTCGGTTCCTCGCGGCTCCAGGGGCGCCCTTCCTCGCGATGGGGGGGTGTTCCCGCCACGTTCGATGGTTGACCAGAGTTGGGTCAGCTGGGCGCCGGTTATGATTCTGCTTGCAGTTGGCATCGTGGCTTCTCCCCGAGCCTCCGGGACAGTGATCTGAAGGGTTCGCCCCCCCCCCCATTTAGGTGTCGTGAAAACCACCATTAAACCTAAGCAAAAATGGGAAAGGAGAAGACGCACATCAACATCGTTGTCATTGGACACGTAGATTCGGGGAAGTCCACCACTACTGGCCATCTGATCTACAAATGTGGTGGGATCGACAAGAGAACCATTGAAAAGTTCGAGAAGGAGGCTGCTGAGGTAGGTGAAACAGGATGGTGTAAGGAGCTTGTCTGCAAGTACGTTATGTGGTAATTTTCCAGAAACTGGCCCCTGGTCTAGATCCGACTTGCACTAGTTAAGGTACGTTGCGGAGTTTGCGGTCAAGTCATGGAACGCGAACTTCCAAGAAAAACGCGGATGCGCCCAAGTTTAGCGATATTAAGTGGAATGCAGCATTTCTTCGGAATAAGTGGGGGGAAGGGATTTCATGCTGGAGTTTTAGTTACCAAGTAACCATCCTTAATCCTTTCAGATGGGGAAGGGCTCCTTTAAGTATGCCTGGGTCTTGGACAAACTGAAAGCTGAACGTGAGCGTGGTATCACCATTGATATATCCCTATGGAAATTCGAGACCAGCAAGTACTATGTGACCATCATTGATGCCCCAGGACACAGAGACTTCATCAAAAACATGATTACAGGCACATCCCAGGTTTGTAGGATTAAAAACTGAAAATAATTGGGCCTGTCTTCTGCATTGGCAAAGCCATGAGTTTCTCCATTTGAAGAGCTTTTGTTTAACAGGATGTGGCCTTGTTTTCTTTCAAAGGCTGACTGTGCTGTCCTGATTGTTGCTGCTGGTGTTGGTGAATTTGAAGCAGGTATTTCCAAGAATGGGCAGACCCGTGAGCATGCCCTTCTGGCCTACACTCTGGGTGTGAAACAACTAATTGTTGGAGTTAACAAAATGGATTCCACCGAGCCACCATACAGCCAGAAGAGATACGAGGAAATTGTAAAGGAAGTCAGCACCTACATTAAGAAAATTGGCTACAACCCAGACACGGTAGCATTTGTGCCAATTTCTGGCTGGAATGGCGACAACATGCTGGAGCCAAGTGCTAACGTAAGTGATTTTCAAGAGTTTTAGGATTGTCCCAGAAAGGCGCGTTTGATGGTAGCACTGACTGTCTTGTGTTTTAGATGCCGTGGTTCAAGGGATGGAAAGTCACTCGTAAAGATGGCAATGCCAGTGGAACCACACTGCTTGAAGCTCTGGATTGCATCCTGCCACCAACTCGCCCAACTGACAAACCCTTGCGTTTGCCCCTTCAGGACGTCTACAAAATTGGTGGTAAGTTGAACGTTACGATTAGAACCTGTTTGGGTTGCTATGACGTCTCTTCATACGAGGTATTTATTATTGTTTGTAAACATTTTAGGTATTGGCACTGTCCCTGTGGGTCGAGTGGAGACTGGTGTTCTCAAACCTGGCATGGTGGTCACTTTTGCTCCAGTCAATGTGACAACTGAAGTGAAGTCTGTTGAAATGCATCATGAAGCTTTGAGTGAAGCCCTTCCTGGGGACAATGTGGGCTTCAATGTCAAGAACGTGTCTGTCAAAGATGTTCGTCGTGGCAATGTAGCTGGTGACAGCAAAAATGACCCACCGATGGAAGCAGCTGGCTTCACAGCTCAGGTAACACTGAAGTGACAGGTTTTTATTTACTGCTGTAAGTCTTTAAGTGTCTTTGAGACTCATTAAATGCAAGTCTTCTCTCCAGGTGATTATCTTGAACCATCCAGGCCAAATCAGTGCTGGCTATGCACCTGTGCTGGATTGTCACACGGCTCACATTGCCTGCAAGTTTGCTGAGCTGAAGGAGAAGATTGATCGTCGTTCTGGGAAAAAGCTGGAAGATGGCCCCAAATTCTTGAAATCTGGTGATGCAGCCATCGTTGATATGGTTCCTGGCAAACCCATGTGTGTTGAGAGCTTCTCTGACTATCCTCCTCTGGGTAAGGATGCTTTTTTGGTGTAATTAAAAACTTTTCTAAAGGTTTGGGGGGAAAAAGTGTTTCTAATGGTAATATTTGTTTTAATAGGCCGCTTTGCTGTTCGTGACATGAGACAGACGGTTGCTGTGGGTGTCATCAAAGCAGTGGACAAGAAGGCAGCTGGAGCTGGCAAGGTCACCAAGTCTGCCCAGAAAGCTCAGAGGGCTAAATGAATATTATCCCCAATACCTGCCACCCCGGTCTTAATCAGTGGTGGAAGAACGGTCTCAGAACTGTTTGTCTCAATTGGCCATTTAAGTTTAATAGCAAAAGACTGGTTAATGATAACAATGCATCGTAAAACCTTCAGAAGGAAAGGAGAATGTGTTGTGGACCATTTGTTTTGTGTGTGGCAGTTTTAAGTTATTAGTTTTTAAAATCAGTACTTTTTAATGGAAACAACTTGACCAAAAATCTGTCACAGAATTTGAGACCCATTAAAAAAGTTTAATGAGAAGCCTGTGTTTTCTTTTGGTCAACACTGTAACTTCCTATAGTACTAACTACTTAGGTAAGAGTTGTCCATAATCTATTTCTGGTATTAAGTCTGCTGAAAAAATGAATTTTATATTTATGGGTTGGAGCTTCAGGTTTCTTACCCTTGTGTAAGGAGAATTCACCTGTTGAAGTAAGTCATAGAAATGCGTTGGTACAACACAGGATAAGCAAACTGTTACATAAGCTAGTTTGTAAGAAGGTCAAATTCTATAATATGAAAGCTCATGTTGCATATAAAATTTTGTATGGTTACGTAAGTATTGAGTAAATGAGTTACATCAAACTTAAGTTCCCAGTTATGGGAAAGTGCATTCACATTTACAATATTCAAGTAATTAACCTAAAATGTGAAGCCTAAGTAGTATTGAGCACTGCCCTGCTAGAGTTATTGTATCCAGATTCTAGGAAAAAATAAAAGATGTTGGAAGCTAAGTGTGTTTCCTGTCACTTAAATAGAAATTCACTTTCTATAGGAATTTTCATCTAATGAGCAAGGTTGGGTAAAGAGAAGAACATTGCCACCCGGGAGATTAAAACAGTTTAAAGAGGTATGATCGTAAATACTAAGGTCCGTTTGGGACTGAGTGTAGGCGAAGCTTAAATTCTAGTTTGAAAATGTTTTATGAAGTTCCATTTTAAAAAGTACTTACTGGAAAGGAACATTGGAAGATTATAATTTGAAAGTTGCTGAAATTTGACATTTGGGCAGGGTGAAAATAGCTCTTAACTATAATAATTTGGTAACCTGTAAATTGCAAGGGACTGGTCACAAAGGGGAAAAACTAGGTGGTCGCAGTTAATAGTAATTGATCTAGGGTATAACTGACAACTGTCTGATGTAAATACCTGGTTTTGATATTTGGTGAATCTAAACACTTGTGCATTTGAGGAAACAGTCTAATTCTGTGTTTGATATCTTTGCTTTTAGGATATGAAAGAGAAGGTAGCTGGAACTGGTGAAATCACCAGATACATAATCCTACAGGCTTTTTTGGCTAATAGAAAGCATCCTGTAGGGTGTACACAGGTGAATTAACTGCAATTGGAGCATTTTTTTCTTTTTGAATTTTCCTGGGTAAAATGCTTTCTCACTTATACATGAGGCCCTTGGTAAGGGCTCTAAATGATTAAAAAGATTTTGTCCCCAGCTTGCCCCTTAATGTTTTGACAAGTAATAGTGTTTACTATGAAGATCAGAGGCAAGAATAGGATTTTTAAGCATTGCTGGCTAGTATAAATGGTAGCTGATAGACGCATATCTAACAGCTGTAGGATTTACCAAGGGATTTGACTTAACCACAATTTTCACTGCAGAAAATTGCTTTTCATTAAATGGAAGAGTAGGAATGGGAGAGTAGGGCAGTTTGCATACTACATGGGATTCTAGTCTGTATGTAATTTCTTTGAGCACCACCTACTGGTAACTACAGTTTGAAACTTGGATTTCTAGGTTCTGGTTGAAGGAGTGTTTTGCTCACTTGAATTTTTTCCACTAATTGCCTTTCCATGTATATGAGCTGATTTAACCAGCAGATTTATAAAACAAACTGGTGCTTGACCTTAAACCACATTTTATTTTTTTAAATATTTGGCTGCTCTGGGTCTTAGTTGGGGCATGCAGGATCTTCAGTTGCTGCATGCAGGACCTTTGGTTGTGGCACGTTGCGCCCCCTACGCTGGGAGCGCATGAGTCTCAACCACTGGACCACCAGAGAAGTCCCTAAACCACATTCTACATTGGCCAGCTGTTGAAATAACAGTGTAAGGACTCTCAGATGGAATCTTGTTGAAATTTGTTGCCAGGAATTCTGGTGTGATTTCAGAATATGAAAAGTGAGAAAGGCATTTTGGTTCAGGAGTTTAACAGATTGCCAGTAATGTGTATCTCATTTTCAAAAAAGTATTGTGAATACTCGCCCTATATTCCCAGAATAGTCTAGAATAAGTGAGTTTTGGCTAGATCAGAACTCAATAATTTTATGCTTATAATTCTCCTACAGTGAATTATTGATAATTTATCTCAAATCTCAGATGCATCAAGAGCTCAGCTATCTGGATGACACAACTTACTCTGAACTAATTAATCTGTTTCAGTGTGGTAATTTCAAAATGTTTTAACTGGAGACTGATGTGTAAATATTCCCGTGGCCCTCAAAACAACTGAAATCACCTTAGTTTTTTGAATATTTGTTTTAAATGTTCTTTTTTAGACAAAAGTGTAAATTGACTACCCCTTACAAATCTTGTTGGAAAGTGTCAATAATAAATTGCCAAATTAGGAGAGTGACTCTGAGGTCTGATGTTAGATGCAGTTTCTGAAGATGCAGCTTTTTCAAGAGCAAGAGCAATTCATCTGGTTATTTGAGTTCTGTCTGATGTGCCCAACAAAGGCTAACTGCCTAAGTGGTGAAGAGTTCTTGATTTTCAGTAATTTGCAGAATGTGGTGTAAAAATCTTGAATATTACCAGGACAGGACTATGGGTTTTCTTTTTATTAAAATGTATTTACCTTAGTTAACTTTTCTGCTGAGTTGAGCACTGAGCTCAAGAAGAAGCTGTTCCTGGCTGTATATTCACAGTTCCTGAAATGGGCAACTGTAGAAAAGGGGTGACAACTAATTTCTTGTGTGTCAAGATGCACTTTCATGTTATTCATTGATAGATGATGCTTGTCATTGTGAAATGCTGCAGAAATAAGTATAGTAGAGAATTAAAGTTACATTACAGTTAGGAACTGTGTCTTGAAGGGAGTGAACAGCATGAGTGCTCAATCCTGTGATTGGGGGAGAACATGCACTTTCATGAGACAGAGGGAAGAATAAGATGTATTTTCCTTTTTTTTTTTTAACCTTCCTGAAATTTTCTTTTCCTGATCTGGTTTTACATTTCATGACTTGTGTTCTTTTTTCACTTCATCGGGGTCCTCTGTTATTTGCCAGCCTCTGGGAACTTCCAAGACTAGTTAAGACTACAATTGAAGTTTGACATTGCTTGCTCAGTTGATAGTGATTTAGAAAAAAGAAAACTTTGTTAGGAAATTGCTACATGGCTCCTGAAAGATCACTGACCTCTGATCCAGTGGAAACCTTGAAAAGGTCATATGGCTTTGTCCTTTTCTAAATAGAAGGTTATGCTGTAGTCCTGCAGTCATCAGAAATGAGTGAAATTATCATTTACCTTGGACAGCCCTCAGCAGGCCCGTGTATCTCTTAAGCATTTAGAGCTCAGTTTGTGGTCTCCGTGGGAAAAACATGACAACAAAGATACTGTTAAGTTAATATTACAAGTAAGCAAGAGTATTAGAAAACTGTTAATGTCACAGTAATTACAAGTAAGCAAAGAGTTATTAGGAAACTTAGTAAGCAAGAGATTTAGAAGTTTTCCCCATTTTTTAATTGAGGTAACAACACTAAAATTCACCCTTTTAAAGTATGTAGTTCTGCAAATTTCGATAAATGCAGTTCACAATCAAGGTATATAGAGTACTTCCATCACCCCTCCCCTTCCCCGAAATTCCTCTGTGCCCCTTTGTAGTCAGCCCCTCTTTTCCTCTAACCCTTGGTAACCACTGACATATATTCTGTGCCTATAATTTTGTTTTGCAGCCATGTCACATACCTGGATTCATACAGTATGTAGCCTTTTGAGTGGTTTCTTTCATTTAGCATGATGCATTTGAGATTAATCTGTTTGGCATATATCAGTAATCTGTTCCTTTTTAATGACTGTAAATTTGTTTACAGCTGAGGGATGTTGTTTCCAGTTTTGGATTAATTACGAATAAACTGCTATAAATATGCACATATAGGTCTGTGTGTGACTATAGGTTTTCATTTTACTTGTTTAAATACTTAGGAGTGGGATTGCTTAGTTGTTGGCAAGCATATACCTTACCTTTGTTAAGAAACTGCTGAACTGTTTTGCGAAGTGGATGAACTGTTAGTAATAGATTAAGTGAAATTTTATTTTTTTTACTATTTAATTTTATTTTTTAAAATTTTTGGCTGTGTTGGGTCTTCGTTTCTGTGCGAGGGCTTTCTCCAGTTACGGCAAGCGGGGGCCACTCTTCATCGCGGTGCACGGGCCTCTTACTGTCGCGGCCTCTCTTGTTGCGGAGCACAGGCTCCAGATGCGCAGGCTCACTAATTGTATCTCACGGGCCTAGTTGCTCCACGGCATGTGGGATCTTCCCAGACCAGGGCTCGAACCTGTGTCCTGTGCATTGGCAGGCAGATTCTCAACCATTGTGCCACCAGGGAAGCCCCTAAATTTTATTTTGATACTAATTTTTCAAGGAAGAAAGTTAATTTGACGGAGTGTTACACTGACATTTGTGCCTAGTGTTGTGAACAAAATGGACACAGTTCTTGCCCTTTGAGTTTATATAATATACTGGGGGAGCTGGGTACTAACTGAATAAGTAGATAATTTTGAGTTCTGGTGATGCTCTGAAGGGAAAGAGGATACTATGAGGGAGGAGAGTGAAAGGGACATAATTTAGGTTGGCTAGAGATGGTATTTGCCAGAAATAGCTGAGATCTGAAGGATAAGTAGAAGTTACTGAATTAGAGGATGTGAAAACATTGCATTACTTCTTAGACATCTCCATATATGAGGCTTACCTTGGCCTCGTAACAATTACATAGAATCAGAAAAGTCTAAGAAAACCTAAAAGCCTTTTAATGTAAACTACTCGGATCAACTTTGAATATATTCATTGAAATTTTTGCTTGATTACATCATCACTGTGTGTGGTGGTCATACTGGAGGGCAGAGACATGTCATTGAATCCTCACAGCATTCTTTGTAGGGGCAGATACTCCTATTACAGATGACAGACTGAGGGATGGAGAGGCTCCTAAATCATCCCATTGCTGGATGAAATTTTTTCTTGATACTTACTTAAACTTGACTGCTGGTAATTAAAAATCATACCTATAAGACCCGAAGCAGCCAGAACAAAATCATACCTAGGCTATTCTTTTGGAATAATTAAACAATGTCATTCCCTTTTCTGTAAGAACCACTAATTTACTTGGGGACACCAATGAATACTTAGTCACATCTGAGCTAAACACTTGCAGTTCCTACAGCTGTTTGTTTTTTTTAATTGTAGTTGATTTACAACTGTTGTGTTTCAGGTGTACAGCAAAGTGATTCAGTTATATCTATTCTTTTTTAGACTCTTTTTCCTTATAGGTTGTTACAAAATATTGAGGTTAGTTCCCTGTGCTATACAGTAGGTCCTTGTTGGTTATCTATCTGTTTTTTTGTTTCTTTTTGTTTTTGGCCTCACCACGCAGCATGCGGGATCTTAATTCCCTGACGAGGGATTGAACCTGCACGCCCCCTGCAGTGGAAGCGCGGAGTCTTAACCACTGGACTACCAGGGGAGTCCCTGGGTATCTATTTTTCTTTTTTTTGTATGATCCCATTTATATGAAATGTCTAGACTAAACAGAGCCATAGAGAAAGCAGTGATTAAAAATGTTCTAAAATTTAGTGATGGTTACACAACTGTGGATGTACTCAAAAACATTGACTTGTATACTTTAAAGAGGTGAATGAATGTTGGGCTTCCATAGTGGCACAGTGGTTAAGAATCTGCCTGCCAATGCAGGGGACACGGGTTCGAGCCAGAGATCCAACATGCTGCAGAGCAGCTAAGCCTGTGCACCACAACTACTGAGCCCATGTGCCTAGAGCCTGTGCTCTACAAGAGACGCCACCATAATGAGAAGCCCACACACCGCAACAAAGAGTAGCCCCCGCTTGCCGCAACTAGAGGAAGCCCGTGTGCAGCGACGAAGACCCAATGCAGCCAAAAAAAATTTTTTTTAAAAGAGGTGAATGTTATAGTATATGAATTATATCTCAAAAAAGCCTTTTTAAAAATGTCAGGGATCAGGAGAGCCCTGTGTCCTGTGGGCAAGTGTCCATCATGGGTTGATTCTGCTGTCTTGTCTTTGATCAACACACTATACAAGCCTGTTGCTACAAAATGTTTAAGTCTTTCCTGGCCGTGATAGAGACCTCTCTGTGCAGTTGGGAGGCCTCAGTTCCCCTGAATAGGCTGATATTGGTGGGGGAGTGCGGTTGTGTGTGTGGGAATATGGTTTGTGAACAAAAGTGACTTGGAGTAGCATCACCTGTGTACCAGGCCCTGGCTGGCTTCAGGTGTGTGTGAGCGGGGACAGGATGGAAGGTGTCCCAGTTTTCTGTGCTAAATGCCTCTTAATCACCCCAAGAATTATCATCTCATGGTTCGGGGGGGTCCCCTGGGCTCAGCTAGAGCAGTTCTTGCTCAGGATTTCTCAGTTGCAGTCCGACCATGATAGGGCCTGGAGTAATCTAGAAGGCTTTCTCACACATTTGTCTGGCTGAGACCTCAGCTGGAACTGTCAGCTGGAACACCTACCCCTGACCGTTCCATGTGGCCTGGGTTTCTTTGTAGCGCGGCGGCTAGGTTCCGAGAGTGAGTATCCCAAGGGAACCAGGTAGAAGCCTTATTACCATTTATAGGACTCGGCTTTGGAATTCATATAACGTCACTTCTGCTGTAGTCACTGGCTCATGCCATAGACCCCCAACTCTAGGTGAGACGAGTGTCACCATCATGTTGTAGTAAGAGCATGTGGGAGGGGAGATGTTATGGTGACCATGTTTGGAAAATACCCTATTTTTTAATGTAAAAGTGTGTGTATGTTAACACCAAACTCCTAACTTATCCCCCTACCTCCTACCCCTGTGAACCATACACTTGTTTTCTATCTGTGGGTCTTATTTCTGTTTTGTACATAGGTTCATTGGTATCTTTTATTTTTAGATTCCACATATGAGGGATATCATGATACTTGTCTTTGACTGACTTATATGATAATCTCTAGGTCCATCCATGTTGCTGCAAATAGGTTTGTTTTTTTTTTAATGTCTGAGTAGTAGTCCATTGTGTATATATACCGTTATCTTCTCTATCCAGTCAGCTGCTGAAGGACATTTAGGTTGCTTCCATGTCTTGGCTGTTGTAAGTAGTGCTGTTATGAACATAAGGGTGCATATATCTTTTTGAATTACAGTTTCCTCCAGATACATGCGCAGTAGTGGGATTGCTGGGTCATATGACAGCTCTCTTTTTAGTTTTTTGAGGAACCTCCATACTGTTCTCCATAGTGGCTGTACAATTTACATTCCCACCAGCAGTGCAAGAGGGTTCCCTTTTCTCCACACCCTCTCCAGCATTTGTTTGTAGATTTTCTGAAGATGCCCATTCTAACTGGTGTGAGGTGACACCTCATTGTAGTTTTGATTTGCATTTCTCTAATAATTAGTGATGTTGAGCAGCATTTCATGTGCCTCTTGGCCATCTGTATGTCTTCTTTGGAGAAATGTCTATTTAGGTCTGCTGCCCATTTTTGGATTGGGTTGTTTCTTTAATATTGAGCTGCATGAGCTGTTTATATATTTTGGAGATTAATCCTTTGTCCGTTGATTCGTTTGCAAATATTTTCTCCGATTCTGAGGGTTGTCTTTTCGTCTTGTTTATGGTTTCCTTTGCTGTGCAAAAGCTTTTAAGTTTCATTAGGTCCCATTTGTTTGTTTACATTTCCATTACTCTAGGAGGTGGATCAAAAAAGATCTTGCTGTGATTTATGTCAAAGAGTGTTCTTCCTATGTTTTCCTCTAAGAGTTTTATAGTGTCCGGTCTTACATTTAGGTCTCGAACTCATTTTGAGTTGATTTTTGTGTATGGTGTTAGGGAGTGTAACACCCTAATTTCATTCTTTTACATGTAGCTGTCCAGTTTTCCCAGCACCACTTATTGAAGAGACTGTCTTTTCTTCATTGTATGTTCTTGCCTCCTTTGTCGTAGATTAGTTGACCATAGGTGCGTGGGTTTATCTCTGGGCTTTCTATCCTGTTCCATTGATCTATGTTTCTGTTTTTGTGCCACTACCATATTATCCTGATTACTGTAGCTTTGTAGTATAACCTGGAGTCAGGGAGTCTGATTCCTCCAGCTCTGTTTTGTTCCCTCAAGACTGCTTTGGCTATTTGAGGTCATTTGTGTCTCCATACAAATTTTAAGATTTTTTTGTTCTAGTTCTGTAAAAAATGCCATTGGTAATTTGATAGGGATTGCATTGAATCTGTACATTGCTTTGGGTAGTACAGTCATTTTCACAATATTGATTCTTCCAATCCAAGAACGTGGTATATCTCTCCATCTGTTGGTATCATCTTTAATTTCTTTCATCAGTGTCTTATAGTTTTCTGCATACAGGTCTTTTGTCTCCCTAGGTGGCTTTATACCTAGATATTTTATTCTTTTTGTTGCAATGGTAAATGGGATTGTTTCCTTAATTTCTCTTTCACATTTTTCATCATTAGTGTATAGGAATGCAAGAGATTTCTGTGCATTAATTTTGTATCCTTGAACTTTACCAAATTCATTGATGAGCTTTAGTAGTTTTCTGGTGGCATCTTTAGGATTCTCTATGTAGAGGATCATGTCATCTGCAAACAGAGACGGCATTACTTCTTTTCCAGTTTGTATTCCTTTTATTTATTTTTTTCTCTGATTGCTGTGGTTAGGAAACTATGTTGAATAGGTTGAATATTCAGCTATGTTGAATAATAGTGGTGAGAGTGGACATCCTTGTCTTGTTCGTGATCTTAGAGGAAATGCTTTCAGTTTTTCACCATTAAGAATAATGTTTGCTGTGGGTTTGTCATATATGGCCTTTATTATGTTGAGGTAGGTACCCTCTATGCCCACTTTCTGGTTTTAATTGTAAATGGGTGTTGAATTTTGTCAAAAGCTTTTTCTGCATCTATTGAGATGATCATATGGTTTTTGTTCTTCAACTTGTTAATATGGTGTATCACATTGATTTGCATATATTGAAGAATCCTTGCATCCCTGGGATAAATCCCACTTGATCATGGTGTATGATCCTTTTAATGTGTTGTTGGATTCTGTTTGCTAGTATTTTGTTGAGGATTTTTGCATCTATATTCATCAGTGATACTGGTCTGTAATTTTCTTTTTTTGTAGTATCTTTGTCTGGTTTTGGTATCAGGGTGATGGTGGCTTCATAGAATGAGTTTGGGAGTGTTCCTTCCTCTGCAATTTTTGGGAAGAGTTTGAGAAGGATGGGTGTTAGCTCTTCTCTAAATGTTTGATAGAATTCACCTGTGAAGCCATCTGGTCCTGGACTTTTGTTTGTTGGAAGATGTTTAATCACAGTTTCAATTTCATTATATGTGATTGGTCTGTTCATATTTTCTGTTTCTTCCTGGCTCAGTCTTGGAAGGTTATACCTTTTTAAGAATTTGTCCATTTCTTCCAGGTTGTCCAATTTATTGGCATACAGTTGCTTGTAGTAGTCTCTTAGGATGCTTTGTATTTCTGCAGTGTCTGTTGTAACTTCTCCTTTTTCGTTTCTGATTTTATTGATTTGAGTCTTCTCCCTCTTTTACTTGATGATTCTGGCTAATGGTTTATCAATTTTGTTTATCTTCTCAAAGAACCAGCTTTTAGTTTTATTGATCCTTGCTATTGTTTTCTTTGTTTCTGTTTCATTTATTTCTGCTCTGATCTTTATGATTTCTTTCCTTCTGCTAACTTTGGGTTTTGTTTTTCTTTCTCTAGTTCCTTTAGGTGTAAGGTTAGATTGTTTATTTGAGATTTTTCTTGTTTCTTGAGGTAGTCTTGTATAGCTATAAACTTCCCTTTTAGAACTGCTTTTGCTGCATCCCATAGGTTTTGAATCATCCTGTTTTCATTGTCATTTGTCTGTAGGTATTTTTTGATTTCCTCTTTGATTTCTTCAGTGATCTCTTGTTTATTTAGTAACGTATTGTTTAGCCTCCACGTGTTTGTGTTTTTTATGTTTTTTTCCCCTGTAATTAATTTCTAATCTCAGCATTGTGGTCAGAAAAGATGCTTGATATGATTTCAATTTTCTTAAATTTACTGAGGCTTGATTTGTGACCCAAGATGTGATCTATCCTGGAGAATGTTCCATGCGCACTTGAGGAGAAGGTGTAATCTGCTGTTTTTGGATGGAATGTCCTACAAATATCAAGTCTGTCTGGTCTGTTGTGTCATTTAAAGCTTCTGTTTCCTTATTTATTTTCATTTTGGATGATCTGTCCATTGGTGTAAGTGAGGTGTTCAAGTCCACCACTATTGTGTTACTGTCGATTTCCTCCTTTACAGCTGTTAGCAGTTGCCTTATGTATTGAGGTGTTCCTATGTTGGGTGCATATATATTTATAATTGTTATATCTTCTTCTTGGATTGATCCCTTGATCATTATGTAGTGTCCTTCCTTGTCTCTTGTAACATTCTTTATTTTGAAGGCTATTTTATCTGAGTATTGCTACTCCAGCTTTCTTTTGATTTCCATTTGCATGGAATATCTTTTTCCATCCCCTCACTTTCAGTCTGTGTGTGTCCCTAGGTCTGAGGTGGGTCTCTTGTAGACAGCTTATATATGGGTCGTCTTTTGTATCCATTCAGTAAGCCTGTGTCTTTTGATTGGAGCACTGAATCCATTCACGTTGAAGGTAGTTATCAATATGTATGTTCCTGTGACCATTTTCTTAATTGTTTTGGGTTTGCTTTTGTAGGTCCTTTTCTTCTCTTGTGTTTCCCACTTAGAAATGTTCCTTTAGCATTTGTTGTAGAGCTGGTTTGTTGGTGCTGAATTCTTGTAGCTTTTGCTTGTCTGTACAGCTTTTGATTTCTCCATTGAATCTGAATGAGATCCTTGCTGGGTAGAGTAATCTTGGTTGTAGGTTCTTCCCGTTCATCACTTAAAGTATATCATGCCACTCCCTTCTGACTTGTAGAGTTTCTGCTGAGAAATCAGTGGTTAACCTTATGGGAGTTCCCTTGTATGTTATTTGTCATTTTTCCCTTGCTGCTTTCAATAATTTTTCTTTGTCTTTAATTTTTGCCAGTTTGATTACTATGTGTCTCGGCGTGTTTCTCCTTGGAAACTATCCTGTATGGGACTCGCTGTGCTTCCTGGACTTGGGGTAGCTATTTCCTTTCCCATGTTAGGGAAGTTTTCGACTATAATCTCTTCAAATATTTTCTCTGGTCCTTTCTCTCTCTCTTCTCCTTCTGGGACCCCTATAATGTGAATGTTGTTGCGTTTAATGTTGTCCCAGAGGTCTCTTAGTCTGTCTTCATTTCTTTTCATTCTTTTTTCTTTATTCTGTTCTGCAGCAGTGAATTCCACCATTCTGTCTTCCAGGTCACTTATCCGTTCTTCTGCCTCAGTTATTCTGCTATTGATTCCTTCTAGTGTATTTTTTATTTCAGTTATTGTATTGTTCATCTCTGTTTGTTCTTTAATTCTTCTAGGTCTTTGTTAAACATTTCTTGCATCTTCTCGATCTTTGCCTCCGTTTTTTCCTGAGGTTCTGGATCATCTTCGCTCTCATTATTCTGATTTTTTTTTCTGGAAGATTGCCTAGCTCCACTTCATTTAGTTGTTTTTCTGGGGTTTTATCTTGTTCCTTCATCTGGTACATAGCCCTCTGCCTTTTCATCTTGTCTGTCTTTCTGTGAATGTGGTTTTTGTTCCACAGGCTGCAGGATTGTAGTTCTTCTTGCTTCTGCTGTCTGTCCTCTGGTGGATGAAGCTATCTAAGAGGCTTGTGCAGGTTTCCTGATGGGAGGGACTGGTCGTAGGCTACAGATGTTTCTTGACGTAGATTCTTCCCATGCCATTCTCCCTCGCAGACAGTTTATAGCTTTAAAGTGTTTTCACCAAAATTAAACATATTATGGCTGCGGATGCGTAAAAGACTGGTTTCTTAACCTAGAGTGTACCTTTATTAATGTGACCCAAGAGATAAAGTCACCTTGTTTCCTAAATTTCCTAGTTTCCTTAATTGATACATTTGGACTAGATGATCAGAGTGCTGCAAATGGGGAAATGTTGTCCCTTTCTTCATCTAGCCAGTGGGCACGATACTATCTATCTCGTAAGATTGTTGTGAGGATGCAGCGAGTTAGTGGATTGGCCTACTGTAAGCAGCCAATAAAAGGTAATTTTAAAATTATTTATTATTTTTAATGTATTTATTTTTGGCTGCATTGGGTCTTCGTTGCCGTGCACAGTCTTTCTCTAGTTGTGGTGAGCGGGGGCTACTCTTCATTGCAGTGTGCGCGGGCTTCTCGTTGCGGTGGCTTCTCTTGTTGCAGAACACAGGTTCTAGGCATGTGTGCTTCCGCAGTTGTGGCACGGGGGCTCAGTAGTTGTGGCTCAGGGCTCTAGAGCACAGGCTCAGTAGTTGTGGTGCACAGGCTTAGTTGCTCCATGGCATGTGGGATATTCCAGGAGCAGGGCTCCAAGCGATGTCCTCTGCTTTGGCAGGCAGATTCTTATCCACTGCATCACCAGGGAAGTCCCAAAAGGGAACTTTTATTATTACAGTCGTTTGGAAGATCACAGTTACTTTCAGCAACTCTATTGTACTTGTGGATTATGGTAAACAAACATTACCTGATAAATATATATATATATTTTTGGTATGATTCCATTTATATGATATGTCTAGAATAGGCAAATCCATAGAGACAAAGTTGGTATTTGCCAGAGGCTGGCAGAGGGGGGAATAGGGAGTAACCTTTAATTAAGGGGTATGGGCTTTTTTTGGGGGGGGCGGTGATGATAATGTTCCAGAATTAAATAGTGATGATAGTTGTGCAACCTTGTGAATTTACTAAAAACCACTGAATTGTACATTTTAAAAGGGTAAATTATATCATGAAAAAGAAAACGTGTATATATATATGTACATATATATGTGAATATATAAAATGGCAGAAAACAGGAGTGACAGCCAGAGTCACTGTTACTAGGCACCATCCTCAGCCCTCCATGCCTGGGCACAGCGGTGGGACACCCCTGCCCTCACTCTCACTGACCAGCCATGAGAACTGAGTCATTACCTGATTTTTTTAATATAAAACATATTTTAGGAAGATCTTTAAACTGTATTGCATCGTTATTTTTTCTTTTTTTACAAATAAACCTTTATTTTGGAATAACTTTAGATTTATAGAAAAGTTGTGAAGATAGGTAAGAGTTCTCATCTATGCCTCACCTAGTTTGTTTCCCCTGATGTTATCATCCTGCATTACCACAGAACATTTATCAAAACTAAGAAGCCAACATTGGTTGTTACGGTTAATCTCCAGACTTTATTCAGATTTCGCCAATTTTTCTACTAATGGCCTTTTTTCTGTCCCAGGACCCAATGCAAGACACCGCTGTGTGATTAATTTTAAACACTCAATTGTTGGGAGTTTATATTTACATCTCTGGTATACTTCATCATTTTGTTGAGATAATTCTGAATTTGGAGGCTGCTACCTAGCATGTTAAATAAAGGTGTGGACTTTGTCATTTACACATCTAATATTTTATGTTTCTGTAGTTTTACTTAAATTATTGATAAGTACTAAACAAACCAGGTCCCCAAACAGGGGACTGTGGTATTGCACTAGAGAACTGCTGTTTAATTTTGATGGTCTCGCCAATTGCACATTCACTTAATTAATACTATAACCTATGCCATACTTTACCATTTTAATCACAAGGTAGTCATAATGAAAATTGTTATCAAATGTTTGGTTAAAGCAAGGTGAAGCAGGTGATAGCTTTAAATTTACTTACCCTTTTTGAGCACACACAAAAAATTTGCTCTGCCACTTAATAAAGTCACGGTGGGAGTAAAGTCTTTGTGTAAGGAATTTACATTTTCTATTTTAACCAATCATGGTTTCCCTAAGAGAGTTCAGGTACTTTTGGCTTTTTGTCAAACTTTACAACATATACAGTTTGGATACTGCCTTTGGCACAATCTCTTTTGAGACATTGTGTAAAGTGTAGGTTATTGCTTGTGTAAAGCTAAATAGATTTTAAAATAGACTTTGTCAAAAGTAGGTAGTTTTGTTTATTCTAGTGAGAGTAACTGGTAGCAAAAGCCAAGACAAGGCTTTTCATACTACAAGCGTGGTATGATCCTGCAACTGTGGTTTCCATAGGTTAAGCAATGGATGGCTACTTAAAAAAAAAAAATCCACTTGGTTAAGTGTTCAGTAAAATCCTGTGGTTGCGAGAATACCCTAGTTGGTGTTGCACTAGTAGGGTTACCACATAAGCAGTCTGAGTTTGAGTTCCAGTGCTGTCTGGAGCCACCCAAGCTGAGGATGTGGTCCTCTCAGCCCGCTGGTGAGGGCATCTGCAACATTTTATGAGGCCTAGGTTGTAACCATTTAGATGTAAGGGGTGCAGCTGTGTCATGGCAACAAAGCAAGGGCCTGACCCAGACTTGACCTGTAGCCCCTCACTTTAGCTATTGTCCTACCTTCCTGATTGACCCTTTGGGCTTCTCTGTTTAGCCTCCTACAGGATTCTGTGTAGAAACTGGCAACTCAGTAAACGTCTAATGATAAATGATGTGGTTTTATTCAGTCATGGTTGGGTGTAGAAAACATTTTCTCATACTGTCTTTATGTTGAGGTTAGGGAATGCATCTCTTGGAACTCAGTTTCTCATATTTTATATAACTCCTTATGGATGTTCTTCAAAGCTCTGATAACTGTCTCTGAAGTGTGTTAAACTGCCCCCCCCCACCCCCCCGCTTGAGGTGGTTCTGTGTGAAACATCTGTAAGTTTCTTTTCATTGTTTGAAACACTGCATGCCTGCACACAGCACACAGTCTGATCTTGTATTAAATACAGTGTAATCTAGAAATGTTTCCTTTTAAAGTTAGGCAGTGTGTTTTTTATGTATATTTATGCATTTTAAAATTTCAATTGGCCATGTATTAACAGGGTATAGACCAACTCTAAAAGAGAATTCAAAGAGCAACCAACATAAGACTAAAAATGAATTAATTATGAGGCACTGGATTTTAAAGAAGTTGTTTAGTCTAGCAAACACTTGAAAAGCATAGCAACTCCATAAATGCTTAGCATGAAACGGTCAACAAAGGGTGGGAGTGGGAACTGAAGGTTAAGCCAAAAGAAACATTGTTTAGAAGGGATGGAGACACTTTTTATCCCGTGTAGGATCTCTGGGTAAGGAAAGGAGGACCTTTCCTTAGGAGGAAAAAACCCACTTGACAGAAAGGCATTGGGAAGTCAGAATACCTGAGATCCATGCTGAACAGCAACTTGGAATTACATTTTAATCACATCACTTAAGTTACAGCATAGGAAGAGACCAATAAGACTTGTTTTTAAAAGCTTTTTAGAAAATTTACTTTGAGGAATACACAGATGTAAAAGAATCCTAAAGTATTGGAGGCTTTCCCATCAGGGAGTAGTGCTATTCAAACAGATTAGTCTTTTCCAAACTTTTTTGGTTAGGATCCACAGTAAGAAATATATTTTGTGTTCAAATACAGTACAAACACACATCGTATTTCATTGCACCTAAGATGTTTTAAATTGGAAGTCACAAATGCTGCCAATTATGACTGTAAGATATTATTGATTATAGGACACACCAATTTAGAGATGATATAGAAAAAATATACATCTTAAAATTGATGAAATACAATGTGTATATGAATTACTGAAACAAAAGTTTCAGAGAATAGTACTTACTACGTATGACAAAAAATTAATTTCATGACCTGATAATGAATTGCAACCAGCAGTTTGAAAAATGTTGATCTAGGTCAGAAACGGTCAAAAGTGAGGTTCTAGGACTTCCCTGGTGGTGGTTCAGTGGTTAAGACTCCGCACTCCCAACTCAGGGGGCACGGGTTCGAACCCTGGTCAAGGAAGATCCTGCATGCTGCGTGGCACGGCCAAAAAAAGCGATGTTCTAGATCAAAAGGGTTGCATTCTTTTCTTTTTTTAAAATAAATTTATTTTTTGGCTGCATTGGGTCTTCGTTGCTGCACGCGGGCTTTCTCTAGTTGTGGCAAGCAGGGGCTACTCTTTGTTGCGGTGCACGGGCTACTCATTGCGGTGGCTTCTCTTGTTGCGGAGCATGGGCTCTAGGTGCGCAGCCTTCAGTAGTTGTGGCACACGGGCTCAGTCGTTGTGGCTCGCAGGCTCTAGAGCACAGGCTCAGTAGTTGTGGCGCGCAGGCTTAGTTGTTCTGTGGCATGTGGGATCTTCCCGGACCAGGGCTTGAACCCGTGTCCCCTGCATTGGCAGGCGGATTCTTAACCACTGCGCCACCAGGGAAGCCCCAAGAGTTGCATTCTTTCTCTATGGCATAAAAGTATAGGATCTCAATCTATGTACTTGTCCACAGGCATTCACGTAGGCCCAAAGTTTACATTTGAAAAGCATTTGGTCTTGCCCACAAATCGTCATAGTTCACCTCTCATTGGAAGTTGGAATCGCTTTTAGACTTGAATTTCCGTAACAGAATGAGTTCACTTTTCTGCACAACTGAACTGCTCTAGTACTTCAACAATACAAATTTTTTGTATTCTAGGTTCCTGAGCCAGCACACACCGTAAAATTAATTACAGCTTTGTTTCTGCCACAAGCCACTGAGACAATGGATATTTATGAAGGCAAGGCAAGCTCAGCTGGCTGAGCATCAGAATAACCTACGGAGCTTGTTAAACATAGATGCCAAGACATTTCCTGGGCAACTGAATCAGAATTGCTTGTGATAAAGCTTGGCTTTTACAAGCTCTACTGGGAATTCTGATGTCCAACTAGGTTTAAGAATCATTGTTCAGGGACTTTCCTGGTGGCGCAGTGGTTAAGAATCCGCCTGCCAATGCAGGGGACAAGGGTTCGAGCCCTGGTCCGGGAAGATCCCACATGCCGTGGAGCAACTAAGCCCGTGCGCCATAGCTACTGAGCCTGCGCTCTAGAGCCTGCGAGCCACAACTACTGAAGCCCGCGCGCCTAGAGCCTGTGCTCCGCAACAAAAGAAGCCACCACAATGAGAAGCCCGCGCACCACCATGAAGAGTAGCCCCCACTCGACACAACTAGAGAAAGCCCGAGCGCAGCAACGAAGACCCAACGTAGCCAAAAATAAATAAATAAAATAAATGAAAAAAAAAAAAAGAATCTACCTGCTAATGCAGAGGGTATGGGTTCAAGCCCTGGTCCGGGAAGATCCACATTCCGCGGAGCAACTAAGCCCGTGTGCCACAACTACTGAGCCCGTGTGCCACAACTACGGAAGCTCACGCACCTAGAGCCTGTGCTCCGCAACAAGAGAAGCCACTGCAATGAGAAGCCTGTGCACCGCAACAAAGAGTAGCCCCCGCTCGCCGCAACTAGAGAAAGCCGGAATGCAGCAATGAAGACCCAACGCAGCCAAAAATAAATAAATAATACATTGTTATAAAATTTAACATCTTAACCATTTTTAAGTGTAAAGTGGCATTAAATACACTCACATTGTTGTGCAACCATTAACACCATCCTCCTCCAGAACTGTTTTTCATTTTGCAAAACTGAAACTGCCTATCAAACAATAACTCCCCATTCCTCCGTCCCCCCAACTTCTGGCAACTTCCTTTCTAGTTTGTCTCTGTAAATTTGACCAGTAGTAGAGTGGAATCATACACTTAGCATAATGTCCTCAAAGTTCGTTCAAGTTGGAGTGTGTCAGAATTTGCTTCCTTTTAAAGGCTGAAAAATATTCCATTGTATTTATATACATTGTTTATCCATACATCTGTTGATGGACACTTAGGTTGCTTCCACCTTTGGCTGTTGTGAATAATGCTACTATGAACATGACCCTTGAACTTGTCTTCAACCCTGCTTTCAATTCTTTTGAATATATACCTAGGCGTGGAATTTCTGGATCATATGGTAACTGTACTTTTTATTTTGGGGGGAACTGTCATACTGTTTTCCAAAGTGGCTACACTATTTTACGTTTCCACCAGCAGTTCTAAGTGTTCTAATTTCTCCACAGCGTTCTCAACATTTGCTATTTTCTGATCATTTGTTAACAGCCATCCTAACAGGTGTGAGATGGTATCTCATTTTGTTTTTTGTTTTGTTTCGTTTTTTGGCCACACTGTGCCACATGTGAGATCTTAGTTCCCCGACCAGGGATTGAACTCGTGCCCCCTGCAGTGGAAGCATGGTGCCCTAACCACTGGACTGTCAGGGAAGTCCCTCATTGTGGTTTTGATTTGCAATTTCCTAATGACTACTGATGTTGAGCACCTTTTCACGTGGTTACTGGCCATTTGCATATCTTCTTTGGAGCAATGTCTATTCAAGTCTTTTGCCCATTTTACTTTTAAATTTTCATTATTTTTTTCCTACATCGAGTGGCTTTCAGGACCAGGGATCGAACCCAGGCCCTGGCAACGAAAGCGCTGAGCCCTAACCACTGGACTGTCAGGGAATTCCCTCGATTGTGTCTTTAATCTGGCTTTTAAAGTAGGAAATACTAAATTTCTGCTTAATAAATAAAATGAATGTAAAAAATAAGCTTTAATATATTAGGAGCAGTGAAAAGCAGGAATAACAGTACAGAAAGATAGAGAGGAAATGAAGCTGAAGAGAATGTGAAGAAAGAAGAGTGAGGGAGACAGAATTGCAAACACAAAAGTATGCAGTTCTTAGTTTGTGTCAAATCATTTTTATATATATTTTATTTTTTGGCTGTATTGGGTCTTCTTTTTAATTTATTTATTTTATTTATTTATTTTTTGGCTGTGTTGGGTCTTTGTTGCTGCGCGCGGGCTTTCTCTAGTTGCAGCGAGCAGGGGCTACTCTTCGTTGTGGTACACGGGCTTCTCATTGCAGTGGCTTCTCTTGTTGCGGAGCACCGGCTCTAGGCATGTGGGCTTCAGTAGTTGTGCCTTGAGGGCTCTAGAGCACAGGCTCAGTAGCTGTGGTGCATGGGCTTAGTTGCTCTGTGGCATGTGGGATCTTCCTGGACCAGGGCTTGAACCCGTGTCCCCTGCATTGGCAGGCGGATTCTTAACCACTGCGCCACCAGGGAAGCCCTGCGTCGGGGGGGGGTCTTAGTTGCACCATGCAGGATCTTTTGTTGCAGTGCACGGGCTTCTCTCTAGTTGTGGTGTGTGGGTTTTTTTCTCTCTCTGGTTGTGGTGCGCGGGCTCCAGAGTGCTTGGGCTCTGTAGCTTGTAGCACACGGGCTGTCTTGTTGAGGCGCGTGAGCTCAGTAGTTGTGGCACGCAGGCTTAGTTGCCCTGCGGCAATGTGGGATCTTAGTTACCCGACCACGGATCGAATCTTTTTATCCCATTTAATTATTCAGTTAAGTTTTAGCTTTGCCATCTCTTGCCTTTAGGAATATTCATTCAGTCATTCAAAAAAGTTATGTCCTGAGTGTCTGTAACTTTGGTGTTGCCTGCATTGAAGAGGTTTATATGGTGATAAGAGGTTAAGGTAAGACAGATACTAAAAATTAAGGTGGAGCAACAGAAGATTGTGAAGAGGGAGCCTGGGAAAGTTTGTTGTCACTGTGTGCCTTCCAGCACACGGCTCTGCCAGCCCTGAATGAACCCTGACCACTTCTCCTGAACGGGGTATTCTTCTAGGAGTTGAAATTTCTCTCTCTTTAAAAAAATTAATTAATTTATGGCTGCGTTGGGTCTTTGTTGCTGCATGCGGGCTTTCTCTAGTTGCGGCGAGTGGGGGCTACTCTTCATTGTGGTGTACGGGCTTCTCATTGCAGTGGCTTCTCTTGTTGCGGAGCACGGGCTCTAGGCACGTGGGCTTCAGTAGTTGTGGCACGTGGGCTCAGTAGCTGTGGCTCACGAGCTCCAAAGCACAGGCTCAGTAGTTGTGGTGCAAGGGCTTCATTGCTCCGCAGCACGTGGGATCTTCCTGGACCAGGGCTCGAACCCGTGTCCCGTGCATTGGCAGGCAGATTCTTAACCACTGCGCCACCAGGGAAGTCCTAGGAGTTGAAATCTCTGAAGGGGAAAAGCCATGGCTATTCCAATCGAGGCTGAAATTCAAAAATGACAAAAAAAAATTATATATATATATATATATATATATATTATATATATATATATATTTTTTTTTTTTTTTGCGGTACGCGGGCCTCTCACTGCTGTGGCCTCTCCCGTTGCAGAGCACAGGCTCCGGACGCGCAGGCTCAGCGGCCATGGCTCACAGGCCCAGCTGCTCTGCGGCATGTGGGATCTTCCCAGACCGGGGCACGAACCCGTGTCCCCTGCATCGGCAGGCGGACTCTCAACCACTGCGCCACCAGGGAAGCCCTGTTTTATTTATTTTAACGTTGTTTTTTTTTTTTTTTTTTGATGTGGGCCATTTTAAAAGTCTTTGTTACAATATTGCTTCTGTTTTATGTTTTTTTGGCCTCAAGGCATGTGGGATCTTAGCTCCCCGACCAGGCATCAAACCCGCACCCCCTGCATTGGAAGGCGAAGTGTTAACAACTGGACCGTTAGGGAAGTCCCTGACAAAATATTTGAAAACAATCAGTAATAAAATTAAAACTCTTGGTTGGCTATTAGGTAACTTCATAATTCAAGGCCGTGATAGTTTAATTTAGCATAGGTCTCTATCTTCATCTTCCCTCCCTCCCCCCTCAACCAATGATTTGACAGATGCTTAGTGTTTGTCATTTCCTCTTTTTAATTTTTGTGTTCCTGTTGAAATGAACTTTAGTATATGCCCAGCTTTTCAAACTACCAGGCAATGCGGTCTGTGGTGGGTGCTGGAAATCACAAGGCCGACCGCTGTTGGAGGCTGACTATTATCATTGTTGGGGGATTTCTATGAAGTAACTGTACTGAGTAAGGTTACATTTTTAGCTGATTTTTCCTAGGGTGTCATAGTCTGTAGTGCTTCTGGCTGGCAGCACCAAGAGGTAGGCTGTTTTGAAATATTCCTTTAAGTGAGATAATTTTGTATAGTCCTTATTTTTTAAATAATTTAATTCAGTTGGCTGCACTGCGCGGCTTACGGGATCTTAGTTCCCTGACCAGAGATCCAACCCAGGCCCACTGCAGTGGAAGTGCAGAGTCCCAACCACGGGACCGCCAGGAAATTCCCGACAGAGTCCCTAGCTGCAGGCTGAGAGTTTTTTCTCAGGTTTAGTTTTAGTTCCACCATATCTCTCTTTGATGAACACTGCCCAAACTTATATTAATAGTATTAGAGCACCTGAAAGAGTATAAATCAAGAGTTTATAACTGTTTTTTCAGATCCACAAAAAGCAGTTATAATCTCTCTCCTATTCATAAATTAATGACAAAGCTATAATAACCTAATAAGATTAACAGGTGCTAAATAGAAATACATCTTGGAGCAGAGCCGCCGCCTTGACGACGTGCTGGGATGGCTGCGAGGACCCCGCTGCTCGTGGCTCGGTGGCCCCAGGAGGGGGATTTGGGGGGACGTTCCTAGCAGCTGTCGAAACCATTTGCTTCGGGGCTCCTCCCTGTTTGTCCCCTGCTCGGCACTGGCTGCCAATGTACGCTTTTCCTTGGTGGAACGGAAAGATGCCTCCAAACGAGCTGACGAGGTCCAAGACCGAGTCCACCGGTGTGCGCCCGGCAAACTGCTTTTTTGAGCATGAAGTGCTATTTGGGCATTTTGCCAATTGGTTCTGACATGTGTCTAACATTGAGGACCGTTTGTGTTGGGAAGTGCACTTAGAGGAAGCTAGCTTGATGAAATACTGTTTTCAGAATTCTGACCCTGAGAGAACAAAAATACGCCTAGGAGAAAGCTTGAAGTTAACTCTTATCATGTCCTTAAAATACAAAGCCCACTTTGCCTGAGACTTCAGCCTTGGGTTAATTAGTGGAACTTCAGAAGATGTTTGGGTTTATTAAACACGTATCTTGTACCACATTAAAGAGAAATTATGCTATGAGAAAGATGTTAAGTTTTTAAAGGTTATGGAATATGTTCATAAGTTTGCCAGTCAGTAAATGCTGGTATAACAGTTCAATTACTTGTTTCTTCATTTTGTTAAGGCTTTTAAGGGTTAAAAATTGTAATATGTAATTAAAGCTATTAAAAATGATAAGGGAAGCATTTCACTGTGTAAAGCAAGTAGGATATGTGTCGTCGGCAAGGGAAGGTATAAAGAATGGAGTTGGGGCTTCCCTGGTGGCGCAGTGGTTGAGAGTCCGCCTGCCGATGCAGGGGACACGGGTTCGTGCCCCGGTCCAGGAGGATCCCACATGCCGTGGAGCGGCTGGGCCCATGAGCCATGGCCGCTGAGCCTGCGCGTCTGGAGCCTGTGCTCCGCAACGGGAGAGGCCACAACAGTGAGAGGCCTGCGTACCGCAAAAAAAAAAAAAAAAAAATAGGAGTTTTTTGTTTGTTTGTTTTTTGTTTTTTACTTATTTTTATTTTTGGCTGCATTGTGTCTTTCTTACTGTGCACGGGCTTTCTCTAGTTGCCGCGAGCGGGGGCTACTCTTGGTTGCGGTGTGCGGGCTTCTCATTGTGGTGGTTTCTCTTGTTGCAGAGCACGGGCTCTAGGTGCACGGGCTTCAGTAGTTGTGGCACACGGGCTCAGTAGTTGTGGCTCACGGGCTCTAGAGCGCAGGCTCAGTAGTTGCGGTGTACGGGCTTAGTTGCTCCGCGGCATGTGGGATCTTCCCAGACCAGGGCTTGAACCTGTGTCCCCTGCATTGGCAGGCGGATTCTTAGCCACTGCGCCACCAAGGAAGCCCAAGAATGGAGATATTTTTGTTGAGGAAAAATGATGGTAATAATTTTGTCCTAGAGCTGTTTGTTTCTGGATGGGGCAAACTAAGGGACAAATCATATGGATATAAAAAGTGATAAAACGTTTGTGAAAAAAGGGAACTTTGAGAAAAGAATTTTGTACATTGTCAGGAGCGATTAAGATTAGATTGGATTTAATTAGGTAAATAAACTTTGTTACTAATAGTAAGCTAAAAAAAATACATCTTATCTCCTATCTATACTCTTGTATTGATTAAAAGTCTTCTATGAATAGAAAGCTATAACTGCCTATCTTCAAGTCTGTCTGTATTACGTAAATGTTGATCAGTTTTGGGCAATCTATCCATAGCTGCCTGTCTTTGCTGAGTGGTCTTCACAAATCTGAGCAGATTGATGATGGCAGCAGGTGTCACTCCAGGTATACGACTGGCAGCCCCAATCTAGGAATTAAAAACCACAAGAGAAACATAAATAAGCTATGTCAATTTTAAGCAAATCTATTTTCCTCCTGCTAACAATCTGTATGTTACAGTTTACGAAATATTTTTAAAACTATTATCTTAATGTATCTTCAAAATAACTCAGAAAGTAGATAAAAGAAATGTGGTTATTATTAATATCTTCATTTTACAAACGGGAAACTGAGGCTCAGACATTAAAATGAGTTGTCCAAGATCTTGTAACTAACAGATGTTAGAGTACCTAACCTTTTCTCTTCATTAAACTAATCTAACGTCACTAGCAGTGTGTTGGGCAGCACTCTATAATTAATCTCAGTAATATTTCTGTGGTGTATTTTTACAGTGAAATGTATGAATTATTCACTCCAAGTGGTATAAAGACCTCATATCAGTTCAGGTCTGTTTTGCCACCAAATGAGTCTGTAGCAGGCATTTGTCAGAGCTTTTTGTATTTTAGAATTTTGGATAAGAGGTGAACTCCGATGACCAGTTCTGTGCAATCCAATTTTCTGTGATAATGTAAATTTTCTATAACATTTGCACAGTAAAAATGCACTGTCCAATATGGTAGCCAATAGCCTATTGTAGCTACTGAGCACTTGAAATGTGGCTAGTATGACTGAAGAGTTGAATTTTTAATTTAATTTTAATTAATGTCAATGGCCGCATTTGGCTAACGGCTATCATACTGGGCAGTGCAGCCCGTGAGTATCCACAGAAACATAACCCAGTATGAATACGATACAGTTATAAAACTTAGAGCCTCTTTGCCCACTTTCCACAATGACTTTTACTAAGAACAGCATGTTAAGTTCATGAACACCATGAAATCACTCCTCCCTTTAAAAACTATTTTTTTTAAAAATTTTTGCAGACTATGGTTTTGTTAAGTGCCCCTTTATTTTTATGAACCATTACCAAAACCAAAACCAAAACAAACACAACCCACTTCCCATTAAACTATGATACATCATCAATTTTTAAGACACAACCCAGTTTCAGAGATGTTAAAATGTGTGTCTCAGAATCAATAAATACAGCCTACCAGTCTTTAAATATTTGTTATTACAAGTCCAATATTATATACTATAAAGTTTTTACCAGATGTTTACAGCTGGGTGCACGTGCACTCACGCAAATGCAAAACACACATAGACACACACACACACACAAGCAGGAGCATGGGGTGGGGGGCCTCTTTGGCCCCCTTATTCCTCCTAGTGGCTCCCAACACACCACTATGGAATCCCTAGGGCGGGGATTCAAGTAGTGATTTGAAAACGACTGATATATATTCTATTTTAACCTAAAGTAGTTTCTTTTAAGTCATGCATATATACAAGTTTGCACTGACAGTTTAGCGCAAGGTTGGGCCTAGAGGATAATTATAATCAACCCAATTCTTGACTTCCAGTTACTTATTTAGACTAAGCTTTTTCATCTCATAAAAATATACTGACATCTGTCATACAAAGAGAATATGAAAATAAGAGATTAAGCTTTTTATGATGAAATAAAAATTAGTTATGTGGCCACTGTAAATCCAGGTTTTAAAAATTAAAGCTCTGGCTCTTTATAAACCGTTCCTATCCACTGCCTGTTTTCTTACCGTCTGTGGGCGACTGAAATGTAGCTTCTCTCGAACTTCATGGGACAAAGACACATCCCTGAGAGTCAAATAATCTAGGTCTTTTGGCAGTTGGAGAGCTTCATCTCGCTGAACTTCCTTTATTTCTTGTTGCTGATGGAACAATACTGATTCATATGTGGCTGGTGAACAAAATTAATTATGATATGCAGATTACATTAACAACTTCCATTTTTAGTTTCTTACAATTTACAGAGAGCTTTTGCATACATGATCTCAGTACCATGAGACAGGTGGGGAAGGTGTTCCCTTTCACAGATGAGCACATTGAGGCTAAAATAAAGAGAGGGAGTATCTTGCGTATTAACTACAACATTCTGTATGGTAGTTTATTCCATGTCCTTTTCATTTCAAAAATCTAGAAAATTAAAAGTAAAAAAAGAAATTGCTTTCCTTCTCAGTACAAATTTTGGTGGAACGTTTCCTTCAATAGGCCGTAGGTTTGAATTTTAAGTCCTAAAGATGTTTCTCCAAGGGCTTCCCTGGTGGCGCAGTGGTTAAGAATCTGCCTGCCAATGCAGGGGACACGGGTTTGAGCCCTGGTCCGGGAAGATCCCACATGTCGTGGAGCAACTAAGCCCGTGAGCCACAACTACTGAGCCTGCGCTCTAGAGCCCGCGAGCCACAACTACTGAAGCCCATGCGCCTATAGCCCGTGCTCCGCAACAAGAGGAGCCACCACAATGAGAAGCCCGCGCACCACAACTAAGAGTAGCCCCCGCTCGCCACAACTAGAGAAAGCCCGCACGCAGCAACAAAGACCCAACACAGCCATAAATAAATAAATAAATATTTTTTAAAAAGATGTTTCTCCAAGAAGATGGTTTTCTAAATTATGTCCATATAAAGCTGTAATTTAAAAAAGTAGATCTTCTTAGGTGATAACCTAATTTAAATAATTTAACTAAGGTGTTATTCAGAAGTCAGGAAGATAATTCAAAAATTATTTTGTAATTAAAGCATTCTGTTCTTAGAAAAGTAAATCCAAAACCTGTTTTAAAACCTAAATTGAGGTGGTCATTCTGTCTGTTTAAGAAAGCAAGTCTTCCCTAAAGGTTCTGGCAGTATCTGCTTCCATCACTCGACTGGCAGCCAGAAAATCTCAGCTCTGAGCCTGGCTCTGCCAGTAAACTACCCTCTAACTATGGACACATCATTATCCTTCTGGGCCTCAGCTGCTTTATCTAGAAATGTTAAGGGATGACCCGGAGGACTTATGATGGTCTTTATGACAACAAAGGATAGTTGTGAGGTGCACAGGCCTCATAGTCAGACATGCTAGGTTTAAATCCCAGCTCTGCCACTCACCAATTGTGTGATGCTGGGCAAGTTATCACTTACTTATCTCTAAAATTAAGACATAATGCTAATAGCTATCCTTCATAGGACACTTTCAAGTATCAAATGAAATAATGCATGTGATTAATACAATATATAACAAATTAGTACAACAAATTGGAATGAAATTTTATGACTCATGCATAGACTCTTTATAGGATCACAGAATATAAATGAAGAGGTAATGTATATGTTAAAGATATATTTAATCTTTCAAATAATGTATACAGCAAAACATTAGAAATAACTATAAAAAAGAATCTGAAACTAATTTCTGCCTCGCAGTTTCTTGAAGAAACTTGTCTAGTGGAGGATCCAGGCAGTGATTTGAAAACCACTGATATGTGTTACTTTTTAACTTAGTGTAGTTTCTTTTAAGCCATGGATAGAAATTAGAGTCTTTATATATGCCAGAGTCTTTAAAGAACAAGGCAAAACAGTAGCTACTCCATGGCTGAAGTCAGGGTTTCCTATAAACAAGTTAAAGATAATTATTCTGGATGATTTATTGGACAAAACAAAACTGCAAACCAAGTTTAAAGTATAACAGCTAGATGCTAACAGCCTAAATGTTCAATAAAGTAATTTTTACTCAATAGAAAGGTCATGGTGTTGAGATAAAAGGTTAACAATATTCCTTACACATTAGCAAATGACTAGGGTCTGGTCATTTGGAAGAATGATAGGTAGCACTTGGGTCATCCTATATATGCAGCCGAAGTATAGCAAGGTGACCTCTCTGGAACTGAAAGAAAATTATCACTGCTAGAAGGAATGCAGCATTCTTACCACCTTCGCTGGTCCCCAAGGAGCTTAAAGTCCTTTCCTGTTTGAACAATCCATCATTATCCTGCTTTTCCTACCCTTCTCCCCCATCTCATTCTGTTCCCTGCCTTTTTCTCCACATAATTTTCCACTGGAGGAAAAAAATCTATCACAATGCAGAAGCTAACGTTATTCTCAGTATTTGTTTATCTTTGAAATTTTTTTAAATAAAGAAAAACTTTAAAAGAATTCAGTGCAACTCCAAAAGTCACATGTGACCTTGATGGTCAATATACTGACGAAGAGTATGAGAGCACACCAAATGTTATAATAATGTACAAGGGCAGACTGTGGATTTCTTTGCCTGATACAAAGTAAGTATTTGTTAATGGAAGAGTATTTCAATATATTGTCAAAGCCAAAGATAGCATTAGTTTTCTCATTATTAGAACATTAAAATGGGGAAAATGTAGGGACTACCCTGGTGGTCCAGTGGGTAAGACACTGCACTCCCAATGCTGGGGGCCTGGGTTCGATCCCTGGCTGGGGAACTAGATCCCGCATGCATGCCGCAACTTAGAGTTCGCATGCTGCAACTAAAGAATTCCACATGCTGCAACTAGAGATCCCGCGTGCCACAACTAAGACCTGGTGCAGCCAAAATAAGTGAATTAATAATAAATTAATTAATAAATATAAAAAAATAATAAAGATTACTTTCTTACAACAGGCAAGTTTACAAGTCTGGAACACACCTTGATCATGTTTGCATTAGATCTTATAATTTAGCAGCAGGGTGGAGGAGGGAAAAAAAAATCTAAAGAAAAAGGGTGGGGGGAATGTTAAAAAAAAAGGTTAAAATATTAAAAAAGGGGGGTTTTTGTTGTTTTTTTTTAAAGGAGAGCTCTACAGTAGCACTTCCCAAACATGAAATATACACACAAATCATGTAGGAATCTTGTTAAAAAGCAGATGCTCACTCAGTGGGTCTGGGGTGGAGCCTGAGATTTTGCATCCCTAGCATGCCCCCACATGTTGCAATGCTATCTGGGAACCCCACTCTGAGTGGTTAGAGCCTAAGATGATGCTGGTCCTATGGTAATAATGGCTCCTCTTGACAGAGAGCTCTTTGTGGATCTGCCATCCATTCACAATTTGCACGAAAGGGAAGGGGAACATACAGACATCCTAAGTAAAAAAATATTTTCTACCTTCTATTTTCAGTCTTTCAGCTAGCTCTCTACATTTGGTGTACTTCCTCAAGGGCTCTGGAACAGCCTTGGCCAGCAACTCTATGTCAACTTCCTCATACTTCAGAACATCGAGAGCTCTACAAATACATAAAAGTTTCATTAACACAGGGGTCCATATTATATCAAGCAGATTAAGAGCAAGATACCCTGAAAATAATACAAATCTCAGAATAAATAATATCAATATATTTCTAATTCTTCCCAAGTACAGTGAGCAAACGCAGCAGCAACTGCAACACAGTAGGACCTCAAGAAGATTAGCATGTGATTCTCCTCAACTCCCTTCCTTTATCATGAGGGATAAGTTGCTGGTAGCACTGCAATAATCTACTTGTCCTCCCTTTCTTGTAAGGACAGAATATCCTCTGATAACAAGGGTTTGATTGAACTCCATAAGAATTTACATCTAAGTCACATTAAGCCCACGTCCTGTGAGTGTGTTTGCACGTGTGCTTGGAACCAGCTGAAGATCTCCTGGCTTGCTCTCCAAGACTGCAAAATATCCGCAGTTTCCTTCTCATTTTGTTTGGTTCTCACAAGGCCTCACTGATCCGTACAGTTTCCCTTAATTTTATTTTTGTTTATGTTGAGCTTTCCCTCTTTTAATAGATTGCTTTTTTGATCAACTCTGTCCACCCAAAACCAATTAAACCAATTAATTATCTAGGCAACAGAAAGTCAGCTCTGCCCATCCTGGGGTCCCAAGTTCTTCCAGGCCTCCCAGATGCCTTCTTTACAGC
Organism: Leucopleurus acutus; assembly: GCF_964270905.1. NCBI lineage: Eukaryota > Metazoa > Chordata > Mammalia > Artiodactyla > Delphinidae > Leucopleurus > Leucopleurus acutus. Next base: position 79,257,170 of record NC_139157.1, read on the forward strand.
TCATCCTATCACCAGGGTCATGCATCACCACCCTCTACAGATGCCTGACTCATCTCTTCCTCAGACAGCCTAGGAAAGGCTAGACACCCTCTCTCCACAAGGAGCTGTCGACTTTGTTGTGCTCCACGAGATGAATTATGTCAACTAATTTCAGAGGCCTCATCAGATAAGCTAGAATGAAACCAAATAACCCTAAACTCCAAAAGGAAAGGGGTTGTCCTTTCAGAAATGAGTGATAGAACATGCTGGAACACACCTCCTAACGACTAACCAAAAAAACAGCTACCATGGAATCTTGCAGGATAGTGACCTCAAAGAAAAGCCTGTGACCATTTAACTTTTAAAAAGGTTTTAAATAATTTGCTTATAAGGCTTGGAGCTGTTTGCAGGCCCAAACTTCAAGACCAGCTTTGAATGAAGCCTAAGCCTCGGAGTGCAGAGGTCTGGCCCAGAAGGACAAGCTAGCACACTTCCACAGAACACAAGAGACAGCTTCTGCGCTACCTGGCAGGTCAATGCGTTTCCCTGTGATCATGACAGGAGATGTGTGTGCACATGCACCTGTGGATCTCTTCTGTCAAAATGCCAGCTCGAAGTCCAGTTCAACTTCTCAGGCCGGCACAGAGCCCACCACGTGTGCCGTAGATGCAACACATGTCCTTTGCCCAAGTTTCTATCTTTTTAGCTTTACATATCTAGGAACTGATAAAGTGGGTTCTTTTAGGGAGGCTGAACCCTCGACTATAAATATTCTGCTGAAATCAAATGAGGCCCGGTCACTGTCACCACTTCCTTCTGAAATGAAAGACACCTGAATAAACAAGGAAAGCATTTGGCCAAATTACCGTTTTTTAAAAAAATCACCTTAACAAAATGGCTACTCATGTGATTAGTTAGGTAAAAACATAAAACTGACAGCCTCCTTTTTCATATTTTTATTCATCAGTTCGCATTTTAAACTGTGTTGAAAAAAATCACTTCCCATGCTCTCACTATGACCTCAATCCACGTTAGTCACATTGAATGTAAATTCTAATTATACAAAATTTGAAATAGTGCAATATTTGATCTAAACAAAGCATAATGTTATAAATTCTTTTGCAAAGTTTGAAATAATGTGAACCCTCTTAAATTTACACAAACAAATAGCTGGACAGCTGAGCGAATTATAAAACTATGTTTATACTACTACCATCTCCCGGTACCACTTAGCTGGTAAACAAATACATCCAGCACCCTTATTTGTGAACCAGGCTGTCTTTCCTGTGAATGAGATCCCCTGGTTTGGGTGACTACTATACAGGTTATTTATTACTTACTGTTACTATAACTAAAAACCTGCTTACTATCCTCTAACCATGGTGCCAGTGCTTTGCGAAATTCCCGTGAAAATGAAAATCTGGGAACAGAAATTGTAAACGATAAAACACTGTGATGACATGAAAGCCAAACAAAGACATGCTATGTCTGGCTGTTAGTTAAGGGGAGAGCACTTGGAAAGATTAGAGATAATAAGAAGTAGCATTAAAATGGGTATACCTTTAAGTCCACAGAATCCCTCACAAGGAAAACAGGGGTTGGAAATAAAGGAAAACTATAAAGGAAAAACATACTGGAGACACAGTTGCAAGATCAAGCCAGCATGTGTGCTTCTAAGATACGATGATAGTAGATATATGCCTTCTGAGCATCCCACACCCCCGATTAGCTTACATTTTTTAAATGGGAAAAAGCAGTGGTGAAAGATGCAGATTTTGAATTATGCAAGGTTTTTAGGAACATACCTCTGAAGCAAAAAAGCTCTATATTAATGCCCTTTAGACTTAGAGTCCATATAACCAGAATGGTAAAAACAAGGACAAAACCCTAAAATGTAGCAAGGGACTCTTCAATTAAGTCCAAAGAATTTATAACACTATGCTTAAAGTTTCCCTGCTATACCTCACAGGCAAGATGAGACCACTCCAATTGCTCCCTGCCTAAAAAAGAAAGCAGATCACTCTATTTCTTGGTTTGTACCCCCTAAATCTTAGGCAAGCCAGAAGAACTCAGTGGGAGCCACAGAGAAATTAAATAAAAAATGAAAATAATTTAGAATCGTATATATTGTCATTAATGAATAAAGAGATAAGTTACATCTAAAGGATCCCGAAAAGAAGCAAATATAATAGCTGCATTCATTTAAAACGTGCAGGTAGGGAATTTATAGGTAATATCTCTCTGAAATGATTTCATTTTTCTTTAAAAAGTAAGAAAGGCGCTTCCCTGGTGGCGCAGTGGTTGAGATTCCGCCTGCCGATGCAGGGGACACGGGTTCGTGCCCCGGTCCGGGAAGATCCCATATGCCGCGGAGCAGCTGGGCCTGTGAGCCATGGCCGCTGAGCCTGTGCTCCGCAACGGGAGAGGCCACAACACTGAGAGGCCCGCGTACCGCAAAAAAAAAAAAAAAAAAAAAAAAAGGTCTACATTAAAAATGCATACCTGAGAGGTAGACTTTTACCAATACTTATAGAAGCCTCTGGGATTAAGTTTTTCCATTTAGAACTTGGAAACTCAATGGATTTTAGCACAGAAATGCCTTCTTCTAAAGAAGACTTCATCCAAGTAGCTCTTTCATATCGTTGTTGGGACACACAACCAGCTTCCTTGTACCCTAGAAGAGGGAGGGAGAGACTATAATGAAAGAGGTCTTAAAGGAGAGGAAATCTGGTTGCAAGACTCAGTGAAGAGTTACCTCGGAACGTGAGCCTGCTGTCGGCGTTATCAGGACGCAGTGACAAGCGGAACTCAGCTCGGCTGGTAAACATGCGGTATGGTTCGTTGGTACCCAGTGTGGTGAGGTCATCAATCAAGACTCCTATGTAGCCTTCTGTTCGGCTGATGACAAAAGGAGGCTTGTGTCTGACCCGAAGACTTGCATTGATTCCAGCTATCACACCCTACAAGAGGACTGAAATGTTTAAAAGGCCATTATGAACTGAACAAAGAGCTATCCTATTCAGATACTACCTGGAAAAAATGGCTCAGGAAGTGAGAAAGCAGGCCCTGCCCAGCAGGGATAGAACAAAGACAGAAAATGTGGTCCATATTCAGAAACAGAATCTGGGTAATGTACCAGTTTAGAATGCCATGATTCATTGTTTTAAAAAATATCTAATATTCCTAATAAACCTAGGTGGGCTAATCTTTTTTTAAAAAATCCACTTGTAAGACTTCTTTTAGCCTTTCCCTACTTACAAGTAACAATGACATAACTTTCTGCTTAAAAAGGAATAATAGGGCTTCCCTGGTGGCGCAGTGGTTGAGAGTCCGCCTGCTGATGCAGGGGACACGGGTTCATGCCCTGGTCCGGGAAGATCCCACGTGCTGCGGAGCGGCTGGGCCCGTGAGCCGTGGCCGCTGAGCCTGCGCGTCCGGAGCCTGTGCTCCGCAACGGGAGAGGCCACGGTAGTGGGAGGCCCGCGTACCGCAAAAAAAAAAAAAAAAAAAAGGAATAATAATAGGGTAATTTTCAATAAAGTTAGTTTAAAAGAACTAAATTTTCTTTTTTTTAAATTTCAGAAGCAATATAATAAATCTAATCAAAATACGCTATTGGATCTAGGAGCTCAGAAAAGAGTAATAAAGGCACAGTGGTTTTAAAACCCTGTTGTATACTCTGAAACAGAATAAGTCTTCTATTGTAGTTCTGAGTTGTATCTAAGCTCTATACAGCTATCATAACAGACATCAAGAGGAGGAACACCAGTTAAATAGTCCTTTTCTGTTCAGTAACATCTGAACAACCTCTTACTTGAGCTGCAGCTTCCTCATAACCAGTAGTGCCATTTATCTGTCCAGCAAAGAAGAGCCGCTGCACCAAATGGGTCTCGAGAGAAGGAGTGATCTGACGGGGGTCCAAGTAATCATACTGAACACCATAGCCTGGCCAAAGAATAAATGGTAAAAAATAATAAAAACAGTGCTGGATTTGCCTCAAGGTAGAGATGCAAAGATTATCATTAAATGCTCTTTAAAAGCGAAGACTATTTTAAACGCACAGATGTTGGGCTTTGTGTTCTGAGGCTCTAAGCAATCATGACTGTGGCTAAGATCTCCTCACCATCTGCTAAGCAGTGCTGAGCTCAGACTGAAGGGCAGCTGGCATTCTCTTTACCTGGCTGAATCATTTTAGCTTTCTCCAAGCCTCTGATGCATGTGATCATTTTCTCTTGTAATTCAGCTGGCAGTGTCACAGATAACCCTTGCGGATAGATGAGGTCAGAATCCAATCCTTCAGGTTCCAACCAAACCTGATGCAGACGGTTTGGGAAACGCAAAACCTTTGATTCAATGGAGGGACAGTATCTAGAAAAAGACATTGAAATTTAAAAATTTAATGAAACAAACAAAAGAGGGTTGACATTGTTCCTTACAGTAATTGAGCACTGATATTTTGTCCTTACCGGGGTCCTTTTGTAGTTTCCTTAACGTGACAGTTAAGGTGAAGGTTCTCAAGGACAATCTCATCCACTTGAGGGTTGGTGTGAGTCAAGTAACATGGCAGCTGATCTTCTGGCTAAAACACAGGAACTAGTTACAACATTGTTTTGCCTCTCTATTAGTTTGCCTATTATTCAAATAAATGCCACACATGATATGCACTTACTTTTATAGATATTAAATCTATGCATAATGCCAAATGCTAATGGTGAAGTATGCTTGTTAAAAACAACCCAAAAGATGAACCTAAATTTACGCAAGCCTCCAGATCAACAGTTTACGGGAAATACAGAGGATGCAGGAACATGTTTAAGGCACCAGAGGGTTGAAATCAGACAAATCTAGAATGTAGGAAACTTCAGAAAAGAAATGACTCGGTTTCTTCCACATATAAGTGTAAAAAAAAAAGGGGAACTATTATAAGACATATTATCCAAAGTCCAAAGTCATGTATGGACCTCATTTGGTTCTTCGTTCAAATAAAACAACTGTAAAAAAAAACATTTTAAATAAACATTTAAAAACAACTATAAAAACTAGGGAAAATTGAGCACTGAATATCAGATGATGTTAAAAAATTATGTTCTGCTATGTGTGATAATAGTACTATGTCGATTTTTAGAAAGTCCTTATTTGTTAAAGACATGTACCAAAGTGTATCTGAGTGAAATGATGTGATGTCTGGGATTGTTGCTTTAAAACTAAGCAAGAACAAAGTATTGAGGAAGGTGAACCAGGAATGTCAAAACAGGGAATTCCTTAGTGGTCCAGTGGTTAGGACTCCACACTGCCGCTGCAGGAGGCACGGGTTCAATCCCCGGTCAGGGAACTGAGATCCCACAAGCTGTGTGGCGTGGCCAAAAATAAAATATAAAACTAAAAAACAAAAAGTTTGGGCTTCCCTGGTGGCGCAGTGGTTGAGAGTCTGCCTGCCGATGCAGGGGACACGGGTTTGTGCCCTGGTCCGGGAAGATCCCACAGGCCGCGGAGCAGCTGGGCCCGTGAGCCATGGCCGCTGAGCCTGCGCGCCCGGAGCCTGTGGTCCGCAACGGGAGAGGCCACAACAGTGAGAGGCCCACGTAATGCAAAAACAAAAACAAACAAAAAAAAGTTTAAAAATATACACACTAGGAAAGTATCATCATGATTTACATTTTACCAAAGTGAAAATATAAAAGTCACTTGCTCAAAATAACAACACTTGGAGCCACTCATCAGGGTAACACTCACCAGAAACTAGGACCATCAAATATTAGCCCTTAATTCTAAACACACAATATAGTTTTTTGTGTTTTAAATTCAAAGGATAGGTAGAAGTTGCCTATATCTTCAAAAGTATCAGTGCCATTAAAGACTGAGGAACTGGGACTTCCCTGGCGGCGCAGTGGTTAAGAATCCGCCTGCCAGTGCAGGGGACATGGGTTCAAGCCCTGTTCCGGGAAGATCCCACATGCCGCGGAGCAACTAAGTCCGTGTGCCACTATTGAACCTGCGCTCTAGAGCCCGCGAGCCACAACTACTGAAGCCTGCATGCCAAGAGCCCGTGCTCCACAAGAGAAGCCACCACAATGTGAAGCCCGTGCACTGCAACGAAGAGTAGCCCTTGATCGCCGCAACTAAAGAAAACCTGTGTGCAGCAACGAAGACCCAACGCAGACAAAAATAAATGAATAAATAAATTTATTTAAAAAAAAAAGACTGAGGAACTGTTGCAGATTAAAGAGAAATGAAATTAAATGCAATATGTGATCCTAGATTGGAAAAAAAAAATGTTGGGACAAAAAAAGTATTGGGACAATCAACAAAATCTATGGATTTTGTATTAGATAACAGCACTGTGTCAATGTTAAATTCCCCAAATTTCATCACTGCATTGAGGTTATAAAAGAGGATGTCTATAAAAAAAAAAAGAGGATGTCTTTGAGCTTAGTTGAGATGCAGACTGAAGTATTTCGAGGTAAAGGGTCATAATCTCTGTAACTTTTAAATGTTTCTGGAAAAGAAAAAAGAGTAAAAATAAATGTGGGGGGCTCCCCTGGTGGTGCAGTGGTTAAGAATCCGCCTGCCAATGCAGGGGACAGGGTTCAAGCCCTGGTCCAGGAAGATCCCACATGCTGCAGAGCAACTCAGCCCGTGCGCCACAACTACTGAGCTCGCGCACCCTAGAGCCCGTGCTCTGCAACGAGAAGCCACCGCAATGAGAAACCCGCACACCTCAACAAAGAGTAGCCCCCGCTCGCCGCAACTAGAGAAAGCCCGTGCGTAGCAACAAAGACCCAACGCAACCAAAAATAAATAAATTTAAAATAAATAAATGTGTATATTACTGTTTTATACATTAAATATATACATGTATCTATTCTCTATATATGGAGAGAGGGCAAAATATTAACAATGGGTGAATTTCAATGGTTTATAGGAGTTTCACAGTCTTACAACTTTTCTGAAACTATTTCAAGAAGTTTAAATAGGCAAAGTTATCAAAGTAATGAAATTTAAGAATTTATGGGGAAATACCCAAGTAGCCAAATCAGCTAATCCTTTTAAAGATCCCTTTTTTGCACGCTAATAGTGAAGAAAAGTGAATTGCTACCAAAAAAAAAAAAAAAAAAAAAAATGGTTAGTCTATATCCTCTGTTTAAAGCCAGCCAGATTTTCACAAATGATCTCACCTTGATCCACACTGTCTCATTGATAAAGCTGAACGGTATGGATGGATTATCTGGTGTCTGCTTGTTTAGAATGCTGAAATTAATGGATTCTTTGGCGATCCGGGGCGGAGTCCCAGTCTTCAATCTTCCCACCACAAACCCCAACTTCTCCAGAGTCTGAGCCAACCCTATGGAAGGCTGATCCCCTAAACGTCCTGCTGGATGCATCTCCAATCCAATTACAATCATGCCTCTCAGAAACGTCCCAGTAGTTAGAACCACACTCTCCGCATACACTGTACTTCCATCCACTAAAGGATAGGAAACAAAATAAAACTCAGGTTCTAATCGTTACCATGGATCAAATTGGAACGTGACTATTTTGTAGTAAAACTACGGAAAAATTTTGTCTTTAGAAACTTGAAAACGATTTTAAATCAGTAAGAAGCCTATATGTTATCAATCTCAAGAATCCAAGAAAGCTGGGATGGACAGCATAATGTATTCTCACCGACACACATGCTCCTAAAACCTTGTCAGCACTGAATAGTCTCAGGTAATTTTTCTTTTTTTTTTTTACAAGCTGTTAATGAAAATAAGCCTTATTACATCGAGTAATAAATAAAAAGATGCAAACAGCTCCATTTTCTTCCAGATGTTTGGATCAACTTACAGGAAAGGCAGAACTGAAATCTACATACAGTCTCGGGAGAAATTTCGGGATCCTTGTTGGGTTTGGTTTGGGAGGTTGCTCTTTCTTCTGGATTTATAACTTGTGCATTTTTATTTATTTATTTATTTTTCGCGGTACGCGGGCCTCTCACTGTTGTGGCCTCTCCCGTTGCGGAGCACAGGCTCCGGATGTGCAGGCTCAGCGGCCATGGCTCACGGGCCCAGCCGCTCCGCGGCATGTGGGATCTTCCCGGACTGGGACACGAACCCACGTCCCCTAGCATCGGCAGGCGGACTCTCAACCACTGCGCCACCAGGGAAGCCTTCAGGTTCAGTCTTTTGACAAGACCATTTAGGTGATTCTGGGTTCTAAAACTGGGTTTTAAAATTGACTTCAAAGCACTAATAGTCATGCAAATGCTTAAGCAAAAAAGAAATTACATTAAGCAGAATCTACAGTGTATGGGAAACGAGGGGACCAGCTACTAGTTAAGTGTGCTGTCAAGTCCGCACTACAAAAAAAAACCCCTTCAAGTTGTATCAGCTTACGAAAAGGAACAAAGAACAATGCGGGTAACATAAATGTATTCAAAAGAGGAGAATGAGACACTGGTATCTTGGAGGCAAACTAGTCTGCTGTAAGGTAATTTTTACGTGCCTCTTCTGAATCAATGCTTTGAAAAACAACAACACCTGGGTAGTTCCTCACTATTTAAAATGTAACTCCCCATTGGGCTTCCCTGGTGGCGCAGTGGTTGAGAGTCCACCTGCCGATGCAGGGGACACGGGTTCGGGACACGGGTTCGTGCCCCGGTCCGGGAAGATCCCACATGCCGCGGAAAGGCTGGGCCCGGGGCCATGGCCGCTGAGCCTGCGCGTCCGGAGCCTGTGCTCTGCAACGGGAGAGGCCACAGCAGTGAGCGGCCCGCGTACCGCAAAAAAAAAAAAAAAGTTAAAATGTAACTCCCCATCAACCACAAAATCTTTCCTCAATCTTTCAGGCTGTAGATTCGGAGCCTGGTGAACCACGGGAGGGGCGGGGGGGAGGAGAAACAAAACTGTTGCCATTTTGAAAACAAAGTTTCATCCTAACAGGGGAGATGAACTACTGTAACTTCTCCTCTCCGAAGAAGACAGAAAACCTTCCAGGCTCACGAGGCAGCTAGGACCCGGCCTTCCGTTCCGTTTCTGCCAAGCACTCCCGCACCAACCCTCGTGCGTGGATGATGCCGCGTTTCAGGCTCTCCATCGCGCTCCAGCTGCCCGCGGAGAGGGGTCTGACCTCTCTCCCCAGCTCTGCGATGATGGCCAGCAGCTCCGCGTATTTGCTCTGGGGCACCTGGCTCTTCCCAGTTTCCTGGGCGTAGCCCAGAGATGGCGGCCCGTAGTCACTCAGCAGCTGGCGGTACTGGGAAGACGTCGCCATACTGGTGGAGGGCGGGTGGATGCTCCCAGAGGCGCTGAGGGAGGCGGCGGGCATGTGCACGGTCAAGTTCGGGCTGTGAGACATGCCCCCCCCCCCCCCCCCCCGAGCGGCGGGGCGCGGCGGGGCCCGGCCCCGGCGTCCGCGCACCCGCCCAGCTCCCACGCACTTTTTGTTGTTCTCAGTTAATTTTTTAAATTAATTAATTTTAGACTTCTGGTTAAATATGACAGACCACCTCACATGATTTCTTCTTCCTCTTGAAACTCCAAGAAAATGAAATAAAGGGGCAAAAAAGATATAAAACCACAGGACAAGTAATGGGAAAGAATTTATCAAAAGATGAGAAATTTCAAAATATTTTCAGAAGATAGAAAGTGGTTGCAGTGGGGAGGGAGTTTGGGATTAACATATTCACACTGCATATAAACTAGATAATCAACAAGGACCTACTGTATAGTATAGCACATGGAACTCTACTCAATATTCTGTAATAACCTACAGGGGAAAAGAATCTGAAAAAGAATGGATATATGTATATGTATAACTGAATCACTTTGCTGTACTCCTAAAACTAACACAATATTGTAAATCAACTATACTCCAATATAAAATTAAATTTTAAAAAAGTGGTTGGAAGAGTGATAACTGATTTAGCAGAGGGGAGAAGGCCTTAACTCAAGAACCTCAAGAGAACATACTGATGACAATGAAGCAACTTGCCGTGCCAAGGCTCAGAAACTGGAGGACTGAATATAAGAACTGTAGGAATGAAGCTAGGGGGCTGAAAATGAGAGAAAGAGTTGAAACCTGCATATGAAGGTTTGCCTGCAGACAGATCTACCTTACACTAATCAAACAATATAATCATCAAATCTGGAGGGGAAAGGACGCAGGGGAGAGAAAGGGAAATGAAAATAAAACTAGTAACTGTTCAACAGAGGGAAGTCAGTAAACACTGACAGAAGAAAGAGAAGATTAAGTATATTATACAAAATCATAGTTACTAAGGTAATATACAGGACAAAAACATGAACTTTTAAGAAAGAAACATAGCTCCCTAAAGCAAAGAAAACCAAACACAGATTAAGTGGTTGAAAAAAAAAAAAGTACAGAATAGTGTGTACAATATGCTACTGCTATGTGTGTTGGGGGGAAATATAAACACACACACAGAAAGATCACACCAGAGACGAGCCATACTCCCGAGGAAGGAAACTGGCTGCCTGGGGCACAAGATGAGAGTCCACCTTTTCATTCTACCTTCTTTCATCTCCTTTAAACCGTTTACCATTATATGTATTCCCCATTCAAAAAAAACTAATAAATGTATAATAAAAATTAATTTTAAAATAGGGAAAATAAGTTAATCTCTGTATTTTAAATGATTGAGATTCTTCAGCACAGCCCCTCCTACCATTTTGTTCCTAGAATGCTAGCAGGCGCCAACAGTCCAGTCCCCTGGCAGAAGATGGATTCTTTGCCTGAGGACTAAGAGACACAGATGTTTGGGAGTTCCCAACAAAAAGGCCAGTTCAATCCCTAATCACCAGACTATAGAGTTGCCCAAGCAATAAAATTAACTGTGCACACACAAATCTTCCCATCACTGTTTAAGTGGTTAAGTCTGTAGAGGGAGATAATAGAGAGAAATTGTTTTTACATACAAATTTAAATTCTATTTGATTTTTGTAAAAATTACATGCATGTGTTATTTTAATTTAAAAATTAATATAAAACTCAAATAAAAAACATATAATAATCCTGTAAAATATAAATTAAAAATATTTAAAGTCAGAAATAAGAAATACCAGGAGGAAAATACACAATTATGCAGGCTACAGAGTCCCAAAATAAGATGGTACAGGATGTGAGCTTCGTTGTCAAAATGAAAGGAGAAGTATGATTTTTTATACAGTTTTCCTCATGTATGAACAGAAAACACAATTTCCTAGAATAAGAAAAACATCTCCATACTCTGCTCAAAATCAATTTCTCACATGGAGTTTGATACTATTATTATCATCTGTAGGCAGTACATACCCAAAACAACACCACTGACGCGATATTTCCCAGTGTGCTCAGGCTCTGGTTCTGTAAGAATGAGATCTTCTACAGCTGCCTCCTGAACAGTAAGCAGCGGTGTATTTAGGATTTCTTTCTGTCAAAACAGAAAGCAAGCTGAAACATAACAGTTAAACAATCACTACAATCTTTCCTGTTTCCATGCCCTGTTCTTACCTGCATGTTCTGTTTATAAAGTTTCCTATCAATCTGAGCTCTCAGACCCCAAACAGCTGGTCCCTTGCGCCGGTTTAATACTTTGTAATGTACACCAGACTGGTCACAGATTCGAGAACACAGGCCATCCAAGGCATCAACTTCTCTCATTAAATGCCCCTTTCCAATGCCACCAAAGGAAGGATTACAGGACATCTGACCTAAAGAGAACCGACATAAACAAAATAAATATATTAGTATCTTGCATATAGTGAGTCTTGATAAAACAAAAGAACTTGAAGCAAACACTAAAAATGCTAGAGTTCCAACAGGATGCAAGAGTTATTCAGGGTGGGACTTCCTGGTGGCACAGTGGTTAAGAATCCCCCTGCATTCGAGCCCTGGTCTGGGAAGATCCCACATGCCGCAGAGCAACTAAGTCCGTGCACCACAACTACTGAGCCTGCGCTCTAGGGCCTGCAAGGCACAACTACTGAAGCCCGCGCACCTAGAGCCCGTGCTCTGCAACAAGAGAAGCCACCACAATGAGAAGCCCACGCACCGCAACGAAGAGTATCCCCCGCTCTCTGCAACTGGAGAAGGCCTGCACGCAGCAACAAAGACCCAACACAGCCAAAAATAAATAAAATTTTAAAAAGAGAAAAAGTTATGCAGGGCATCCTGGAAGACACACCATTGCTGAAAGTTTCTTTTGAATCTTTCCCTTGTGCACATTCATTACGTTGCCTTTTCTTCTTCCTTTTCAATGTGACCTTGAAATTCTTACCTCATGAAACCTTCCAAAATCAAGCATAATTTTAAGAAGTCCCTTTGCACTGGTTCACAGTTATAATCAAGTATGTCTTCCATAAATGCCATCTGCTGTTTTCTTTATGCTTATTTTGCAGAAATAATTAAATTATAAGCTTCCTGAAAGTAGAATTCACATTTTATACCTTCTCCTTAAATCCCCCAAGTCTTATGGGAGGTACAGAGTGGGAAAGCTATGTCAACAATCTGCTGATCCGCTGTGGCCAGCTACAAGCCCTCCAAAAGTTTTCATGGTCTCCAGAGGGAGGCTGAATCGTGCTGTGATTAGGAGCATGGGTTAGGAGTGAGCAAGAGATCTGGCTCAGTTCCTAGATTTACCACTTATAAGCTCCATGTGATCTTGGCAAGTTATCTAATATTCTGTACCTCAGCATCCCTACTCTAAAAACAGGGATGACAGCTGCAGTAGATTATTTCCCTCCTTCCTTTGACACAGAATCACTATTTACTTAGGTAAACACTATTCCCTATGAGGCACTGTTTGGGGAGTACGACCTAAATTCAGTTTAGGGGTAAACCTTTATTGATCTAAAGTAATCATGGTAATCCTACTTGCCAGTGTCTGATTTTGTGTCAGAAGACTTTTCTCTTTTGTCGTGAATGCCAAAAAATAGTTTGTCGAAAAGCATTATTTTCCAGGTTAGTAAAAAAGATTTTCTGTCTCTGACTTCATTATTTGCAGATGATATGACTGAATTGAAAGAGGACAATTCCTGCATTCCGTATTCTTATGGAAGTTCAACTTTCTCAGCCAAAGCTATCTTTCTGAGGACAGAAATAGTTGATACTCTACTACATCCAATTACCTTAAAAAAATGAGACTTTGATTTTAAGATAGAACTGTCATTTATTAAGCTCATCTATTAATATAAGAGTTATTAAAATATCTCCGAAATCTATTTATTTAAAAAGAAACTTTAGGTCATATTATATTGGTATAAATACAATGGGTATTTTTATAGGATATTAATGACTACTTAATGAATATGGGTTTTGATGGGAATTCCTTTATCCTTGACAGAACTACATTACTTATACTATTTAATGATCATCTTAGTTCAATACTTTTTTGTTCATTAGATTTTTTAAATTGTTATTCCTGGTTTTTACTCGGGTAATCATACAGCCTCGCTCCAAAAGAATCGCTGTTAACAGTGCATATTTCTCCACAGTTATGAGCTGAATGGTCGTTTTAAAAAGTATTTCACTACACAAAGCACAGTGAACATTTCAGTTACTATTCACTCTTAAGCAAAATGCAAGAGGAAAGACATAGGCATGCATAATTTACAGGATAATGTCCTAGCTAGTATCTAAGATGATGCTAGAGAGGAGTCTTCTTTAAATTACGGCCGTCCAACCACAGCCTGTAAGTGCAAAAAAGCACTGTCGGGTCGTCCTAAGCACAAAACTGGGGAATAAACATTCAGTAGGAATACAGAATGCAATAAAAAAGTACCCTCGTTCTTCAAAAGGGCTTCACAAAATCTCGAGAAAAACACAATGGTCATTTAATAAACGAGTACTAATAATGTTAATTCACTTAAAAAAATAAATTTATTTATATATTTTTATTTTTGGCTGCGTTGGGTCTTGGTTGCTGCGCATGGACGGGCTTTCTCTAGTTGCGGTGCGCGGGCTTCTCACTGCGGTGGCTTCTCTTGTTGCGGAGCACGGGCTCTAGGCGCGGGGGCTTCAGTAGTTGTGGCTCACGGGCTCCAGAGCGCAGGCTCAGTGGCACCTGGGCTCAGTAGTTGTGGCTCACGGGCTTAGTTGCTCCGCGGCATGTGGGATCTTCCCAGACCAGGGATCCAACAGTGTCCCCTGCGTGGGCAGGCAGATTTTTAACCACGGCGCCACCAGGGAAGTCCTAATTCACTCTTTAACCAAAGCAACAAGCTAGTAAAGGGCAAATGGCAACAATGAAATAAGGCATCAGCCAGTATTCCTACAGTTTGCCCTTTTCTCAAGGCACCCCCTCTCCCCAACCCCCAGGCCCCCGCACCCTCCCCACTAATTACTTTTCGGCAGCAGCACAATCCACGGTCCACAGAATGGCCCCTAGTCTTAGAGCTCTGGCCCGGGCCCGCTTGATCTGCGAAACACAAATCAGGCTAAAACCACAGTCGGCAGGATTCTCACCAGCCTTAAGGGAGGGAAAAGGTTGCCCACATCCCAGGCACTGGGAGGGGGCGGAGGAGGACACTGGCTTCTTGCGTCCTAGGCAAAACCGCGCTACTCACCGATGGTGTCCACTCGGTGCGTGAGCAGCAGAGTCCGGGAGCCGCACCGAGCGGCGGCGGCAGCGGCTTCTGTCCCCGCATGTCCTCCGCCGATGACTACCACGTCGAAGTGCGGAGTCCAGGGCGCCGCGCCGTCACCGCTGAACCGGGAAGACGGATGGTGCTGTTTGGTGAGTGAAGCCGCGACCCAGCGCCCACAGCCTCGGAAGGATAACATGGTTGGAGAAAGGCCGAGTCTTCAACTCTGAGCCTGACACGAGCGAGGGGGCAACATTTAGATGAACGTCTTCAGGGAGCAGCCATCTTGTTCTGATGTCACAGCGTAGCGCGTCTACGTCCAGCGTCGCCGCTGATTGGCAATTTGGCGAAACTTTACTGATGAAACAAGACCCGGCAGCCGTGCAGGTGGCCAGCGAGGTGTGTGCCTCCTTTCTTGGTTGGCGCACGCTGTTTGATTCCATATGGTTCTGGATTGGGGGGACTCCTACTCCGTCATCTTTTGTCCTTTTCAGCGAATTGCTGCCCTGACCACCAGGTGACCACCTACAAACAAGAATTTGAATGACTGCTTTATCAGATTCTTTGAACTTTCTGGTGCGGCTATCACCTTGACTTCTGTTTACGAAGACTAGAGTCTGAATAGGAATCGATTTCAAAGGCCTTCAAATGTATTTGTGGATGAAAGATTCATGATGGCTAATTAGGTGAATGGAAGGGTTGAAGGTTAAATGTCCAGCCTTTTGCAGTTGGTATTTTTAAAACCTTCTGTATGGTTAGGCCGCTGGAGGTAGCTGTTCTCTTGCTCTCTGTACATCCCCTGCTTAACCGGTTCCTGCCTCACCTACGCCCGACTCACATGACTGACCTTCCTACATACTTGCCCCAGGCCCTAGCTAGTGATAGCTTAGCAAAGGGCTGGCGAGGGGGCGTGCCCCTCGGCTGGTTTCCCTGGTAATGAGTCGACCTGTAGTTACTTACCCCTATAATTGCTAACCTCCCTCTGCCCCTGGGAGCACAGACTGCCCTGTGTCCTGCCCGCCTTCCGCCGTACACAGTGCGGTGTCACTCTAGGACCTTGATTCAGACAGGTAAGCTCCCCCTATCCATTAAACCATTGATGTCTCTGTTGCTGACTGCGGGCTCTTTCTTCGGTCTTGAAGCTGGGCAAGTAGAGGCCTTGCAGGCATGGGGGAGCAGACAAACATCTTTCTTAGAGAGGAAACTTTTGACTGGTTAGATAGTGAAACAGCCCATGTGGCAGTTTAATTGTTCTGATTATTAACATCTATCGAATGCATAATTTTTTTCTTATTACATTACTAATAAGCATTCTTTATGCACAATTTAAAGCTTCCAGAAATACAAAACTTTGAGAGTTAAGGAACCCGTAACTTCCATCAGGCCTTCCGGCCCTCATCTCCATAATAATTGTCAGCATTTTGTTGCTAATGCCTCCTAGTGTTTCATACTTATACTAATGCTACTATTATTTTGCATGTATAATACTGATTATATTGCTTTTCAGTTTGCTTCTTTTTTAAACGATGTATTTTTTTACTATCTCTATGCCAGTATATATGAATCTATCTCACTTTTTAGTATTATAGTCAGTTGTTTATGTGAACCATAGTTTATTTAATCAACTCCAATTACTGAGCATTTGGATTGTTTCTGTTGACTGAAAAAAAATGCACAATCCAAAAGTTGAGAGTTATGTTTTATTTAGCAGACATTCTGAGGACTTCAAGCCTGGGAGACAGCATCTCAGATAACTCTGAGAGACTGCTCCATAGAGGTGGGCGTGGGGGAAGCCAGGATATATAGGAGTTTTTGCACCAAGGGCAGGTACAAGTTGGAACATCAAAAGATTATTGTTAATTAAAGAAAGCCAGACATCTCAGGTTACTAAAATTAGCACTTTTCTATGTATGGGAAGATGCAAAGTCTTGGCTCACTGAAATCATTCCTTAGATATTCACCTCAGCTGTCTGGGGCCAGTATCCTGTGTTCTCTCATCCTGAGTCTCCTCAGGGTGCACCGTTGGGGGGTGGGTGGCTGCAGCAGTTGATTGCTAGGTTATGGGCATTCCTGGTTTCCATCCTGAGTTCCCTCAGGGCTCACTGTCTGGGCTTGTGGGCTTGATGGCTGCAACATCCTTTGTTTACCAACATGGCAGGCAGCATTCTTAGTTCACGTTTCTAATTTTTTGATATTATGATCATCCTTGTACATATATCTTTTAAAAATTATGGAACTTTTTATTTTTGGCTGCGTTGGGTCTTCGTTGCTGTGTGCGGGCTTTCCCTAGTTGCGGCGAGCGGGGGCTACTCTTCGTTGCGGTGTGCGGGCTTCTCATTGCGGTGGCTTCTCTTACTGCAGGGCACGGTCTCTAGGCGCACGGGCTTCAGTAGTTGTGGCTCGTGGGCTCTAGAGCGCAGGCTCGGTAGTTGTGGCTCACGGGCTTAGTTGCTCCGCTGCATGTGGGATCTTCCCGGACCAGGGCTCGAACCCGTATCCCCTGCATTGCCAGGCGGATTCTTAACCACTGTGCCACCAGGGAAGTACCGACTCGTCAATGTTTAAATTTTTGATAACTGCTAAATTAACTTTCTAAAAACTTTGTATCAGGTTGTACGAACTGTGTAAGATTATTTCATCACACTGTAGCCAGCACTGGATTTTAAGTTTTAATTTTAAATATATTTTCATTATTTTTTAATGAAAATGTGATCATACTATCTATGACCTATATACATTGTATTGTGATCTGCTTTTTACATAATAGATTATCATGGACATTTTTCTATGCTAACAAATACAGGTTTATGTCTTTTTTTTTTTTTTTGCGGTACGCGGGCCTCTCACTTCTGTGGCCTCTCCCGTTGCGGAGCACAGGCTCCGGACACGCAGGCTCAGCGACCGTGGCTCACGGGCCCAGCCGCTCCGCGGCATGTGGGATCTTCCCGGACCGGGGCACGAACCTGTGTCCCCTGCATCGGCAGGCGGACTCTCAACCACTGCGCCACCAGGGAAGCCCTCATTCTTTTTTTAATGGCTGAGCGATATTCCATTGTGTATATATACACCACATGGTCTTTATCCATTCATCTGTTGATGGACATCTCGGTTGCTTCCATGTCTTGTTCACAGCCATTTCTTGATTCACTTTCTTATCTTCTAAGACATCAATATTTTCTGGTTTTCCTCCTATTTTTCTGGTCTCTCCTTCTCATTTTGCTGGTTCTTCCTCCTTGAGCACTGCACTCTAGCCCAAGGGCACAACCAAACCAATGCCCAAATCCCATCTTTAGGGTTTTATCTCCTGGGACCACTCCCAGTTCCAATTCTGTAGCAGTCTGGGTCCTATCAGGAGATAGAAATCACTCAGTAGATTAAACAGGAGATGTTTAATATAATAATAATTAACTATAATAAAAGAATAACTATATATATAAGGAAACTATATATGGTACCCTAGGGCTGAGGGAGAGTACCCAAGGAAGAAGAAACTAAGAAGGGATTCAGGGCTTCCCTGGTGGCGCAGTGGTTGAGAGTCCGCCTGCCGATGCAGGGGACACGGGTTCGTGCCCCGGTCTGGGAAGATCCCACATGCCGCGGAGCGGCTGGGCCCGTGAGCCATGGCCGCTGAGCCTGCGCGTCCGGAGCCTGTGCTCCGCAACGGGAGAGGCCACAGCAGTGAGAGGCCCCAGTACCGCAAAAAAAAAAAAAAAAAGAAGGGATTCAGATCTCAAGGGCAGGAGGCCTTTAGAGAGCATGGGCTACATAACATAGGGGTCTTGCAGAAGGATCAAATGCCTGGTATGGGACCCTGTGGATAACAGGCAGCTGTATGTAGGTCAGGCAGGAATCTTGGTTTCCCTGCCTAGTATGCTTTGGATAGGTTATGGCCAGGCCAAGGCTGCAAGGTCCCAGAGGGATCATTTTGCAGGCTTTACCAGATGTTCTCACACCCACAAGTCTGACCTTCACCCTGTCAATCCCCTTCCACTCCCTCTGTTATGTTGGAGATTTCAGGAAACCTCTTTCTCCTGCAATGTTCCTCCAGCAACTTCTACTGAGAAAAGTTAACATAGTGGGCACTTTAAAAGAGAAATGCTTAAAGGAATTCTGTTGTTTATCAGAAAGCATTTATTGAAGGGTTTGTTTGGAGCTGAGAGGCAGTAAGTTGATAACCCACACATCACCTCAAAGTTCATAAGCTCCAGCCACACTGGTTGTTGTTTGAACAACTAGGCATAGTCCCACTTTACGTCCTTTGCATTAACTTTTCCTTCTTCTGGAACACTCTTCCCCTGGGTATCCCCTCCTTTAAATCTTTGCTCAAATGTCACTCTCTCACTATTTTAGTATTGTACCATTCCTCACTCCTGATTATTCCTGCACTATTTTTTCCTTTTTCAATATAGCTCATCCTTTTTTACTATATGGGATAATTTACATATGTATTATGTTTATTGTCTGTTTCTCCCTGACAGAATGCAAGCTCCAGGAAGACAAGGATCTTTGTTTATCAATATCTCCCAAGAGCCTAGAACTGAGCTTGGCACATAGTATTTGTGCCAAATATTTGTTGAGTGACTAAGTGAATTACTGAGACAAACATGAGATATAAAGGGGAAGATATAAAATCATCTAGTTAAAATATATACCCACATCTCTTGTTTTTCCCTACTAGATAAAATCCAAACTCGTTATCAAGATTCAACTAAAAAGTCATTCCTTCTATAATTTGGACACTGATTGCACTGATTGCTGCTGCAAGATTGAGCAAGAAACAAGTTTTCCTCCTTTGACGGGTCAGCAGAAGAGGTATTTGATTCTGGTCTGGTTGATTGCTGCCTGCACGTTTTCGGTTAAGCTAACACCAGTGCACTTTAGAAGACTTTGGAAACAGCTGGAAGACAGCATTAAGCCAGCTATAGAGGCATTTACAGGATTCCATGACAAGCACGGAGCCCTTGGAGAACAAAAATAGACCCGTAGAGCAGAGGTCTTCAGTCTGGAGCAGGCATACTCCTGCACATCCTGGAAGACAGCCCAAGTACACCTGCAGTTTTAAGGAAACGGCTTTCCACATTTCAACTTACATTTCCCTGAAACTGGTCTGCTTGACAACAAGTCTGATTACACAATAGTCCTCCTTCCATTTTACAAAAGAAAAACATCTCTTACATCACTGTTCAAAGAGAAGGACATAGGAAAATACTGGTTCCAAAGAAAACTTTTGAAAAGGTAATCAAGGCATTTTTGTCCATTGACAGATGAATGGAAAACAAAATGTGGTACATACGTACAATGAAATTATTCAGCCTTAAAAAGGAAGGCTGACACCTGCTCCAACATAGATAAACCTTGAGGACTTTATATTAAGTGAATAAGCCCATCACAAAAGGACAAATACTGTATGACTCCACTTACATGAGGTACCCAGAGTGTCAAATTCAGAGACAGAAAATAGAAGGGCTCTTACCAGAAGCCGGAGAGAGCAGGGGGAATGGGGTGTTATGGCTTAGTGGGTAGAGTTTCTGTTTTTCAAGATGAAGAGTTCTGAGATGGATAGTGGAGATGGTTTCACACAGAACTGTACACTTAAAAATGGTTAGGATGGTTAAAAAGAAAACTACCAGGCACGTTAAACCTAGGGGCTTCCTGTCAAATACGTATTTCTGTAAACGATTTGGCTTTAGACAGCGATACTTGAAAGCCTGTATTAAGATACTCTTGAATCACAACGCCAAAGCAGTATGGATTATTTAAAATGCACGTGCCATTTTTTGATGGGCTTTTGAGAACCAGTGGCTAAAACTCACCAATAGGAACTTCACAGTTTAAGATTGTGCGTGCTTTTACAAAATCAAATAATATGAAATATTTATTCCAATTACAGTCAATCCACATCTCATTCCATCTAGTAAAAATTTTATTTTCTATTTCCCTTTAATAAAAAAATGCTTTATTTAAACTTACACTGAAAAAGTTTCTCTGTCAACTTCAGTGTGCGAGAAGGTGTTATAGTTTCCCCCAAATTTTGTAGGCGCTACGCCGGCAAATGCGTCTGGCTTTCAAAGCTCGCGAAGGTGGTGTGCGCTGCCCTGGGTTCGGTTTTGCGCGGTTCCCAAGCCGCCGGTACCGCTCCACGCGAAGGCGAGAAAGTGGGCGACTGCGGGAGCGCCGTGGGCCCGCCCCTCCGCGGCGGGGGCGTGGCTCCCCGTGGCCACCTGGCTCTGGGCTCTTCTTCCGCGCAGCGTTTGGTGAGTTCCCGCCAGATGTTGAAGTTTCACTTCCAATCGCCACTGCTGGCTCCTCCTCCCAAGGCCTTTTTCCGAAGCCGAGTCTTCTCCCTCTGGGGAGACGAGAGCGCCAGCAATGGCCCCGCGGCGCAGAAAGGCGACGGGAGCAGCTTCGGAGGCGGAAGCCGCCGCCCCCAGGGTCTCGGCGCCGCGTGTGAAGGGCGCCCCGACCGAGCCTAGAGAGTCCCCGGCCGTCCCTGAGGCCGCCCGGCCCAGCGCGCGGAGGTGCGGCCCCGCCAGGCCGTCGGGATCCCGGAGGGAGAAGAGCGGCCCGGAACCCCAGGAGAAGCGGCAGGTACGCGCGCGGGCGGTACGCCCGCGGGCTGCCCGCGCTGAGGACCGGGTGGAAGGTCCGCCTGCTCGGACCGAAGGGGTGATGCCTCCCGCGGCCCCGGGGCCGCCCCTTCCCAGGCGTGCATCTCGCCGCGAGGGCACCGCGCGCTCCGCTCGGGAGCGGAGACCTCAGCCCGGGCCCACGGAGGTCCCCGGCCCGCTGGTCCCAGTCTCCAGTCTCGGGCGCGGGAAGGAGGCGCCCGGCGCCTGGAAGCCCCGGGCGGTATTGGACAAGTTGAGGCTGAGCCGCCAGGAAATCTCTGAGGCGGCGGAGGTGGTGAACAGGCTCACGGACCACCTGCTGCGGAGACTGCAGAGCTGTGAGTCCGAGTTCAAAGGCGTCGCGCTGCTGCGCACCGGGAGCTACTACGAGCGCGTGAAGGTGAGCTGCGCCGCGCCTCCGCTGCAGTTCCCGCGGCTCATATCCACCTCCTACGCGCCCCTCACTTCCCTTCGGAAGTAACTCAGACTCGTGTTCTTTTGTGGTCTGTGACATAGCTGTTTTGTTTCGGCTTCCCATCTAGATTGCAAGCTCCATTGTCACAGAACGTTTTGCACAACTTTGAACCCTTATACGGCTGCTCATTTTATTGCTATGGACTCAGTGATATTTGTTTATCGCAGAAAGATGGTGTATGTATCGGTCTTTGGATCTTAAAACTCTTTTAGCACTGAAGACCACTCATATAATTCCATCTAAAGCTTCTTGAAAGCCAAGTGAGCAAAACTTGCATCAGACTAATCTGCCTGGAGCATGATTCTTACTACATAAATGTCGATCAGTTCTATTATGTGGAGGGTCCAAAGGGAAGAGAAAGTTATTAGTTAGAACTAGAGAACGAGAAGACGGAGAACAGTCTCCCATCAGAACCACTCTCCTTTTTATTTACTTATTTTTTAAAACTTTTTATTTCGTTTTGGAGTATAGTTGATTAACAATGTTGTGTTAGTTTCGGGAGTACAGAAAAGTGATTCAGTTATACATATACATGTATCTATTCTTTTTCAAATTCTTTTCCTGTTTAGGTTGTTACTTTATATTGAGCAGAGTTCCCTGTGCTATACAGTAGGTCCTTGTTGGTTATCCACTTTAAATATAGCAGTACCCCTCTCCTTTTGAAAATCAAGCTGATGGAAGGAAATTCAGTGAAATTTGTTTTATCTAAAACATGTATTGCTTTTAAAAAACTGGTTATAAAAGGTATATACGTGTTCATTGTAGAGTTGACCCACTGCCTGCCCTCAGTAGGTTCCCACAGCACAACAGTACCCCTGCTCCATACCTCTTTCCTCAGCCTCTCCCGTATTTGCCCCTGTTCCGTGTTGATGTCCCTGGAAATTTCAGAAAAGCATATAGAAGAACAGTATTATTCCTGTTTGTTTTATTCACCGTTATTTTGGTGTATTTTCTTCTGTTATGCATACACTTAAATTTCAAAGTTGGATTCCAAACTTTATAATTGGTAAAGGGATCGACAAAAGACACTTCTCATTAACTCTTTTACTTGGATTCATATTGACGCATTTCCATTCATGTATTTTATTGTAATATTATCAAATTCTAGGTGAAAATCTGGAAGTTTTCTTGTAGAAATTCCTTGTGGGATTTCCAGTTTATAATGTTCTTTTTGTCCATCCCCAGCAGCTCACCCCCGCCTCCCTCTAAGCCACCATCATCTTTCACCTGAATTTTGCCTTTCCAATCTCCTTATTTGCCTTCTTATAATATCTCCACAGAGGCCAGACTAAATTTTTAAAAATACAAAGCTAAAACCTGGCTTCTCAATGAACATGATGGAATAAAATCTGAACTCCTTTCCAGGATCTACAGGTCCTCGCAGAATCTGAGCCCCGGCCTCCGCTTCAACTTCATTTCATGTCACTCTTCCCCTTGTCCACATGGACTGATTTTTGTTCCTTGAGCTAAAATTTTAAAAGACTTGACAATTCCAAGTTTGGAGGAGATGTGGAGCAACTGAAACTCCCTTGCATTAATGCTGGGAGGATAAATTGTTACTACCTATTGAAAACTGACATTTTTTTCTAAAGTTCAAGATTTGCCTGTCCTGTGGTCCAACGGCCCCACTCCTGGGCACATATACAATAGCAACGGGTGCTCATGGCCGCCCAAAGGCATATGTAAGAATGCTCAGAACAACTTTGTAACAGTTAAACTCAGAACTATCTGTAGTAGTTAAAAACTGGAAACAACCCAAATACTCAACAACAGAATAAGTAAATCTATTTTGGTATACTCCATTAATTCAGTGGAATACTACACAGAATGAAAAAGAACAAACTACCACTATAGACAGAACGATATAGATGAATCTCACAGTGTTAAATGAAAGAAGTCAGGTATAAAGGGTACCTACTATATGATTCAGTTCCTGTTCCCAAACAGGCAAACCTAACCTATGGTATTAGAAGTCGGAGTTCTGGCTGCTCTTGGTGGAGGGTTTCTGGGCAGGAGTGGGAATGCTGCTGGGGATGGGAAAAGGGCAATTCAGCGTGCCCTCAAGGCTCACTGTCCTTACTGGGATTCAGCCATTTTTCTTTTTTTTTTGCGGTACGCGGGCCTCTCACTGCTGTGGCCCCTCCCGTTGCGGAGCACAGGCTCCGGACGCGCAGGCTCAGCGGCCATGGCTCACGGTCCCAGCCGCTCCGCGGCATGTGGGATCTTCCCCGATCGGGGCACGAACCCGCGTCCCCTGCATCGGCAGGCGGACTCTCAACCACTGCGCCACCAGGGAAGCCCTCGACCATTTTTCTTGAATAAATCCTCCTTGGATTGTTGCAAGCCTTTGGTTAATTTACAAAGACCTGAAAAAGTTGAATTTGACCTTTTCTGCCCACGTTCTTGTTACTTTTATGGAAAAGTGGATTTTCAGAGGCTTTTATTTCATCCCACTGATGGCACTTCACGTGTTTGTTGCACCCCCATAGTATGTCCTAGTCAGCTTGGGCTGCCATAGTAAAATATCATCGACTGAGTGGCTTAAACAACAGACATTTATTTTCTCATGGTTCTGGAGGCTGGAAGTCCATGATCAGGGTGCCAGAACGGTTAGGTTCTGGTGAGGGCTGTCGTCCTGGTTTGCAGATAGCCGCCTTCTCCCTGGGTCCTCGCTGTGTTTCTCAGAGCATGTGTGCAGAGACACAGCAAGCGATCTCACTTCATCTAAGTCCACCAGTCCTATCAACTAGGACCCTACCCTCATGATCTCATTTAACCTTCATTATTTCCTAAAAGCCCTGTCTCCAGGTACAGTTACGTTGGGGGTTAGGGCTTCAATATATGAATTTTGAGAGGACACGGTTCACTGCACAGCACGGTACGTCTCAGTTTGGACTAGCCACGTTCACATGGTCAAAAGACATAGGGCAGGGCTTCCCCGGTGGCGCAGTGGTTAAGAATCCGCCTGCCAATGCAGGGGACACGGGTTCGAGCCCTGGTCTGGGAAGATCCCACATGCCACGGAGCAACTAAACCCGCGCGCCACAACTACTGAGTCTGCGCTCTAGAGCCCGAGAGCCACAACTACTGAAGCCTGCGGGCCTAGAGCCCGTGCTCCACAACAAGAGAAGCCACCACAATGAGAAGCCCGCGTACCACAACGAAGAGTAGCTCCCGCTCGCTGCAACTAGAGAAAGCCCACGTGCAGCAACAAAGACCCAACGCAGCCAAAAATAAATAAATAAATAATTTTTAAAAAAAAAGACATAGGGCTACCAGATACTGTGTTGAATAGTACAGTCCAATAGCTGTACTTGAAGCATACTCCTAATGAGTAAAACACTTGTGCATTTTTAATATAGGAAAATAATCATTTATTATAATTGCTGTAATTATTATTGTGGTGATGAAGAAGATTCTTTGAAGTTCTTATTTATTTATTTATTTTTGGCCACGCTGCACGGCTCGTGGGATCTTAGCTCCCTGACCAGGGATGGAACCCATGCCCTTGGCAGTGAAAGCATGGAGTCCTAACCACTGGACCGCCAGGGAATTCCCTGAAGCTCTTAAAATGCTGTGGTTCAAAGACATTAATGTAGTTAGTGTATGACTTGGAGCTCATACTCATTTGGCTGACTGTTAGCTGTAAGGAGAGGGCCCTTGCTCAACTAGCTAGGAGGTAACTACACATATTTTTGAGACCAGTGACAGGGGGCTGGCTCAGTGTGTAGCTTGTAACTTAAAAGGTAGCACCCTAAATTTCTTTAATTTTATCAAGCTTTAATCTCAGGAAAAAACTGGTACAGATTTTTAAAGCTTGCATATTATTTTTAATTGTTTTTAAGAAAATGCGTATAGAACCTACAAACTGAAGCCAATACTCTTCACCTAGCTCCCCTAGTCTCACTCCCAGAGGGTATAAATATTAGAAATCTTGCTTTTCGTGGTAGCTTTTCGTGGAAATTTTAAGGAAAAAAATTGTAGTTGGTTGGAAAATATTCACAAGCAAACACATTGGTGCTATTTTTACTGTTTCTTAGATTTCTGCTCCTAATGAATTTGATGTTATGTTCAAACTGGAGGTCCCCCGAATTCAGCTAGAAGAATATTACAACAGTGGTGCTCATTACTTTGTGAAGTTCAAAAGAAATCCCAAAGGAAATCCTCTGGGTCAGTTTTTAGAAGGGGAAATATTATCAGCTTCTAAGATGCTGTCCAAGTTTAGGAAAATCATTAAGGAAGAAATTAAAAATATTGAAGGTAAGATCTTTGACTTTTGATTCTTAAAGATCTAATCATATCTACTAATTGCCTCTCCTGATCTTTCTTGATCTCCCTGCAGCAGACTGTTGACTACTACCTCCTAGAAACAACTCTTTGCTCTTAATTTTAGTCTACTATATTTTCTTGGTATTCTTCCTAAATGTTGATTGACTCTATTTTGTTTGTTTTTTTGGTTTTTTTTTTTTTTTTGCAATGCATGCTTTGAAGGGAGTGAACTGGGAGAAGTGGTAGCAGTTGGGGACACGAACCCGTGTCCCCCGCATTGGCAGGCGGACTCTCAACCACTGCGCCACCAGGGAAGCCCTAACTCTGTACTCTTTGATGAACATCTTCCCACTTCTCCCACCTCCCCGCCCCTGGTAACCTCCATTCTACAGTCTGCTTCTCTGTGTTTGACTTTCTTAGCGTCTCCATATAAATGAGGTCATGCACTTTGCTTAGCACAACGACCTCCAGGTTCATCCATATTGTCACAAATGGCAGGATTTCCTTCCTTGTTAAGGCTGAATAATATTCCATTGTCTATATATGCCACAAGCTCTTTACCGATTCGTTCATCAGAGGACACCTAGGCTGTCTCAAGCATCTTGGCTGTTGTGAATAATGCTGCAGTCAACAGTGCTTGCTTCCTGGGTGCTGGTGCTCACTGCCTCTCTGCATGACACGCCTCCACCCTCCGGGCTGGGCTGTTGCTGTTTTGTTTTTTTCAATTTGGCCGTGCCACACAGCTTGCAGGTTCTTAGTTCCCCGACGAGGGCTTGAACCTGTGCCCTCGGCAGCAAAAGCGTGGAGTCCTAACCACTGGACCGCCAGGGAATTCCCGCTGAGGTCTTCTGAATCACCCCTCTCCTCCCTGCTGCTCATCTGGCCTCTTATGTAGGCTTCCCTCCAAACCCCCGTACACAAATTTAAATGAAAATTTAATCACAGCACTCCCAAACCCCAAAGTCTTTGGGGGCTACTCGTTTTATATACCAGACAGAATCTTGATAATATACCCCATAATGGGTATCATCAATAAATACTGGCTCAATGAGTAGAACACTACCTTGTGGGGTCATTTTCTTCTTTAGAACTAATTTTCATCTTACACTTAGTACTTATGGATCTCCAGTTATAGCTATGTTATTTTCCCTGTGTTTTTAGAGAAAAGTGGAATGATAAGCCCTTTCTTCTTTATTAATATGTTTAAACAGATACAGATGTCATGGTGGAGAGGAAGAGAAGAGGGAGCCCTGCAGTAACACTTCTGGTTAGAAAACCTAAAGAAATATCTGTCGATATAATCCTGGCTTTGGAATCCAAAAGCAGCTGGCCTGCTAGCACCATGGAAGGCCTGCCCATCAGTAACTGGCTTGGAGCAAAAGTCAGGAACAGTTTAAGACGACAGCCATTTTACCTGGTACCCAAGCATGCAAAGGAAGGAAGTGGTTTCCAAGGTATCTTGACCATGAAGGTTAACTTAAAAGACGTCCATATAAAAGAGTCGTTAATGTTACATACTAGGGCAGTGAAAGATCAACTCGTGCTATTGGCATTTCAAGAGCCATTAGGCTAAACAGGCTACAGGATGGGAGTTTGGTGATAGATGGAATTGAAAAGGGCATAATTGTAATAGTAATATCAAGTACTCAGCTTTAAAATGTCTACTAGCCCATGTTTGAATGTTGTTTTTGTTTGTTTGTTTTTAATAAAGAAAAGCAAGTACTGGCCTTGGAGTCAGACTGCCCTGGATCTGCATCCTAAGGCTTCTTCCCTTACTAGCTGTGTGATCTGGGGCTAGTTATCGAGCCCTGCTAAACCTGTTTGCTCATCTGTATATGTTTTTATTACACTAAAAAATATACAGATTCCTTCAAACTTGTAATCATCCATAGTTTACTTTATCTGACATAGGAGATTGAATGTCAACTAAGTACAAGTATCGTTACACACAAAATAAACCTAGAAGGTATGTCTTTGCATTGAAGTTCATTTTCAGAATGATACTTTATGAGCATGGCAGGGACTGTATACACATTTCATCATATTTCTCAATACCTCATGTCAAAGCATAGATGCAGTAAGTGCTAAAATAGAAAAAAAATCAATAAAACTACAATATTCCCAGATATCTAAACTATCTACCCAGCATTTTAAATTTATTTAAATATTTTAAAAAGTTATTCATCAATTTCAATTTTGACATTCCAATCAATGAACATGCAAAGCTTTATTTAAAAAAAAATAATTCATACACTGTTGATGGAAGTGTAATATGGTACGATCCCTTTGAGGGATCGTACCTTTGAGAAAAGGTCTGGCAGTTTCTTAAAAGGTTAAACATATATCTTCCCTAATCCAGCATTAAGTCCATAACACATTTATATAAGAATATATGTACTAACCCAAATCTGGAAATAGCCCAGAAGTCCATCAAAAGATAATGAATAACCAAACTGTAGTATATTTGTAAAATGGAATACTACTCAACAACAAAAAACAATGAACCACTGATAAGAGGATGGATGAATACTAAAAACATTAAGACAGGTGAAAGAAAACAGAAACAAAGGGTCCATACTGTATGATCTCAATTATAGTAAGTTCTAGAACAAGCAGAATTTATCTATGGTTTTTTAAAAAATTAGAGCAGAGGTTGCCTGAGGTGCTGGGGGTTGATTAGGAAGGGACAGGAGAGAACTTTCTGGGGTGATGATAACTTTTTGATGGGGGTTTAAAAAGATCCCACACGCCGCAACTAAAAATCCTGCTTGCCTCAAGGAAGATCCCGCACGCGGCAACAAAGAACACATGTGTGGCAGCAAAGAACCCACGTGCCACAACTAAGACCCAACACAACCAAATAAATAAATGAAAGAAAACGAAAAACAAATGACACGGGTGTAGTCATTTGTCAAAACTCATCAAATACTACATTTAAGGTGTGTGCATTTCACTGTTCGCAAATCTTACCTAAAAAATCACACATGCAAATAAATATTGAACTCCAGTTCATAATATTCATGCTGAAGTGTTTATGGGTAAAGTATTCTAATTAGTTCCACAACTTGTTTTATTTTTTAAACAAATATTTATTTGGCTGTGTCAGGTCTTCACAGAATCTTTGTTGTGGCATGCAGGATCTTTGGCTGTGGTGCGCAGGCTCCAGAGCACACAGGCTCAGTAGTTGTGGTGTGTGGGCTTAGTTGGCTGGCAGCATGTGAGACCTTAATTCCCCGACCAGGGATCGAACCTGCATCCGCTGCATTGGAAGGTGGATTCTTAACCCCTGGACCACCAGGGAAGTCCCCATCCACAACTTGTTTTAAAATAACAGTTTTCTTAAAAAAAAAGAATTTATGGATGGATAGATAAATATGTGATAAAGCAAGTATAGCAAAACATTAATTGTAGAATGTAGGTGGTAGGCATGTGAATGTTTACTATAAAACTCTTTCAGCTTTTTCTGTATATTTTTGAAGGATTTCAAAATACTAAGTTTAAACCCACTTGAAAAAATTCCTCCAGGTGGTTAAACTACCCAACTCAGTATGCTTAAATTCATTGTTTTCATTATTGTTTCTAATTTTAGGTATTGGAATTAAATTTTAATTTAGCTTTGTTTCATAAATTTATAAAGCATTCACATGGTTCCAAAGTCAAAGCTACAGAAAAAAGTATTCTTAGGGAAACATAGCTTCCCTTTATGTTTCCTCTACACTCTTCTCTCCTTCCCTGATTGGAAGCCCTATAATTGTTTTCAGTTCACCTTTCATTTTTAAAAAGTACAAGTAAATACATATATATATATATGTATATATATTCATATGCAACACCCCCTCTTTAAAAAGTACTTTTCTATTTTCACTTAATAAGATATCTAGGTTATCACTCCATAGCTCTGTGTAGAGATAGCACTCGTTCCTTTTTTAAAAAAAATTCTATACTGTTTTTAAAGGTTACTTTCCATTTACAGTTACTACAAAATATTAGCTGTACTTCCCGTGTTGTACACTACACCCTTGTAGCCTATCTTATATCCAGTAGTTTGTATCTGCCCCTCCCCCCCCACTGATTACCACTCATTTGTTCTCTGTATCTGTGAGTCGTCTTCTTTTTTGTTATCTTCACTAGTTTGTTTTATTTTTTAGATTCTACATGTAAATTACGTCATACAGTATTAGTCTTTCTCTGTCTGACTTATTTCACTTAGCATAATGCCCTCCAAGTCCATCCATGTTGCTGCAAATGGCAAACTTTCGTTCTTTTTTTACTGCTGAGTAGTATTCCACTGTATATATATACCGCGTCTTCTTTATCCATTCATCTGTTGATGGACACTTAGGTTGCTTCTGTATCTTGGCAATTGTGAATAATGCTGCTGTGAACATTGAGGTGCATGTATCTTTTCGAATTAGTGTTTTTGGTTTTTTTGAGCACCATTCCTTTTTATAGTCTGTTTTTATAGCTGGTCAAGGAATAGTAAATCCATATCTAATTTTGCTGGTATTGCCAAAATCACCTCCAGACAGAATTCACCAATTTGCATTCCCACAGAAGTGTATGAGAGTACCCATTTCACCCTCAGCTTTAACAACAGAACTCATTAAACCCTTTGAAATTTTTGCCAATAATCCAAAAAGAGAGAAATGATACTTCAACATGGTTGTTTAAAATAAACTTTTAATTTTAGAATAGTTTAAGATTTGCAGAAAAAGTACAAAGATGATATAGAGAGTTGCTGTATACCGCATACCTATTTCCCATTATTAGCATCTTACATTAATATGACACATTTGTCATAATTAATGAACCAATATTGGTATAGTCTTGTTAATTAAAGTCCATACTTTACTCAGATTTCCTTGATTTTTACCTAATGTCCTTTTTCTGTTCCAAGATCCCATCTAGGATACCACATTGCATTTAGTTGTCACGTCTCCTTAGCCTCCTCTTGACTGTGACAGTTTCACAGTCTTGCCTTGTATTTGATGACCTTGACAGTTTTGAGGAGTACCAGTCAGATATTCTGTGGAACGTCCCTCGTTTGGCATGTGTCTCATGCTTTTCTTGTGGGTTAGACTGGAGTTCTGAGTTTGGTGGAGGAGGACCGCAGAGTTGAAATGCCATTCTCATCCTATTACATCAAGGGTACATCGTGAGTATGACTTAGCACTGCTGGTGTGGACCTCGATCACCTGGCTGAGGGAGTGTTTGCCAGGTTTCTCGACTGTTAATATCCTCTCTTTCCCCCTTTTCATACTGTGTTATTTGGAAGGAAGTCACTGTGCACAGCTCACACTTAAGCTCACCTCTTTATTTTTTTTTTAATTATTTATTTTTATTTGTTTGTGCCGGGTCTTAGTTGTGGCTCACGTGCTCCTTAGTTGCGGCATGCGAACTCTTAGTTGCGGCATGCATGTGGGATCTAGTTCCCTGAGCAGGGATCAAACCCAGGCCCCCTGCATTGGGAGTGTGGAGTCTTAACCACTGTACCACCAGGGAAGTCCCTAAGCTCACCTCTTCAAGAGCAGAGTATTTACACACATTATTTGATATTCTGCATTGGAGATTTATCTCTTCTCTCCCATTTTTTTTCGGTACACGGGCCTCTCACTGTTGTGGCCTCTCCCGTTGCGGAGCACAGGCTCCAGACGCGCAGGCTCAGCAGCCATGGCTCACGGGCCCAGCCGCTCCGCGGCATGTGGGATCTTCCCGGACCGGGGCACGAACCCGTGTCTCCTGCATCGGCAGGCGGACTCTCAACCACTGCGCCACCAGGGAAGCCCTCTTCTCTCCCATTTATTTATTTACTAAAATCATATCAGTATGGACTCATGGATATTTGTCTCGTATTTCGGGCTATAATTCAATACTGCTTTCATTTTGTTGCTTAAATTGTTCCAGCTTTGGCCTTGAGGAGCTCTTTCATTTGGCTCCTGTGTCCTTTTGACAAACGTCCCATAATTGTGGGTTTTGTTTTGTTTTCAGCACTAACTCACTTTCTGGTACCACAAGATGCTCCAGGCTCATCTTGTGTATTTCTTGCTTCAGTCCTAGAATCAGCCATTTCTCCAAGGAACCCTGTATCCTTTTATTGGAGAGTGTACTAGAGCCATGACCTGGGTGCTATGTGTGCTCTGCTGGAGTAGCAGAGGAAATACATGTATGATTACTAACTGCAGCATATGCACAGCTCTGTAGGTATTTCCGTGTGTCACCACCTGTATCTGTTTTAAGTGGTACATGAATTCACACTGATGTCTTGAACTGTAATCCGTTATCACGTGGATCATTCTACCTTCTCTCCTTGCTCTCTGTAACCTCTCATCCCAACAGCGAGAAACCTGGCTCCCACCATCTGCCACCCACCTACTCCATTGTTCCTTGTTCAGTTCCAATCCACATGTATGGATGGTTCGGAATTGTAAATCTATTCCCCTGTGTGCACAGTGCGTGTGTACAGTTCCTTTTGCCTTCAGTCTTACAGACCCCATTTCCAAAGTAACTTAGGTCAACACCTTTTGCCCCCATGCCGTTCAGGGAGTTTGTGTCATACATTCGTAATACAGTTAGAGTCCCTTTTCGCAGTCTGCGTTACTTCTTGAGATCCCTTGACCTTCTAAGTGACTTTTTAACAGTTTGTGTATGTTAAGGTTCACTCTCTGTGCCATGAAGTTCTGTTGGTTTTGACAAATGCATTGCATCGTGTATCTACCGTTACATGATACCAATAGTTTCACTTCCCTAAAAAGTCCCTGTGCTTCACTTATTCAACCCTCTGCATCCCAAACCTCTGGCAACCGCTGACCTGTTTACCATCTCTATAGTTTGCCTTTTTCAGAATGGCATAAATGGATGTTGTACATGGATTTATACAGCAGCTATGAGCACACCTATCTCTGTGCCACCTTCCCCATATATTTATTGTCTGTATATTGTGTAGGCTTTAGTATACTATTTATTCTGTCCCCCCAAAATCTTTGTCTGTCCTTGAGCTATACCATATTGTCATATATAATATGACTTTATAAGCCTTGATATCTGCTCTCCCACTTTGTCCTTCTTAAAGAGTGATTTAGATATTCTTGACCCTTTTATTTTCATAAAAATGCTGGTATCATCTTGTCAAGGTCTACAGAAACATTGTTTTTGGAGTTTTGATTGTGAGTGCGTTGACTCTATAGATGAATTTGGGGAGACTTGATATATTTACAATAATGAGTCTTCTAATTCATGTGCAGGTGCACATCTCCATTTATTTAGATTTCCTCTAATACTTTCCAGTGAAGTTTTTTGTGGGTTTTGTGGGGTTTTTTTTTTGCGGTACGCGGGCCTCTCACTGTTGTGGCCTCTCCCGTTGTGGAGCACAGGCTCCGGACGCGCAGGCTCCGCGGCCATGGCTCACGGGCTCAGCCGCTCCGCAGCATGTGGGATCTTCCTGGACCGGGTCACGAACCCGTGTCCCCTGCATCGGCAGGCAGACTCTCAACCACTGCACCACCAGGGAAGCCCATCAGTGAAGTTTTTGAATTTTCTCCACAGAAAGTTTATATGTCTTTTGTTAGATTTACTCATAGGCAATTGTAACTTTTTATTATGAAAAATTTTAAACCAATAGAAAAGTAGACTGAAGAATATATTGAACTCATGCATACCTGTCACCCAGCTTCTTTTGTATTTTCTACATATACAGTTATATCATCTATCAGTAATGATAGCTTTCATTTTTCCTTCTCTTACTGTGCTTGCTAGGGTAGCCAATGCATGTTGAACAGAAACAGGGATAGCACACAGCCTGCCTTCCTGATTTCAAAGAAAAAACTTCTACATTTTACATTAGATTATCATGTTGCTATGGGTTTTTTTTTATAATCTACCTGTTATTAGATCAGGTTTCCATCCACATTTAACTTACTGAGAGGTGTTTTCTTTTAATGATGAATGAATGTTAAATTTTATTAGCTGTACTTTCTGCTTCTGTTGAGTTGATCATATGTTTTTCCCCTATTCTGTTAATGTGACAGATTATATTGATTGATTTTTAAAATTATAAACCAATTTCTGATTAAAACAAGATAGTGATAGGATGGTCAGAGCTTAAAAGAGCTATCCATGGTTAAAACTTGGGGAGAAGGGGGAGATCATTCTATTCTTACATAAACTCGCAAAAAATAGAAAAAAAGGAAATGTTCCCTGGTTCATTTTACGTGAATACCCAAACTTGCAAGGATGGTATAAAAGGATAAACAAAAAACTTCAATCAATCAATTCAAATTATTATTGAAACAAAACGTCAACAGACTGTATTTAGCAATATATGAAAGGTAATACGTCTCACCATGGCTAAATGTATTAAGCCCTGAGTTCTCCCCCCAGTTTTTTTTCTATCTTGGCACATTGTTTGCTTGTTCAAATCACTTGTTTTAATATGTAATCACATTATTTATCTGTTCACTTCTTTTGGTCTATCTCCCTCTAGAAATTTTTCAGGATGATATTTTAATGATGGAAATCATTTAAATATTGTGTTGTTTATATTGTTTGTTTTTGGTAAAGTGCTTTTCTATTTTTCTTTTGGAAATTAAGAAGAAACATGGCGTCTGTCCTTCTCTCACATTGAAAAGGAAATTTTGAAAAATCACGGAAAATCTAAAACATGCTGTGAAATTGATGGAGTGAAATGTTGCAGGTAACCTCCTTATTTTGTGAAATGACAGATTATCAATAGAATGCTTAGTTCTTTGTTGACTCCATAGTTTAAACCTGAAGATGATCATTGCTGGCTTGAGTCCTGGGGGCAGTGCATGGCTGGATTGACCTGGAGTATTAGAGTGTAAGAATGAAACCAAGGAAGCCAGGTCCAAGGGACTAAGGAAGAGTGTTGTTAGAAGGCAATGGTAGGACTTCCCTGGTGGTCCAGTGGTTAAGATGCTAAGCTCCCAACACAGGGGGCCCGGGTTTGATCCCTGGTCAGGGAACTAGATCCTGCATGCCACAACTAAGAGCCTGCATGCCACAACTAAAGGATCCCGCACGCGGCAACGAAGATCCCGCGTGCGTGCCACAACTAAGACCCAGCACAGCCAAACAAATAAATAATTAAAATTAAAATAAAAAAAGAAGGCAGTGCTGGGGAGCATAGTCCTGAGCCTGGATTATATGGATGTAGATGTATGAAAGTAGGACAGAGCGAAGGGTGTGAACACTAGTCATGACCAGCTGTGACAATTGGATTTGTCTTAGTGTTCTGGTTGCTTCAAGGTAATGAATATTAATGTTGCATAATGGGAGGAGACCAAAGGACCACTCTTATTGGATGCTGGTGCTTGCTTTGAGGTGGTTTGGCTGTGTTGAAGGCCAGGGACTGACCAGGTAAATTTGAAACAACACTGAGAGATGGGTAATTATTTTTCTTGGTAGCATAGACACCATAAAGAACTGAGCTTGAAAAGGAATCATTCATTTGAGTTCCTAAAGTTGTCTGGAATAAGGATCACAAAAGTTAAAAGGTTAAAACAAGAATGCCCAATGTGCAGGCACAGGAAGTTCTTTAAGGCTTCATATGCAGGCTTTGAAGCAAGCATTAAGAAAAATATATTGTTGATTAGGCTTAGTAATTTTATAAACGTCAAATTTTGTCAACTGCTAAATAACTGGATGATTAATGTAAACCAAAATAAGACAAAATCATTTTATAAAAATTAAAACAAGATTTTTCTAGGTACTAAATAACTGGATAATATAAATATCTGCCGGTTTCATGTAGTTGAATTAATCCTGATAGAATAAAACACTTAAGCCAGGAACGGGGAAGAGGAAAGGAAAAAATAGGTTCTTGAAACTTTAAACCATGTATTTGAAAAAATAATTAAGTTTTAGAATGACTCTGTAATTATATTATTTATACATATATTGGGTTGGCCAAAAGGTTCGTTCAGTTTTTTCCGTAAGATGGCTCTAGTAGCACTTAGTTGTCTTTAACATCATTTGAAACAATTTTGTTAGATTGTATTGACAGCTGTCATATCAATGTGCATTTAAAAAAAAGCTTATCAAAGTCTGTGAACTTTTGTGTATCCATTTTAATATTGAAGATGGAAGGAAAAAAGCAACATTTTTGGCATATCATGCTTTATTATTTCAAGAAAGGTAAAAACGCAACTGTGAAACGCAAAAAAAGATTTGTGCAGTGTGTGGAGAAGGTGCTGTGACTGATCGAACATGTCAGTAGTGGTTTGCGAAGTTTCATGCTGGAGATTTCTCGCTGGACAATGCTCCACAGTTGGGTAGACTAGTTGAAGTTGATAGTGATCAAATCGAGACATTAATTGAGAACAATGAACGTTATACCACGCAGGAGATAGCTGACATGCTCAAAATATCCAAATCAAACATTGAAAATCATTTGCACCAGCTTGGTTATGTTCACTGCTTTGGTGTTTAACTTATGGGTTCCACATAAGTTAAGTGAAAAAACCTTCTTGACCATATTTCCGCATGCGATTCTCTATTGAAATGTAACGAAAACGTTCCGTTTTTAAAACAAATTTGTGACGGGTGATGAAAAGTGGATACTGTACAATAATGTGGAATGGAGGAGATCATGGGGCAAGCAAAGAGAACCACCACCAACCACACCAAAGGCTGGTCTTCATCCAAAGAAGGTGATGTTGTGTATATGGTGGGATTGGAACAGAGTCCCCTATTATGAGCTCCTTCTGGAAAACCAAACAATTCCAACAGTACAGCTCCCAATTACACCAACTGAAAGCAGCACTGACGAAAAGCGTCCAGAATTAGTCAACAGAAAATGCATAATCTTCCATCAGGATAATGCAAGACCTCATTTTTCTTTTTTTTCTTTTTTTTTTGCGGTACGGGGGCCTCTCACTGTTGTGGCCTCTCCCGCTGCGGAGCACAGGCTCCAGACGCGCAGGCTCAGTGGCCATGGCGCACGGGCCCAGCTGCTCCGCGGCACGTGGGATCCTCCCAGACCGGGGCACGAACCCGTGTCCCCTGCATCGGCAGGCGGACTCTCAACCACTGCGCCACCAGGGAAGCCCAAGACCTCATATTTCTTTGAGGCGAAAACTGTTACGGCTTGGCTGGGAAGTTCTGATTCATCCGCCGTATTCAGCAGACATTGCACCTGCGGATTTCCATTTATTTCGGTCTTTACAAAATTCTCTTAATGGAAAAAATTTCGATTCCCTGGAAGACTGTGACAGTTCTGGGACCTGGAACAGTTCTCTGCTCAAAAAGATAAAAAGTTTTGGGCAGATGGAATTACGAAGTTGCCTGAAAAATGGCAGAAGGTAGTGGAGCAAAACAGAGAATACGTTGTTCAATAAAGTTCTTGGTGAAAACGAAAAATGTGTCTTTTACTTAAAAACCAAAGGAACTTTTTGGCCAACCCAATATCTTTATTGTTTTTTGTATCTATATGTATTATAATATCTGTATTGTTTACTATATCTCTATGTTTTTCCTGTAAGATACCTAAAGTTCTTTGTGGAATGAAACAGGTTGTAAAGAAGTAAAAATAAATGGTTTTCTTTTTTATTCAACAGGAAAGAGTGTTTAAAACTAATGAAATATCTTTTAGAACAACTGAAAAAAAAGTTTGGAAACCGAAAGGAACTGGATAAGTTCTGTTCTTATCATGTGAAAACTGCCTTCTTTCACGTCTGTACCCAGGACCCAGATGACAGTCAGTGGCACTCCAAGGATTTGGAGCTCTGCTTTGATAACTGTGTGACATACTTTCTTCAGTGCCTCAAGACAGAACAACTTGAGCATTATTTCATTCCTGAAGTCAATCTCTTCTCTCGAGACCATATTGACAAGCTAAGTAAAGAATTTCTGTCAAAGCAAATTGAATATGAAAGAAACAATGGATTTCCAGTTTTTGGTGAATTTTGAAATTATATTTTTAAAAAGAATCAAGAATTAGAGTGACTTTATAATCATTGAAATGCATCACAGCAATGATTGACTAAAATGATTATTCAGCTCTCCGTTTCTCTTCATAAACTCTAATCAATATAAAAGGATGGATTATCCTAGGAAACAGATTATTCAAGGAATAAGAAGCAAAGGAGTATTTAAAATATACAAGCTTTACCAGAGTGGCATGAAAAGAAGGACAAAATACATATCACCTCAATTAAATTCATCAAGCACTGACTGAACACCACCTCTCACCTAGCACAGATGTGTGGAAGGAGGCAAGGTCATTGCCTCCACGAACTGGTAGGTTTTGTTTAACATACAAATATGTTTGGAAGCCATGTCCTGTCCTATGTGTTAGGATAGGTAAGAAGGAAATGAAAAAATAGGTTCTGTGTGTCCTGGGAAATTCTTAATCTTTCATAGAAAAATATAGGATACTTTTCTACACATGGCTAAATATAAAACATAACTTACTTTCTTTTAAGTAATACTTTTATATGTATTTCTGAAAAGGCAATACACACATGGTACAAAACTCAAAGAAAAGGGTATGGGATAAAATGCCATCCTCTCTCCTCTGCACTTAGGCAGCATTCAACTTGAGGCAGTTGCTGTCTGTTAACTTTTTCCTATTCAGATATTTTGCACATTTTCTTACTGGTTTTTTTTTATTGTTTTCTCATTGTCATTTTGTTGTCATTCTCATATCATGAATAACTTCTGTGCAGACTGTCTACACCAATTTTTGTGTCTTCTAGTGAGAAAGGTTTTAAAATTAAAATATTGAATGTATCAGTCTTCTTTATGCTTGTGCATTTTTTGTTATCTTCAACAAGCTAATGTGTTTGAATGTACTAAAAGTTGGACATTTGGAGGAGAGTTTTGGGGACAGTGTATGATAAATAAATAGAAACTTAGGCAAACAAAAAAATCCAAGCTACTTTTAACTCCAGGAAAAAATGAATGTGTGCAAGAAAACTAATCATAGTCTAATTTGAGAATATTACTCAACTGTAAGTATTTGTGAATTCAAAGTAATATTATAACTATTGACTATTAACCTTATCAGGATTATGAATAGTTACATGGAGAGGATAGGGCCTGAGTGCTTGTGAGTGACGGTGGTAGAGGGGGTTGGACTACATTCGTTTCCTACTGCTGTATAACAACTCACCACAAACTTCGTGGCTTAAAACAGTACACATTTATTATCTCACAGTTTCTGTGGATCAGGATTCTGGGCATGGTTCTGCACAGGGTCTCACAGGGCTTCAGTCAAGGTGTCAGTTGGGGCTGCAGTCTTATCTGAGGCTTGACTGGAGAAAGATCCACTTTTATTGGCAGTATTCAGTTTCTTACAGTTTTAAGACTGAAAACTTCAGTTACTGTTGGCCAGAGATTGCCCTCAGCTGCTAGAAACTGCTTTCAGTTCCCTGCCATGTAAACTCCCAGCATTGGCAGCCCATAACATGGCAGCACTTCAAAGCTGGGGGAGAGGGAGAGACTCCAGCAAGAGGGTGCAACAGTCTTATTTAACATAATTACATACACATGATCATGTACATCCCATAACCTTTACCATATAGTTGGTTGGAAGCAAGTGATTGGTCCCCCCCATGCTCAAGGGGAGGGGAATCACTTAAGAGTGTTATGTCAGTGTAAACAACTGTATAGTTGAGGGAAAACACTACCCACAAGACTACTCTCACTTCTGCCATCAGTTGCAGTTTCAGGAGATTCTCCAAATCATTCTCAGGTTTGATAATTCACTAGAAAGAACTCAACTGAAACCAGTATACTCATGGTTACAGTTTATTACAGGGTAAGGCTATAGGTTAAAATTAGCTAAGGGAAAAAGCAGATAAAGCATAGTCCATGAGGGTACCAAACACAGGCGTTCTATTCTTTTTTCCCTGGGGAGCCATGGATACGTTTTATCTCTTGGCATCAATGTATAACAATACACATGGAATATTGCCGACCAGGGAAGCTCACCTAAGCTGCAGTGTTCACAGTTTTTATTGGAGCTCAGTGGTTGGCTTGATTTAATGCTGTTTTTCAGTTTTGGTATCAGTTATCTTAGCTTTATGAGTTGAAGAGTTTTTCAACTTTTCATCTTTTATTTCCAGAGGGTATGCCAGATTTACCCTCTTGAAAGCCCTTGATTACTTTTCCTGTTTCTTCTGTTTTATCTATTCAGCTTAACTACCTGAGTTAATTTTACTAATTTAGGAAAATATAGTCACACTTGTGAATTCATATTTGACATTACAGTGTTCTTACTAAAGAATCAGCTGTTGGTTTTCATCGAACACTGTATTTTCTAATTTGTTAATTTCTGCTTTTACCTTTCTTCCTTCCTTTTCTCCTATCAGTCTTCCTATCAGTAACACCAGGAAATTATTAGTGCATAAATGAATAACGTAGGATTAGGTGATAATTATAACTAATTATACACAAATATAAATACTAAATGTTAATATGAGTAATTATCATATAGGGAACAGAAAACTGTACACAAAACTATAAGGGGAGGTAGGGGAACATGATTAGTCAAAGAAGCTTTCATGGAAATCAATTTACCTAGGATTTATTTTAGCATGGGGCGCTACGCTAAAATGTAAGAAACAGCTGTCGTGTATTTTTGTCCCATGAATTCCTTTTACTGTTTCATTTCAAAGTAGGTTAAGTATAAGAAAAGTACCAAGGGACTTCCCTGGTAGTCCGGTGGTTAAGAATCTGCCTTCCAATGCACAGGATGTGGGTTCAATCCCTGGTTGGGGAACTGGGGTCCCATATACAGGGCAACTAAGCCTGTACGCCGCAACTACTGAGCCTGTGGGCCTCAACTAGAGAGCCTCTATGCCACAAACTACAGAGCCCATGCGCTCTGGAGCCCGCGCACCACAACGAAGACCCCTCGTGCTCTGGAGCCCACGCCATAACTAGAGAGAGGCCCATGCACCACAACAAAGAGCCTGCTCACCACAAGAGCCTGCTCACCACAAGAGCCTGCATGCCGCAACGAAGATCGCGTGGGCCGCAACTGAGACCGGATGCAGCCAAAAATAAATAAATAAAATAGATAAATATTTTAAAAAGTACCAAGTAAAATACTGTTTGATAACCACAAAATTAAAGGGCTACTGAGAAAGACACATCAGCTTGTCTTTTATCATAGAAACAAATTTACTGTGTCAATAGCATCTTTTTCACTACTATGACAACATCTGAACAAGCTTTAAATGCTTTAAAGACTGACCTTAATATAGCAACATTATAGGAGACAAAATTTATTTTTATTTCTTTAAATAAAGATAGTAAAAAGTTAACTTTTAATGCTACAGTCCTTAAGATCCATAAAAATTTTCAACTCAAGGTTATATTTGATTTTATGAAAGTATAAAATATTGAATTCTACATTAAAAAAATTTTTTTAACATCTTTATTGGAGTATAATTGCTTTACAATGTTGTGTTAGTTTCTGCTGTATAACAAAGTGAATCAGCTATACGTATACATATGTCCCCATATCTCCTCCCTCTTGTGTCTGCCTCCCACCCTCCCTATCCCACCCCTCTAGGTGGACACAAGGCACTGAGCTGATCTCCCTGTGCCATGCAGCTGCTTCCCACTAGCTATCTATTTTACATTTGGTAGTGTATATATGTCCATGCTACTCTCTCACTTTGTCCCACCTTACACTTCTGCCTCCCCATGTCCTCAAGCCATTCTCTATGTCTGCATCTTTATTCGTGTTCTGCCCCTAGGTTCTTCAGAACCTTTTTTTTTTTTTAAGATTCCATATATATGTGTTAGCATATGGTATTCTTTTTCTCTTTCTGACTTACTTCACTCTGTATGACAGACTCTAGGTCCATCCACCTCACTACAAATAACAATTTCGTTTCTTTTTATGGCTGAGTAATATTCCATTGTATATATGTGCCACATCTTTATCCATTCATCTGTCGATGTGCA
This sequence comes from Leucopleurus acutus, assembly GCF_964270905.1. Classification (NCBI taxonomy): domain Eukaryota; kingdom Metazoa; phylum Chordata; class Mammalia; order Artiodactyla; family Delphinidae; genus Leucopleurus; species Leucopleurus acutus. Next base: position 79,298,995 of record NC_139157.1, read on the forward strand.
CTTAGGTGGCTTCCATGTCCTGGCAATTGTGTATAGAGCTGCAATGAACATTGTGTTACATGACTCTTTTTAAATTATGTTTTTTTCAGGGTATATGCCCAGTACTGGGATTGCTGGGTCAAATGGTAGTTCTATTTTTAGTTTTTTAGGGAACCTCCATAGTAATGAAAAAGGAGAAGTTACAACAGACACTGCAGAAATACAAAGCATCCTAAGAGACTGCTACAAGCAACTCTATGCCAATAAAATGAACAACTTGGAAGAAATGGACAAATTCTTAGAAAGGTATAACCTTCCAAGACTGAACCAGGAAGAAACAGAAAATATGAACAGACCAATCACATGTAATGAAATTGAAACTGTGATTAAAAATCTTCCAACAGGGCTTCCCTGGTGGCGCAGTGGTTGAGAGTGCGCCTGCCGATGCAGGGGACACGGGTTCGTGGCCCAGTCCGGGAGGATCCCACATGCTGCGGAGCGGCTGGACCCGTGAGCCATGGCCGCTGAGCCTGCGCGTCCGGAGCCTGTGCTCCGCAACGGGAGAGGCCACAACAGTGAGAGGCCCGCGTACCACAAAAAACAAAACAAAACAAAACAAAACAAAAATCTTCCAACAAACAAAAGTCCAGGACCAGATGGCTTCACAGGTGAATTCTATCAAACATTTAGAGAAGAGGTAACACCCATCCTTCTCAAACTCTTCCAAAAAATTGCAGAGGAAGGAACACTCCCAAACTCATTCTTTGAGGCCACCATCACCCTGATACCAAAACCAGACAAAGATACTACAAAAAAAGAAAATTACAGACCAATATCACTCATGAATATAGATGCAAAAATCCTCAACAGGGGTTTCCCTGGTCGCGGAGTGGTTGAGAATCTGCCTGCCAATGCACGGGACACGGGTTCGAGCCCTGGTCTGGGAAGATCCCACATGCCGCGGAGCAACTAGGCCCGTGAGCCACAGCTACTGAGCCTGCGCGTCTGGAGCCTGTGCTCCGCAACAAGAGAGGCCACAACAGTGAGAGGCCCGCGCACCGCGATGAAGAGTGGCCCCCGCTCGCCGCAACTAGAGAAAGCCCTCGCACAGAAACGAAGACCCAACCCAGCCAAAAATAAATAAATATTTAAAAACAAAAAATCCTCAACAAAATACTAGCAAACAGAATCCAGCAAGACATTAAAAGGATCATACTCCATGATCAAGTGGGATTTATCCCAAGGATGCAAGGATTCTGCAATATATGCAAATCAATCAATGTGATACACCATATTAAGAAATTGAAGAAGAAAAACCATATGATCATCTCAGTAGATCCAGAAAAAAGCTTTTGAAAAAATTCAACACCCATTTGTGATTAACACTGTCCAGAGAGTGGGCACAGAGGGAACCTACCTCAACATAGTAAAGGCCATATATGACAAACCCACAGCAAACATTATTCTCAATGGTGAAAAACTGAAAGCATTTCCTCTAAGATCAAGAACAAGACAAGGATGTCCACTCTCGCCACTATTATTCACCATAGTTGCATATTCAACATATTCAGCATAGTTTCCTAGCCGCAGCAATCAGAGAAGAAAAAGAAATAAAAGGAATACAAATTGGAAAAGAAGTAAAAATGTCACTGCAGATGACATGACACTATGCATAGAGAATCCTAAAGATGCCACCAGAAAACTACTACAGCTAATCAATGAATTTGGTAAAGTTGCAGGATACAAAATTAATGCACAGGGCTTCCCTGGTGGCACAGTGGTTGAGAGTCCGCCTGCTGATGCAGGGGACGCGAGTTCGTGCCCCGGTCCGGGAAGATCCCACATGCCGCGGAGCAGCTGGGCCCATGAGCCATGGCCGCTGAGCCTGCGCGTCCGGAGCCTGTGCCCCGCAACGGGAGAGGCCACAACAGTGAGAGGCCCACATAACACACACACACAAAAAAAAATTAATGCACAGAAATCTCTTGCATTCCTGTACACTAACAAGGAAAGATCAGAAAGAGAAATTAAGGAAACAATCCCATTCCCCATGGCAACAAAAAGAATAAAATACCTAGGAATAAACCTACCTGAGGAGGCAAAAGACCTGCACTCAGAAAACTATAAGACACTGATGAAAGAAATCAAAGATGACACAAACAGCTGGAGAGACACACCACGTTGTTGGATAGGGAGAATAAGTATTGGGAAAATGACTGTACTACCCAGAGCAATCTACAAATTCAATGCAATCCCTATCAAATTACAATGGCATTTTTTACAGAAGTAGAACAAAAAATCTTAAAATTTGTATAGAGACACAAAAGACCCTGAATAGCCAAAGCAATCTTGAGGAGAAAAAAAGGGAGGTAGAGGAATCAGACTCCCTGACTTCAGACTGTGCTACAAGGCTACAGTAATCAAGACAATATGGTACTGGCACAAAAACGGAAATACAGATCAATGGAACAGGATAGAAAGCCCAGAGATAAAACCACGCACCTACGGTCAACTAATCTATGACAAAGGAGGCAAGAATATACAATGGAGAAAAGACAGTCTTTTCAGTGAGTGGTGCTGGGAAACTGGACAGCTACATGTAAAAGAATGAAATTAGAGCACTCCCTAATACCATACACAAAAATAAACTCCAAATGGATTAAAGACCTAAATGTAAGACGGGACACTATAAAACTCTTAGAGAAAAACATAGGAAGAACACTCTTTGACATAAATCACAGCAAGATCTTTTTTGACCCACCTTGTAGAGTAATGGAAATAAAAACAAAAATAAACAAATGGGACCTAATGAAAACTTGAAAGCTTTTGCACAGCAAAGGAAACCATAAAAAAGGTGAAAAGACAACCCTCAGAGTGGGAGAAAATATTTGCAAACAACTCAACGGACAAAGGATTAATCTCCAGAATATATAAACAGCTCATGCAGCTCAATATTAAAAAAAAACCCAATCAAAAAATGGGCAGAAGACCTAAGTAGACATTTCTCCAAAAAAGACATACAGATGGCCAAGAGGCACATGAAAAGATGCTCAACATCACTAATTATTAGAGAAATGCACATCAAGACTACAATGAGGTGTCACCTCACACCGGTCAGAATGGGCATCATCAGAAAATCTACCAACAACAAATGCTGGAGAGGGTGTGGAGAAAGGGGACCCCCTTGCACTGTTGATGGGAATGTACTGTGATACAGCCACTATGGAGAACAGTATGGAGGTTCCTTAAAAAACTAAAAATAGAATTACCATATGACCCAGCAATGCCCTCTACTGGGCATATACCGAGAGAAAACCATAATTCAAAAAGATACATGCACCCCAATGTTCATTGCAGCACTATTTACAATAGCCAGGTCATGGAAGCAACCTAAATGCCCATCAACAGACGAATGGATAAACAAGATGTGGTACAGATATACAGTGGAATGTTACTCAGCCATAAAAAGAAACAAAATTGGGTCATTTGTAGAGATGTGGATGGATCTAGAGAGTGTCATACAGAGTGAAGTAAGTCAGAAAGAGAAAAACAAATATTGTATATTAACGCATATATGTGGAATCTAGAAAAATGGTACAGATGAACCGGTTTGCAGGGCAGAAATAGACATAGATGTAGAGAACAAACGTATGGACTCCAAGGCGGGGTGGGTGGGTGGTGGGATGAACTGGGAGATTGGGATTGACATGTATACACTAATATGTATAAAATAGATAAGTAATAAGAATCTGCTGTATAAAAAATAATAAAATAAAATAAAATAAAATGTCAGGTATGATGATGGAAAAAAATTGTTTTGTTGGACCGCTCTATAAATTTCTAATGCCTTTTTTTTTTTTTTTTTTTTTTTTGCCTCTCCATGCAGCTTAAGGGCTCTTAGTTCCCTGACCAGGGATCGAACCTTGGGCCCAGCAGTGAAATCCCTGAGTCCTAACCACTGGATTGCCAGGAAACGCCCTCTAATGCTTTTTCAGTAAAATTTTTATTTAGCTTAGCAGAATGTTCCATCTTTCAACAGAATGTTTTTAGAAAAGTTTAAGCTAATAATAAATCAGGCATTATAATATGGTTAGTGAAAATGCCCCAATCTCAAAAATTGTATAAGAGAGATTTATTCAATATATTTAAAAGGTAATACAAAAAAAGACGGTAGGGAACTTCCCTGGTGGCGCAGTGATTAAGAATCCGCCTGGTAATGCAGGGGACATGGGTTCAAGCCCTGGCCCGGGAAGATCCCACATGCCGCGGAGCAACTAAGCCCATGCACCACAACTACTGAGCCTGCACTCTAGAGCCCACAAGCCACAACTACTGAGCCCCTGTGCCACAACTACTGAAGCCCGCAGGCCTAGAACCCATGCTCCGCAACAAGAGAAGCCACTGCAACGAGAAGCCCACACACTGCAATGAAGAGTAGCCCCTGCTCGCCACAACTGGAGGAAGCCTGCACGCAGCAACGAAGACCCAACACAGACAAAAATAATAAATTTATATATATATATATATATATATATAAAAGTTGCTATCTTATTAATCCAGAATTTGCTACAATATATTATGTGTTCAAGTGTCAACTAACCACTTTGGCCAGAATTATACATTTTAACAATGAGAACAAATCATATCACATTTAAAACGTATAATCTGTTATTAACTTTTTGGTGTATTGAACATATTACTGAATACCTAATCCAATTTCCTGAAACTTAAGTTTTATTCTCTATAGGCATATTAGGCATAGCACACCTGACACCAGTGAGCAGCGTGAAGGTTTCAGGTAACAACTTCCAGAAGTGCAGATTCCCTGGGCCTAATTCCCTAGGGGCTGAGTTCCTCCTGGAATAGGTGCGGCCTTGTCGTCGCCTAGGGTAGATGCTGCTGGCTTGGTGGAAATCGCATGGTGGGCTCAGGGTTGTGTGAGGGGTCACCCTTAGAAATCTACCCAGAGGTACCCTTAGTCCAAGTACTAGAATGCCGCAGGCCAAGCACGAAGCTGAGCAGGGACACAGCCCCATCCATCAGCCATCAGCTGCCTTCAGACCCTCTAAGCCCACAGCTGCCCCTGGACTTGGCTCCCAACCACCAGAAGCCCCAGGACCAGGCTCCACACACCAGTGCACAGGAACTAGATCCACGGCCCCCAGGACCCTCCAGCCAGAGACCGTGGTTCCCAGCTCCACCCACCAGTGGGCAGGCCCCAGCCCCAGAATCCCTGGCCTCTCGCACAAGCGAGACCGCTCCAGCCTCGGGAACAGACTCACCCATCGGCACATGGTCACCACCCAGGGATGGGCTGGAGCTCGGCCCTACACAACAGCAAACCTGCTCTAGCCTTGGGACCAGCCTCACAGACCAAGAGGCCGACACCAGTCCCAGATACACCGCTGTCTAACAGCCTGTGGAACCCGCCCACTCGCTAGAAGGCCAGAACAAGTCCTAAGACTGGCTGGGCCCTGGAGCTAACCACCACTGAGCCTGCTCGAGCTGCACACCAGCCTCAGCCACCAGTGGACAGACAGCAGTCCGAGGACTAGCACAGCCCAGCAGTCCACGGACCCATCCCAAACACCAGCAGGCAAGGACGAGCCATGGACTCGGCTGGGTCCTGACCCTGCACATCAGGATGCCGGCACAAGATCCGAGACACCCAGGACCCCGCAGCCAGCCGTGCCCAGAACAGTGGTGTGATACCAGCTCTGGTTCCCCTGGTCCCTGCAAGCAGAACCCAGGACCTGGCTCTGCCTGCCTGTGGGCCAGGAGAGCCCCAGGACTTGGCTTTACACGCCAGTGGTTGGGCACCAGCCCTGGCATCTCCTGGACCCCAACTTCACCCCCAAGCAAGCCAGCGCTAGTCTCGATGTCACCCACGGTTGTCCAGCCAGCTGCCTCATTATTCTCTCCCATCAAGCAGCACTGACAGCCTCCAAGCAAGGCAGAGCCTGGCAAACAAGCAGACTGGGGGCAGCCAAGCCTACTAGACCACCTACAGTAGTCAGCCCGCCGCAACAGAAGAGCCCAGGCAGCCCACATAGGGGTACACCTAGAGCACGTAGTTCTAGTGACCAGGGGAGAGTGGGCAGCTGGGACACACAGGACATCTCCTACAAAAGGCCACTTCTCCAAGGTCAGGAAATGTAACTAACCTACCAGATACACAGCAATAAAAACAGTTAAGAAAAAGGAGGTGACAGAGAAACCCTGTCCAAATGAAGGAACAACATAACCCAGAAGAAGAAAATCTAAATGAAGTGGAAATAGCCAATCTATTCAAGAAAGAGTTCAAGGTCATGACTGTAAAGATAATCAGAGAACTCAGGAGAAAAATGGACAACCAGAGCAAGACGTGAGAAGTTTGTGGGGTTTTTAAGTCTTTTATTGAATTTGGTACAATATGGCTTCTATTTTGTGTTTTGGTTTTTTGGCCCCGAGGCATGTGGGATGTTAGCTCCCTGACCAGGGATTGAACGCGCACCCCCTGCATTGGAAGGCAAAGTCTTAACCACTGGACCATGAGGGAAGTCCCTTAGAAGTTTTTTAAAAAGGTGATCTAGGGGCTTCCCTGGTGCCACAGTGGTTAAGAATCTGCCTGCCAGGACTTCCCTGGTGGTGCAGTGGTTAAGAATCCACCTGCCAATGCTGCAGGGGACACGGGTTTGAGCCCTGGCCCGGGAAGATCCCAAATGCCACGGAACAACTAAGCCCATGTGCCACAACCACTGCGCCTGCGCTCTAGAGCCCATGAGCCACAACTGAAGCCTGCGTGCCACAACTACTGAAGCCCACATGCCTAGAGCCCGTGCTCTGCAACAAGAGAAGCCACCGCAGTGAGAAGCTGGCACACCGCAGCGAAGAGTAGATCCCGCTCGCTGCAACTAGAGAAAGCCCGCGCAGCAACAAAGACCCAACGCAGCCATAAATGAATGAATGAAAAGAATCCGCCTGCCAATGCAGGGCACATGGGTTCAAGCCCTGGTCCAGGAAGATCCTGCATGCCTCGGAGCAACTAAGCCCGTGTGCCACAACTACTGAGCCTGCACTCTAGAGCCCACGAGCCACAACTACTGAGCCTGTGTGCCACAACTACCGAAGCCCGCACGCCTAGAGCCCATGCTTGGCAGCAAGAGAAGCCACCACAATGAGAAGCCCACGCACCGCAACAAAGAGTAGGCCCCGCTTGCCGCAACTAGAGAAAGCCGGCACGCAGCAACGCAGCCAAAAGTAAATAAATTTATAAAAAAGGTGATCTTACAGGACAACCAAACAGAGATGAGGAATACAGTAAGTGAAGTGAAAAATACACTAAAAGGAAACAACTGCAGATGAAATGATAAGAGGAACAAATCAGAAACCTGGAGGACAGAGTACTGGAAATCACTGAAGATGAACAGAAAAAACAGGATAAAAAGAAATGAGGACAGTTTGTCTGAAACAACATCAAGCGTACTAACATTTGTGGTCCCAGAAGGAAAAGGGAAAGAGAAAGGGGCAGAGAACATACTTAAAGGCATAAAAGCTGAAAACATCAGCTCAGAAAACAGACATCCAAGTCCAGTAAACACAGTAAGCCCCAAACAGGATCAACCCAAAGGGGACCACACCGAGACTCGTAGGCGCAAAGGAAAAGCAGTCAGTTGCATACGTGGGAGCTTGCATAAGGTTATCACCTGGCTTTTCAGGATAAACTCTGCAGGCCAGAAGGAATGGCATGGTATATTTAAAGTGATAAAAGGGAAAATCCTATAACCAAATTTACTCTACCCAGCAAGGCTCTCCTTCAGATTTGCTGGAGAGATCTAAAGTTTTATAGAAAAGCAAAACTACTGTCAGTTGTCCCAGACCCAGCCCTGTCCACCAGTGGTCAGCAGGCTGGAGGCTGGGTCCCCACTGTCCTTGGAGGACTCGGCTGGGGAAAGGGGGAAGAAAGTGTCAAACATTTTATTTTTTGCAAAATGTGATTTGGACAGGAAGGATATGTCCTACCTGCAGACACTGCTTCTGTAAAGTGCATCCTGCACGTGAGCTAATGCGGGGTGGGGCCTGCATCCCTCCACAGGCTCTGGAGGAGCGCAGACACGTTTCATGCTCTCCTCCAGGAGGTGGCTGCCCCCAGGTCTCCTCCCAGAAGCCTCTCGTTGCCCCCCGACCCTTTGCTCTGGGACATTTGCCTGCACCTGTGTCCCCTCCGGGAGCCTCGAGCACACCCAGCCCTGAGCAGGTGGCTCCCTGCTGAGTTTCGTCAGCATCCATCCCAGGACCAGGCACCAAGCTGGGCTTTGCAGATGCTTCCTGTGAAGGGACGGGCACCAACAGACAGGAGCACATGTGACAATGTGGAGCTATTTTACCCATGAAACACAGTCCACTCTCAGCTGACTGGCACTGACTGGCCAGGGGGTGGCAGTTGCTCTCATGAGTCACTGGGTGGATGGCCAGGGAGCTTCTCACGGGCTTCTCCCCTTCTGCAGGCTGAGACCGCTGGGCACTGGCCCAGGGAGAAGCAAGAAGATTTGGTTTTATGTTTAAGATGAATTAGAAGACATTGAAAGAGGCATGTAGGCATTTCACAGGATGGACCTCTGTAGATGTCGTTTGCATAACAGGGGCCTAAATCATCAAAACTAGGGAAAATAACTACGCTTGAGGACAAGCAGAGGTACCCCAGAAGCAAAGGCCTTTCAGCACGTATTTCAGGTTTATGACAATGCCCTTGAGTTTGGGGTTCTTGAAAGGTGATGGGGAAGGAAGTGGGAAACAGCCTTGGGTCAGCTGGGGTTTGGGGCTGATCCACACCTTGGGGGGCCTAAAACGTAGAACTATACAGTTTTGAGCGATGTTTTTTAAGAGAAAGAACCCAGAATTACGTTGGGATCAAAGAAGGGGCTGAACAAGTGAGGACCCTGTGGTTTCAGCCTCCATAGCTTCCCAGGAAACCTGCCTCTGGTGATGAGTCAAACCCAGGGATTTGGTAAGAAAACTTTGCCCGCGTGTCTGCTCTGCCCCAGTAGGCTGTGTGACCTTGACTCGGAACCTCTCCCTCAGATGGTGCATTGGACACAATGGGCTGTATGACCTTGATCTGGCCACCTCTCCTCTCTTGCCTTTCCCCCGCCCCCAACCCTGCCCAACGATGGGGCATTTGAAGGCCCTGTACATGTGTAAGAACAAGACAGCGACAGCACTGAGGACTTCCTCTCCAGGGAGAGATGAAAGGCGTGAGGCTATCTAGAGGCTATACCAGATTTAAATGCTGTTGTGACTCACACTCACATTAAGCTACTTCTTACCTGCCCAATGTGTCTCTTATTTTTGTTTCAAAGCTCATTGTGTATCATGCAAAGATACCAGTAACATGGGAAAACCTCCCATCTGATGGCAGCAGCCCTCCTCTCTGTTGGCTGCAGTCCCCCCATCCCCATCATGATCCCCACTATTCTGGCCTGGACTGTGTGTGCCCACGTGCCCGTGAGTGCATGTGTGCCGGGGTGGGCAGGCACACTCTTGGGGTTTCTCTTTCTGGAGCCCTCTGCCCTCCTTAGTTTGTGCTGAACACACGGACACACACAAGCCTCGCTGCCCAAGCTGGTGCCTTGCCGTGATGGCTTTGGTCCCAGCTCCACTGTGGCCCACCCCCATCAAAATCAAGTCAGCTTCAGGTCCAGCTTGACCCAAGGCATCAAATTACGACATCAGGAGTTACCTTATCTCTGGTTTCCATGCTGGCCTTACTCTCTGGCCTGTTAGCTACATGTAGTGGCCCTGGCAGCCCCCCAGAGGGGAGAGAGCTTCTCATTCACAATAGTTCTATGGTAAGTCCTGGCACAGGTTTCCTGGGACCAGGTCATATGCCCACCCTCAAACAGATTACTGAAACAAAGGAGATGAAATCTGTTGATTGGCCAGATTTAGGTTATATGCTCACGTTTTGATTCTGGTTTTATAGAGAGTTAAATTCCCCAAACCACATGGACCAGGAAAGGCTGGTGGGGGGGGGGTGGTCTTCACGGAAAAAGGAGGTACTATTGCCATACGATGAGGAGAGATAGAGCTGGCAGGAAAGGTAGTCACAGATGCCCACTACCCCACGCAGGGCAGTGGAACATCCTGGGGTCTGAAGGGATGAGTTCACCCCACACCTAGTGGAAAACCCAACTCAGAACCCCCAAGAGCCACACATGCATCAGGAGTTACAGAGCCTGGAGTTGACAGCCAGATGGAGACAGGGCCGGAGACAAGCAGAGCGGAAACAAGCCCAGGCTGTGCTACTGGGGATGCTGCCTGGGAGGCTGAGGTCTGGGCAGAGACACAGGTGCCCAGGGGCTGGGTCAGTACGGAGCCCAGACACCGAGGGGAAAGAGCAGGCAGGATGAGGTGCTCTGGGGGAGTCCTCCAGGGAGCTTGTTAGGAATGCAGCAACTCAGGCCCCACTCCAGACCTCCCGTATCAGAATCTGAATTATAATCAGATCCCCAGATGATTCATGTGCACTGCTCATCTAAAGTCTCACCTCTTGTCTCATAGCCCTCACAGTCAGGGGTGGTGGGACTTATGTTAGGTCTTCGGTCAGACTTTCTGGAGTGCAGTGTGGCCGTGTTTATGAAGAAGCCTTAAACATACTCATGCTCTATCATAGAACCAATATTTCTACTTCTGAGACATTACTGAACAAAATCACCAGAGGCAGGGACAAAGGATGTTATGCACGGAGATGTTCACTGCAGTATTATTTATAATCAGAAACTATTGCATATGCACAAACAGAAAAGAATGAAGTCAAGTATGGCACCTTACCCACATTGACTGTTATGTTACCACTTGAAATATTGTTTTAAAAGTAATCTATAGGGAATAGGCAAGGAATATAGTGATAAACAAGACAGACCCAGTGTCTGCCCTCTTGGAGTTGACATTCTATGGTGGAAGACAGACAATAAGCAAGTGGACAAATGTGACAAGTACACAGAAGGAAGAAGGGGTAATGTGATAGAGAACCATGGGTGGGTTGGGGAGGTTACTTAGATGGGGAAACAGGGAAAGCATGTTCTAGGAGCTGGCATTTAAAATGAAATCCAAAAGTTGAGACGGAGCCAGCCAACTGAACAGCCAAGCAAAGACTTTCCAGGCAAAGGGAACAGGAACTACCATGATGCTGGGACGGAGGAGCTTGGCTGTGAGAGGGAAGTAATGAAGGTGTGTGGCTGGAGCAGGATACCAGAGGAAGCTGGAAGCTGAGGAGGCTGAAGAGGTGAGCAGGGCCAGACCCCTCAGGCCTCCTGGGCTGTGAGTGAAGTTTGGGGTTTGTTCTAAGGGCTGAGTGTTACAAGAGTGCATGGAGAGGGGGAGTGATACCGTAAGATGGCAGAATAGGAGGTTCCGGCCCTCATTCCCCCGCAGAAACACTGATGGTCTGACAACCATCTACAGACAAAAATACCTGTGTGAGGGCTCTGAAGTCCAGCTGAGAGGTTCGAGCACCCCAGTGGACCACAAAATGCAAGGTCAGCCATACTGTAAGGGTAGAAAAAGCAGTGTCATCACCCCTCTCCCAGGCTGACAAAACTCAGAATGAAGAGAGATCCCCCAGCCCACGATTTCTCCCACAGGATAAAGAGAGAACAGGGGAGGGTCTTGCTCCCCAGCCCTCTGGGGCAATGCCTGAAAGCTCTGCTTATCTCGATGCATCCGGAACATTGAAGAAATCAGTATGGCTCTGTTATGGCACCCACTTCCTGGCTAGTGACTGGTCAGGACAAGGGCTCGTGGCCCAGTTCTGGCCAGTGAGATCCTAGAGTTAGTCTGCAGGGGCTTCTGGGTATGGCTGGATTGTCTGGGAGAGCTAAGAACAAAGAAAACAATGGAGGCTCATAGCAACCACCATATACACCCCCAAAGCAACAATTCCCCAAAGATGGTGCCCCACACACTCCCACAGATGGTACATGAACCTCAGCAGCCAGTGAAGATCTCAGCAACCCACTTGACTCTGCAGGACTGGGGGAAGGTACACAGCCTGAGACACTATTTATGTCCATAATGGGACTCAACGTGAAGCTAAGAGCTTGGTGCCAGAGAGAAATAAAAGCTGACAGGCTGAGGGCTACAAGGCTGCTGAGAAAGGTGCTTTCCATTGCATTGCAGATGTGTAATTTAATTAAAAAAAAATCAGTGCCCTGGATGATAACAATATGCCCTTTAAGGCCAGAATTGGCCACCTGACCCCTGGGCCCCCTCGATTCCGGGACGTGATCATCTGGGCACTGGGGGGCCTTACCTGGGCCTGCTGTCCTCTCAGTCATGGGCGCATCTGCCCACATGTGCGCCCATGGACTGTGGTCCCTAGGGGTCAGGGCACTCCTGATGCCAGGCACTGGAGGCTCAGGTCATAAGGAAGGAATGACACGTCTGTGGGGTCACCTGTGTGCCCTCTGCAGGGATGAGCATTGCGTGTGTAGAGAAGAGCCCTGCCGGTCCCCCTCCGTCCCCGTCCCTCGGGCTCCTGGCAGGCATCCTGGCGGGGGGGTGGTGGGGAGGCGCCCCCCTCTGAAGTCATAAAGGGGATGATGGGTTGGGATCCCACGTGCCTCCCCAACTCACCGGCGAGCCCCTCATGTCTAGCCTCGGTTTTCTCCTCTGTAAACCAGAACCTGGTCACCCTCGTCCTCAGACATGGGGGCACCCTGTGTATTTCAGGCGTCCTGGGGTGTAGGGGCCCCGAGGCCGGGCAGGGGGCAGGTGGGAGAGGAGAGGAGAGGAGAGGTGTGGGTGCAGCAGGTGTGACAACAGAGCTGTCTAAGAACCGGCTGAGTGTGTGTGCTCTGACATCCAGAAACAGGCAGCTGCCACTCACAAACCCATTCATTAAGGTCACGTTTACTCTCTTGTCAGTTACAATCGTCTGTTTGAACAGAGGCCTCTGGAGTCTGTTAGCGACATCACTGCCCGTCACAGAATGGCTCTGCTCAGCTCCTAAGCACAGGGGCCTCCACACACCGCGATTTCCCATGTGTTCCTGTCTTCGCTCTCTTGCTCAGCGCCTCTCAGCAGCTCCCCGTTGCCCACGGCCTGCCCTGCTCCAGGTGTAAAAGGTCATATGAGGCCCTGCCCACCCTCCCCACCTGTGCTGTGTTCCTGCAGCAATGAACCCCCGGGGATCTGAGCCCCCAGGTCGTGCCCTGCACCTCTGGCTGTACTGCTCCTCTGCTCTCCTGTCCCCTTTCCCTGTCTTTCAGCCCTCAGCTCCCTTGTCCACTTCTCCTTTATGGCAGGACGACGTTGGTTGCTCATCCAGGGGCCTTTGCCCAGCCCACCCAGCCCTCTTCCTGTGGATGCTCAGTGTGGAGGAATCACGGTTGGTCCAACTCTGTCATGGCAACCACTTCCCGGCTAGTGATTGGTCAGGACAAGGGCTCGTGGCCCAGTTCTGGCCAGTGAGATCCTAGAGGAAGTCTACAGGGGCTTCTGGGAGAGATTTTCCTTCCTGAAAAGAAAGAGATGGGCAGGGAAGAAGGTGCCCCTTGCTTGTGGGTGGAGGGTTAACTATGCAGAGGTGATGGCTGGAGTGGAGGCAGCCACCCTGCATCCACGAGGGATGATGCCAACATGCTAGTGATGGTGGAGTAGAGGGGCGAGTGGCATCTGATGACACTGTTGGGCCACCAGACCCATCTCTGGACCTCCCATCTCTCACACTGTCTTTAAACATTAAATGTTAGACGCCTATGTAGTTTAAGTCAGTCTCGGTAGGGATTTCTGTCACTTCAGCCAAACACACAACTAACTGATACAGCCTTCAAGTCTCAGTTGAAAATTCTCTGTCCTTAGCCAGTTCCCCAGCAGACTTGGGTCTCTGCCTCTGTCCCCACACCCTTCACCCGTGAAAGTAGCTCAGGCGCTAAGGTGCCCTGTCTGCCTGTCTGGCTCATCCATATGTGGTCTGTGAACACCTCCGGGGCAGGCCTCTGCCTTCTCTTCTCTGTGCACCCTGAGCCTGCACACAGTGGGCTTTCAGAGCCTCAGGGACCTCACCCCACCCCACCATGGCCAGAGCCTCCAGCCATCAAAACGCCTGTGGAGTCACTTTGGCCCAAGCAGTGCTGGGTGCTTCAGCCCTGTCACAAGAACAGGCCACACCTGTGGCTTCCCAGAGTTCAAGCAGCAGGATCTGGGGGTTCTGTCTGGCTCCACACTTCCTCACCGTAGCTCAGTCACCTCCCTTCTCTGAGCCGCAGTCTTATCCTCTAAAATGGGGACATCGATTGCTACCTTAATAGGACTAATTCCGTGAGGACTGATTTGGGTAATCCTAGAATTAACAGCTGGCCCTAAGAGATACCGCTTGAATGAACCCATTCGGATCTCCAGATTAAATAAGAGTCTCGCGGTGTTATCTGGAATTTCTTCCCTGAAGCTAGCCAAAACCCACACAGTTGTAGTTCCAGGGTCTCCATTTAGCCAGCTGGACAGAAAACCCGAAGTGGCTCAAACAGGCTAACAAACAAGACGGGAGAGAATGACTTACGTACCTAAGTCCACAGGCAGCGGGCTTCCGGCAGGGCTGCACCTGGAGCGCAGGGACGTCAGCAGGGTCCATCTCTCCCGACCTCTGGGCTCCGCTTACTGGCGTCCTCCTCACGCAGGTAGCCCTGCCCTGATGGGAGCAAGGCGGCCACCAACGGCCACAGGCTGAGGTCACTTCCCCTCCACTCCCAACTGAGAGCTTCTCTTCCCCAGGATTTCAGCAGGAGGCCCCACCCTCGGTCCTGATTGGCCACTAGCCCAGGCCTGAGCCAATCACGGTGTCCAGGGAGGATGGAACATGCTGATTGGCCATGTGGAAGTCATGGGCCCATCCTCTCCTGGAAACTCGTGAGCGGGTCACCGTTGCGGAGAGCAGGCATGAGGGTCCAGCCGCTGCGTCCTCTGTGCTTCGTTTCCTGGGATGTGCCTTCTCACATCCTCTTCCCACAACCGCATCGCCCTCTGTTTACAAAAGAACTCAGGACCCACCTCTTCCCTTCCCAAGCCCCGTTTCACCCACCCACACCAAAAAGGAGCAAGCCCTCCTCTCTGAAGACAGGATGGGGGACCCCTCCCAGGCTCACGGCTGGCTTTTAGTGTCTGATTACAGTCGTTTATTCAGTCAACAAACATCCACTGAGCGCCACCACGCGCTGCTGTGGGTTCTCAGGACTGTTAGCTGTTCTGAGTACTGGGCATCGCCCAGGGGCCTCGCAAAGGGAGTGAATTTAGTCTGAGGAAGCACCTGGGATACTGATTCACTGAATCACTTTGCTATACACCTGAAACTAATACAACATTGTAACTCAACTCTACCTCAATTTAAGAAAAAAGATAGTCTGTCATTGAAAATTGTTCTGAAAGTTGTAAAGTTTTCCGTTTCAAACGTAGATTCTTAATGTGTCTGTAATTGGCTTGGTGGTGTTTTGTGAAGTAGGCATCCAACTTAGTTTCCCATATGGATACCAAATTGTCCCGGCACCATTTGCTAAGTGGGCCATCTTTCTCCATTTACATATTAAGAAGCCTTTTTAAAAATCCTAAGTATTAAGGACCTCAGGTCTTTGGTAATTTGTAGAGCACTTGAAGTCATGCTTCCTGTCTGTGTCTTCGCCCCCCCCCCCTTTTTTTTTTTTTTTTTTTTTGCGGTACACGGGCTTCTCACTGTTGTGGCCTCTTCTGTTGCGGAGCACAGGCTCCGGACGCACAGGCCCAGCGGTCATGGCTCACGGGCCCAGCCGCTCTGTGGCATGTGGGATCTTCCCGGAACGGGGCACGAACCCGTGTCCCCTGCATCGGCAGGGGGACCCTCAACCACTGCACCACCAGGGAAGCCCTCTCCCCTCTTTTTACTGTTGCAATTTCTGGTATGCACAAGTGCCCCAGAAAGCCCATGGATGCTTCTGTGAGGACAGGGGATGTGAGCGTGGACGAGGGGCTCAGTCCATAATGACCATGTGACCGTGCCGAGCGACCCCAACATGGAGTCTGGCTGGGACTTCCTAAGGCAGGGTCTGCGTTTCTTCCTCTTGGTGTCTGGCTGTGCACCATAGGGATGGTGGATTGGGACCTGGGTCTCTGGGGCCAGCAGTGGAGAGATTAGACCCCATCGCCTGCTTTTCCATTCATTTCACTCCTGTGGGCTCCACTGAGCTGGTGTGGAGACATTTCGGACACATTTTTCCTAAAGGCCTGAGAGGTGCTCGCTGCTTTGTCTCTCCTTGTGTCTTTATTTTTATTTTTTTGAATATAGTTGATTTTCAATGTTGTGTTAGTCCTTGTGTCATTTTGACAATAAGGCATCTGTGGTTTAACAGACTCCCCCCCTCTCACTCCTGCCAGCTCCTTGCCTTGTAGGGAGATGGAGAGCTCTCAGAGAAGCACCCCATCACACTTGAGCCTGGACCAGAGAGACACGTTCTCGCCAGGAAGCCTCCATCCCTGCTATGGGGGTTTGGAGTTATGGCTTCTGATCATGCATCCCCCTGGGCCCTTGGCACAGGCCCCACTCTGAGGTCTAGAAAGGAGGTGGCCTCCTCTCCCTGACCCACAACCAATAGTGAGCACTTGGTCCAGCCCCCTGGCTTTTCTGCCCTGCTTCTCGTCCAGCCCCATCTGGCTCCCAGGCTCCACCCTTGACCCCTGCCCACAGGGTCAGCAGGACCCAGTTCCAGGACAGTTTTACACCAGGAGAGGCTATTGGAGGCCCTCCCACGCCCTGGTCTAAATAAGCCTTTCCTTGGAGCCTCACAACCCTGTGAGGAGGTACTGGTTTTGTGCCCATTTTCCAGTTAAGAAAGATGAGGCTCAGAGCCTTATGTGATTTGCCCAGGGTCACTCAGCAGGTCAGTGAGTGAGCTGGCATTTGAGCCCAGGCTGTGTGGCCCCGGAATCCATGCCTCAGACTGCATGACTCAGTGCACAGGTCTTTCAGCTCCTCGGTTAAATTTATTTCAAGGTATTTTATTATTTTTCATGCAGTCGTAAATGGGATTATTTTCTTTGTTTCTCTTTCTAATGGCTTATTATTAGTGTAGAGAAATGCGACAGATTTTTGTGTACTGAGTTCATATCCTGCAACCTTGTTGAATTTGTTTATTAGTTCTAATAGTTATTTTGAGGAGGAGATTTTAGGGTTTCATATAATATCGCGTCATAATCAGTGACAATTTTACTTATTTCTGTTCCAATTTGGATGCCTTTTATTTCCTTTTCTTGCCTAATTACTCTGGGTAGGACTTCCAATACTATGTTGAATAAAATTGGTGAGAGTGGGCATCCTTGTCTTAGTCCTGATTGTTCAGGAAGACCTTTCAGCTTTTCACCACTGAGTATGATGTTAGCTGCGGGCTTGTCTTATATGACCTTTAGTATATTCCATGTATAACCACTTTGTTGAGAGTTGACTTCATAAATAGATGTTGCATTTTGTCAAAAGTTTTTTCTGCATCTATGGAGATGATCATATGATTTTTATCCTTCATTTTGTTCATGTGGTGTATCACATGGATTGATTTGCAGATATTAAATCATTCTTGCATCCCTAGAATAAATTCCACTTGATCATGGTGTATGATTCTTTTCATGTATGCTTGAATTTGGTTTGCTAATATTCTGTTGAGGATTTTTGCGTCCATGTACATCAGGGTCCTTCTTGACATTCTTAAAATCCAAATGTAAAATGTTGTCTCAGTGAAAAATTACAGTTAAATGCAAAAATATCAAGAAAGTGAAAGTCCTTAGAAGTAAATGGTAATAAGGCATAACAGATGAAAGGAACAGGGACTCCAAATAACTTACTTTTCAGAAGAATGTTAGCTCTCCAGAGGAATTCTCCTTAAAATAAATTTAAAAGGCACGCTTTAGGTTAAAATTTAAAACTTTTTTTGGCACTATATTTCTATGGTGAGACTGAAACATGTAATTTATGTATAAGATATTAAGGAATACTATGCAGCTATTAAAATCATATTTTCAAAAAGTTTTAATGACATGGATAAGTACTAATATAAAGTGAAAAAGGAACCAGAAATATAGGATGATCCCATCTAGTTTAGATGAAAGTATAGATATGTTGAGTGACAGTTTTCAAATTTTAAAAAATGGTGTTAATACAATCGGAAGGATTCCATAAATATACTTTGGTTTGATATTCTGTTTTCTTTCAACCAGACACACAGAGCTGTGATGCAGACCAGGTATTACCAACACTCCAACCCCACCCGCTGTGGGTCCTGAGAGGCATTGACTTTCTGTCCTGGAGCCCACTGCCTGACTCGGGGGCTCTCTAAATGCTCCCTGATATACTGCACTTGGGAAGAAGCCTATTTTTCCATAGTGTGAAATAACAAGTGTGATATACTGCACTTGGGAAGAAGCCTATTTTTCCATAGTGTGAAATAACAAGACAATTGCTTCCACTAGAAGATCCCCCGAAAACACTGAATCTTACAAATTTGGTTTTATCTACCTGCAATCCTGTGAAGATGTCTGAGTTTAGATGTGGCTTCTTTCGCCACAGAACCAGGAAACCCTGAGCACTCCTGCCATTTCTCATGTGACCATTAGAGGGCAGTGTGTGGCTATTTGTAACAATCACACAGTCCCTAGTTAATCTTCCTCAGAACATGTTTTATATCCTTAGAGGATTTCTTTAAGAATTATTTAATTTCCTTTTATTCTTCAATCCTTTTGAATCTAATGAAAACTCCTTACAAAAAACAACTAAAGGTAATGCACTGAATGGGCGGTGCCCCTCCTTACACATACAGACACATAAAATTATGAGTGTCTGAATGATGGTGGAATCTTGCCTGACATAAAATTTAAAAACTCGTGGCTAAGACTCTGCGCTCTCAATGCAGGCGGCCCGGGTTGGATCCCTGGTCAGGGAACTAGATCCCACATGCCGCAACTAAAAATCCCACACGCAGCAACATTCATACACCTCCTTACTATGCTGCCCCAGATCATTTCCCCAGAAGGGCTTCCTAGTCTGCAAGCGTACCCGCTCCTGTGTCTGCAAGTCACTCTCAGCTGTTCCTGCCCTATTTTTTAGCAATTCACTTATCTCCCTGAAAGGTTTTATTTGGAGCCTTAATTTTTTTCTGGACACTTTCTTTACAGAAATAATCAGGGAAACTTTAGTAGTATATGTTAAACATACATAATACTTTTTTTTTTTTTTTTTTTTTTGCGGTACGCGGGCCTCTCACTGCCGTGGCCTCTCCCGCCGCGGAGCACAGGCTCCGGACGCGCAGGCCCAGCGGCCATGGCTCACGGGCCCAGCCGCTCTGCGGCATGTGGGATCTTCCCGGACCGGGGCACGAACCCATGTCCCCTGCATCGGCAGGCGGACCCCCAACCACTGCGCCACCGGGGAAGCCCCATAATACTTATTTTTAAGTAAGTTATGGAAATGTTAGTGAGTCCAAGCTCGCTCTGCTCCCCACAAGACAGGCCAATAAATCGGGAGACGAGGTGTTGACGCAAGGAATAGAGACTTTATTCCGAAAGCCGGCAGACCGAGAAGATGGTGGACTAGGGTCCCCAAAAAAACATCTTACCGGGGTCTGGATGCCAGTTTCCTGTATAGAACAGAGAGGGGGAGGAGGCGAGGAAGTAAAGTAAAAAGGCCTTTAGTTTTGCCTGGCTTGGCCAGCGTCGGGGAGGGGATGTGTTAATTTCTTCTTTTCTGCAGCCATTCACAGGTGGGCAGGGTCAGATTGTCTCCGTGTGAACTGAACAAAGGCACTTCAGTTTAACATTCACGTAGAGGGGCAGGGTTCCCTGAGGCAGGCCATTGTGTACAATTATAATAACAAAAGCAATGAAAAGCAAAGGTTAAAGTCAAAGAAACAGATCTAATGTGGGGTCAGAGTTGGCTCTTCCCTGTTACACAAACACAGGGCAGGAGCAATTCTATTGCCTGACAGTCTTACGGACCAGAGAGGGCAGAACCAAAATTGCTTCTCACACATGAGACACTTACATCTTTGCTATATAGTATTTTAATAACCACTACTTTCAGGAATTTTGAACTTTCAAATAAAAGTGCCAGGTCAACATTTAGAACGTTTGTTAAAATGTTTAATGTTTGTTAAAAAGGCTTTTTAAAACTGCCTTTATTGTAGATGTAAGAATGCATGATTCTCAGAACCTTTGAGTAGTTTCTCACTGTATAGTATAGAAGGCTTGAATTGAATGAAAATGTGTGCCTCTAAATATCTTTGAAAGCAAACACTAATATTATGTCTTTTTCAACTAGAGTGATTTACTAAACTAGCTTTTGGAGGAATCATTTTGTCATCTCCTTGCTGCAATAAAACTTCATGCAGTTTCCAAAAACTGAAATTCTGTATCTGTCTACATTCCCTGTGACCAGATCTGAACTGATACAAAAATAATCATCATCAATAGCGATTACAAGCTTTGAAGTCACTGCACTAAGTTCGTAGGGCAGGCTGCCCAGCCTCTCTTCATGGGATAGCTCCCAGTCTTGGAAAAGGTCGATGCTAAATAAATTGTTCACTGGTTTGCCCAAAGGCTCACAAAATGCCCTTTGTCCTCAACCATAAAAGTCATGGAAAGAAAATGTGAAGACTCAAGGTCTTCATCTAGTTTCCTCCCAACAACCCATCAAGCACAATCTCCCTTCTCTCGAAACTTCTGTTGCACTTACACTCTGTGTCACTCACTCTCACAGTAAACCATACCGTCTTTCCTTCCTCTGTGTTTGTCTTCCTGCCACAGTCTCCTGTGTTATTGCTAGCGGCAGGGACCATAGACTACACTCTCTTTGTTTTCCTCTTCAGCTCTTGGTGCGATGTGAACGGGAGGAACATGAATTCATTCAACAAACATCTGCTGCATATCCAGCATGCTCCAGGCACTGTAACTGGAGATACAATGCAAGCAAACAGGCAGGTACCATCAAATGTGATGCGTGGTACTTGAAGCCAGCAGTAGGGACATGAGAGCACATTTGGCGGGATTCGAGCTGGTTGTAAAGAGTCCAGGATGAGCTCTGGACGAAGTGACTTCTAACAACCAATCTGGAGGTGCGTAGGACTCAGCACAGTGAACAAGGGTCGAGGGAGCTGAGGAGTTTTCCGCAGTTTAAATTGCATCCCAGAGGTGAGAAAGAGCAGAGCACATTAAAGGGCAAGAAATGCATCAGTAGACTTGGAGTTTACAGTCGTGGTGAGGATTGGAGATGGAAGATGAAGCTCTAAAAATGAGCCGAGACCAAGAGACATATTAGGATATTTGGTCTTGCATCTTCAGGGTAACGGAGGTCTGGGGAAGGTGCTGAGCGAGCGTGTGACTGATGGTGGCTGGTCTTTGGGAAGGTCTTTCTGGCTGAGCTGCGGAGAGATGGCGGGAGGGGGGCTGCGGCGGAGATCCAGGTGAGAGCTGGCCTGTGGCGGATCCGGTGAGGGCGGGGCTGCGGCGGGGATCCGGGCGAGGGCGGGTCTGCGCTGGACCGGGGCGGGGGATGCGGAGGGGTTACACTGGCTTCCGATTTGCAGGTGGAGTAAATGGGAAAGACTAGGTGGTGATTGTTCTGGAGGCTGTGGGAGAAGGAGGAAAGGCAGGAGGATACCCGTGTTTCCAGGTTAGTCAGCGGCACGTAGTCTAGTAACTCTAGAGCAGGACTGCGGTCCTCAGGATGTGGGCCAGCAGCGTTCGCACCACCCGAGAACTGATGAAAAATGCAAATTCCCCAGCTCCACCCCGGACCCAGTGAGTGAGAAATCTCCGCGGAGGAGACCGGCGACCTGCGTTTTAACCACCTTCCAGGGATTCTGGAGCGTACTTAAGCTTGTAAACCAATGCTTTAGCTCGTGGGTCGTCCAACTGTTTTGCTCAGGACCCTAAAATATGTTTGAAAAAATATGTACAATTCACACGTTTTAAATTTGACATCCAAACATTTTATTTTTACATATAAACAGTTGCAAAGGATGTAAGTTCTAGCATATTAAAAACTACTGTGCCTTTTAAATACAGTCCATGAAATCAAAATACTCTAGCAATTTGGTACCCATCATTGCACATTGAGAAGATAAACAAGCTCTCTCTCTTTTTTTTTTTAACAGTTTAGCAATTCCAAAATGTCCCTTCATTCCTTGAACATTCACATCCTTTTAATTTCCATAACTGAATTTTATACTATATTAATCAACCCACCATACTTATTTGCAACAAAAATATGAATGTAATAAAATATTCATACTCAATTTAGATATTATTTTAGTATATAATTGATAAAATAGCATAACTTTTATAATTTTGATAATAACTATTAAACATAAAAAGTAAAATTTTTTTTTCCTCGCCCCCTCCCAAAAGTAAACTATTATTGAAATACATCTCCTAATGAGATGACTAAGGCTTTTAAAATTTAATTCACGTGTCTGTGGATAAATATTACATGTTAATAAAATAAGACAAGCTTCAGCATCAGTTCTATTCATATTTTTCTTTTTATAATTCAAATTAAAAAAAAAACAACCAAACACCCTGCTCATATAATAAGTAGAGGGAATGAAAGTTTTATTATAGCAATTCTACCTAATTCTCTGAACTCCTAGGATATATGCCAAAATATTATAGAATCACCCATCATAAAATGTTTAGTAATCTAGGGACTTCCCTGGTGGTCCAGTGGTTAAGACTCCACACTTCCAATGCAAGGGACGCGGGTTTGATCCCTGGTCGGGGAACTAAGATCCCACGTCTGCATGGCCAAAAAAAAAAAAAAAACCCAAAAATATTTAGTAATCTAGATTGCCCCTCCTATTCTGTTGAAAGTAAAGAAGTAGAAATTACCCAACTTGCAGTGGAATTTACTGCTCAGTCTTCGGAATTATCAGAATTTTTCATGAGATACTGAATATACAGACAATGGCCAGATCATATTTGACAACAGTCTCTGACCCACAACCTCTGCACAATTGGCCCAGAACAGTCAGGACTTGTCAGTGGTCGGTGACGGCAGCTTCCCTCTTCCTGCTCATCTGTTTTGCCTTTCAACCCAGGACTAGCCAGAGGCAAACACAGGCATACCCTGGAGATACTGTGGATTCCGTTCCAGACCACATGAATAAAGCAAAAAATAAAGTGAGTCACACAAAGTTTTTGGTTTCCCAGTGCATATAAAAGTTATGTTTAGATTATACTGTAGTCTATTAAATGTGCAATAGTATTATGTCTAAAAAAAAGTACATATCTTAATTTTTTTTTTTTTTGCGGTACGCGGGCCTCTCACTGTTGTGGCCTCTCCCGTTGCGGAGCACAGGCTCCGGACGCACAGGCTCAGCGGCCATGGCTCACGGACCCAGCCGCTCGGCGGCATGTGGGATCTTCCCGGACCGGGGCACGAACCCGCGTCCCCTGCATCGGCAGGCGGACTCTCGACCACTGCGCCACCAGGGAAGCCCCATGGTAAACATTTTTTAAGTGTACTTTTAAGTTCTCTAAATTGCAACCTTTGAGCATCCAAAGATGCTATCCAGAAAATAAAGAGCCCACAGAATGGAAGAAAATGTGTCTACATTTTATACCCGGTAAGAGTCTGTTCTTCAGAATATATCCAGAACTTTTACCGCCTATCGACAGAAAGACAAACCACCCAATTTTTTAAATGGAAAGGACTTGCATGGACACATTCTCCAGACAAGACATACAGATGGTCAACAAGTACATGAAAAGACGTCAAACATCAGTAGTCAAGATGGAAATGCAAATTAAAACTACAATGTGATACCCCTTCATACACACTAGAATGCTTACATGAGAAAAAAACTAAAAATAACAAATGTTGGCAACAATGTAAAGAAATTAGAAACCTTCAACATTACTTGTGTAAATGTAAAATGGTGCAATCTATGTGTACAATACCTTGGCATTTTTTCAAAAATATAAGCATGCAATTATCATATGGTTCAACAACTCCACTCCTAGATAAATACCCACAAAATGGAAAAAAACAAGTGTTCAAACAAAAACTTGTACACCGATATTCAGAGCAGCACTGTTCACTATAGCCCAAGGTAGAAACAATTAAAATGTCCATCAGTGAGATAAGCAAAATAGGGTAGATCCATAAGCTGCATTATTCTGCCACATAAAGGAATAAAGCAAGATGGTGCAGCCACTGTGGAAAACAGTAGGGCAGATCCTCAGAAACTTAAACCTAGACTTAATGAATAATCTGTCAATTCCTTTCCACAGTCTATATCCAAAATATTTCAAAGCAGGGACTGGAAGAGTTATTTGTACACTCATATTCATAGCAGCATTATTCACAACAGCCAAAAAGTTGAAGCAACACAAGTGTCCTTTGGCAGATGAATAAACAAAATGTGGTACCTACACAATGGAACATGATTCAGCCTTAAAAACTAAGGAAATTCTGACACTGCTACAAAGTGGGTAAACTTTGAAGTCATTATGCGCAGTGAAACAAGCCAGACACAAGAGGACAAACATTCTATGAGGTGTCCAGATACGTCAAATTCAAAGACAAAGTAGAATAAGATTGCCAGGAGTTGAGAGCGGTTCATGTTTAATGGTTACAGTCTCACTTGGGGAAAATGAAAAGGGTCTGGAGATGGATGGTGAGGATATCGTTACAACAATGTGAATGTAGTTAATGCCATAGCACTGTGTACTTAAAATGGCTTAAATGGTAAATGTCATCTGTTTTTAATCACCATGAAAGAAATGAAGAACTGTTACATGTTACAACACAGATATACATTGAAAACATCCTAAGTGAAAGAAGCCCTACAGAAAAGACCACCCATATTGGACTCATGCTGTGTGCTTTAAATCCATGAAGGTTTTGAAAATGAGGGAAAGTCTCGGTAACTGTTCCAAACGAAACCAAAACCAAAAACAAAAAACTGGATCAGGATGGAAAAAGTCATTTCCACACAGCTGAGGCAGCTGGTGAAAGTTGAGGTGGGCCTGTGGATTGGATTATGACGTGGAAACCATAATGATTCCTCATTTGGGGGTTATGTGCTGGTTCCCTGGGAGGGTATCCCAGTTTGGGGTGAAACATGCAGCGGTATTTCGTGTGAATGTGGAAAACTTTGTACTGCTGCTGTTTAAAGTTTTTTATACTTTTGAAATTCACTAGAAAATTATTTTTCAAAACAACCATGTCAGTACCACACCAGAAAAACAGAAAAGACATCAAAGTTTGTCATAGAAGCCAAGCGCTACCCAGATCCAGTTCACCTACAAGTGATGAGACTAATCGCCCTTGGAGACATCCACATGTTACTAAGAGCCACTATGTCTTGGGTGCTACGGATGGCCTGGATGTAGTCGAAACAGTGGGATATCTGAATTCTAGTTTTCCACATCCAACCACCAAAAAACTGTTAGAACTAATAAATGAATTCAGTAAAGCTGCAGGATACAAAAATCAACACACAAAAATCAGTTGTGATTCTATACACTAACGAATCATCAAAGAGAGAAATTAGGAAAACGATCCCATTTCCAATTGCATCCCCAAAAATAACTAGGAATAACTTTAACCTCGGATGTGAAGGACCTGCACACTGAAAACTGTAAGATGCTGATGAAAGAAACTGAACAGACACAAATAAATAGAAAGATACCCTGTGCTCATGGGTGAAAAGAATATTGTTAAAACGTCCATTCTACCCAGAGCAATGTACGCATTCATGCAGTCACTACCAAGATTCCAATGACACTTTTCACAGAAACAGAACAATCCTAACACTTGCGTGGAGCCACAAGGTACCCCAAATAGCCAAAGCGACCCTGAGGAAGGAGAACAGGCTGGAGGCATCTCGCTCCCTGATTTCACACTATGCTACGAAGCTACAGTCACCAAAAAAGTGTGGAATTGGCACAAAAACAGGCACACAGACCAGAGGAACAGAGCAGAGAGCCCAGGAATCAACCTGCAGGTGTGTGGTCGGTTAACTGACAAGAAAGGAGCCGAGAACATACACCAGGGAAAGGACAGTCCCCTCAATATACGGTGCTGGGGAAACCGGACGCCACACGCCAAAGAACAACACTGCACTCTGCACCACACACAATAGTGAATAAAACCCCACAACTTTCCGTATCAAGCCCTTCCTCTCCTGGGTCCTCTGAAGACAGACACCCTCAGCGGTCAGCCACGCACAGGAACCTTCTCCCCACTCTTCTTCACCTTTTCCCTCAGCGGCATCACTTCCCGGCAGGTCCTGAGGAGACCCGGCTCCTCTCAGCATGAACTGGACGCCACAGTGTCCCAAAGCTGAAGCCCCAGCGGTTCCTGACGAGACGCGGCTTCCGTTAGTGTGGACTCGACCCCGGCTTGTCCCGAAGCCCCGGCATTCAGTATGGACTCAGCCCCACGTGTTCCAGAAGCCAAAGCCCCAGTGGGTCCTGAGGAGACGGGGCTCCCGACAGGGTTGAGCGGAGCCAAGTCGGCGGGCAGAACCCGCGTTCCCGGGGCGGGTCAGGGAGGCGGGCTCATGTTCCCTGCCAGCCAATGGGAATGTGCAGACCAAGCTGCCCTCACAGTTCATGGAGGCCCCGCCCCCGAGGGCAGTTCTGCTGAATCCATTAAACTGCAGAAATTCAAATTGAAATAGAGCCAAATATCCCATGACTTCTCCTAAATAGTTAAGGAACAATTCATTGTAAACCATATGGAATTGAAAAAAAAAAAAAAAAGAAAGATTTATACGATCTGAAGAGAAACCAGAGTATACCATATGGGATAAAATATAGACTCCAACTTTAAAACTTACACCAGGGGCTTCCCTGGTGGCGCAGTGGTTAAGAATCTGCCTGCCAATGCAGGGGACACGGGTTCGAGCCCTGGTCCAGGAAGATCCCACATGCCGCGGAGCAGCTAAGCCCATGTGCCACAACTACTGCCTGTGCTCTAGAGCCCGCAAGTCACAACTACTGAGGCCACGTGCCACAACTACCAAAGCCCGCGCGCCTAGAGCCCGTGCTCCGCAACAAGAGAAGCCATTGCAATGAGAAGCCCGCGCACCACAACGAAGAGTAGTCCCTGCTCGCTGCAAGTAGAGAAAGCCCACACACAGCAACGAAGACCCAACGCAGCCAAAAAGTTTTAAAAAAATTTTAAAAAGTATACCAAATTCACTCAAATTTATTAACAAACATTTAAAATGTAAAACTCTCAAAATTATAGAGATAAATAGGGAGGAAAATCTACATGACCTTGGGTTAGGTCTATAGATCATGAGCTTTGAGTTTTAGCACACAGCACAGAAAGTCAACCCAGAAAAGAAAAAATGTAGTATTGTAGACTTCATAAAATTAAAGATTTCTACTCTGAAAAATCTTATTCAGAAAACCAAAAGACAAGCCACAAACTGGAGGAAAAATATTTGCAAAACACATATCTGATAAAGGATTTGGACTTAAAATATACTCAATACAAAGAACTATAAAACAACTCCATAAAAAATGGGTAAACATTATATACGACGTTTAATAATATCATATATGCTCAAAATCATATATGATCAGGGAATTACAAATTAAAATCATGATAAAGACACAGACCTACTAGAGAATGGACTTGAGGATATGGGGGGGGAAGGGTAAGCTGTGACAAAGCGAGAGAGTGGCATAGACATATACGCACTAACAAACTTAAAATAGATAGCTAGTGGGAAGCAGCCGCATAGCACAGGGAGATGAGCTCGGTGCTTTGTTACCACCTAGAGGGGTGGGATAGGGAGGGTGGGAGGGAGGGAGACACAAGAGGGAAGAGATATGGGAACATATGTATATGTATAACTGATTCACTTTGTTATAAAGCAGAAACTAGCACACCATTGTAAAGCAATTATACTCCAATAAAGATGTAAAAAAATAAAATAAAATAAAATAAAATCATGAGGTATCACACCACACCTATTAGGACTGTGAAACTCCAAATATATCCATTGCTGGAGAATGAGGAACAACAGGGGCTCTCCCTCATTGCTGGTGGGATGCATCTACAGCCACTTTGTGAGACAGTTTGGCAGTTTTTCCCAAAGCTAAACAGGTCTCACCTTGGGATCCAACAATCGTGCTTCCAGGATTTAGGCAACTGCTTTAAAGATCTATGTCCAAGTGCAAACAAGGATGCAATTATACACAGCAGCGCTACTCATAATGGCTTAAAACTTGAAAAAAATGAAGATGTCCTTCAATAGATGAATGCATAAGCAAATTGGGGTACATCCTTGTCAAGGGGAGCAGAATATGCCACCCCAAAATATGTCTCTTTGGCATAAGGATTATTTTGGTCTGATTAAAAGAAAAAAAGAAAAACTGGGACTTCCCTGGTGGTGCAGCGGTTAAGACCCCGAGCCCCCAGTGCAGGGGGCCTGGGTTCAATCCCTGGTCAGGGAACTAGATCATCCCACATGCATGCCACAACTAAGAGTTCACACACTGCAACTAAGGAGCCCGCGAGCCACAACTAAGGAGCCCGCCGGCCGCAACCAAGAGCCAGCGCAACGAAATAAATAAATAAAGTAAATAAAATTTAAAAAAAAAGAAAAGAAAAACCGAGTAGAGGTTTCCCTTTTGTGAATTACATTTATATTTATTAGGGAAATCTCCATGTGTAAGGGTGTGTCCCTCTTTGTACTGGAAACAGAAGGATGATTAAATCTCAAGAGACTCTTACCAGTGGAGAAGTCTTGACTTAAATCCACATAACAACCATACCCTTGTTTACTGTGCTTTGTGTGATAACCTGCCATCACTGGTTTCTCCCCTCCCCCAAGGTCCTTCATTTGTTTTTAGCCGAAGATGGTATGTAAGGTGATGGCTTTGGCCATTTCAGGGAGTGACTCAGTTTTCCTGGGTATCTCTCATATATTCAGGAGGTACGCATGCTATTAAAATTCTTACAGGGGAATCTCAGTCATGAGCCTATAAGGGTAGAGGGAAAATTGGTTTTCCTCCAATACACAGGCAATGGAATACTACTCAGCAACAGAAAGAAATGAGCCATCAACCCATAGGAAGACATGGATGAACCTTAGGTGCATATTGCTGAGTAGAAGAGTCCAGTCTGAGGAGGCTGCACACAGTATGACCTCATTTGTATGACATTCTGGAAAAGACAAAACTACCTTTACAGGGCTTCACTGGTGGCGCAGTGGTTGAGAGTCCGCCTGCCGATGCAGGGGACATGGGTTCATGCCCTGGTCCAGGAAGATCCCACATGCTGCGGAGCGGCTGGGCTTGTGAGCCATGGCCGCTGAGCCTGCGCGTCCGGAGCCTGTGCTCCGCAACGGGAGAGGCCACAACAGTGAGAGGCCTGCGTACCGCAAAAAAAAACAAACAAAAAAAAAACAAAAAAAAACCCCTACATTTAACTATAGATGATAAGCAGATAATGGGGTGGGGCGGGTTTGAAGTATTCCACGTGATATTTTAGGAAGGATACCTGTCACTATGCATTTGTCTAAGCCCATAGATGTGTATAGCCCGAGGGTTCAATCATAATCTACTCAAATTTAGTTATTTAGGATGTAGGAGTGCTGCAGGATGGAATACACAATGCGACAGAATCCAACTATGTTAGAAATGTATGGAAGGTGCTGACCTAAGTTAACTTTGGAAATGAATGGAATCTGTAGACTAAAGGCAAAATGGACCATACATAAACAGTGGGCTTTACTTTATGGAGTTCTTTCTAGGGTGTCGTCGTTAACAATTCTGAAACCTCTGCACATAGATAAATGGCACATGGTGGGTGCCAGGCTCCTCGTTTTGGTGAGGCTGGTGATAGATGGGCTCCAGGTTAGGCACTTACAACTGGCCTCCTGTTTACATTTCTTGGAGCAGAAAAAAGTGGGCTTCAGGCCAGACGCTTACAACTAGCCTCCTGTTTGCATTTCCTGAGACAGGAGGTAGGTGGGCTCCAGGTTAGGCATTTACGGTCAGCCTCCTGTTTGCTCTCCAAAACGAAGTAACAACAGACACAGGGTAAATAGTCAAGCTTTGTCTCCTGAGGACATTTTAAGATAGCAGTCATGGCATGTGTCCATCTTGGCTAAGAGGTGCCTTCGCACCTAGGGGGCGAAGGAATGTGTAGACATTCCTGCCCTAAGAAAAGGTCCCACCTTGCCCCCAGCTGGATTCCACCTCAAAGAATGGGGTCAGGGGCTTCCGTGGTGGCTCAGTGGTTAAGAACCCGCCTGCCAATGCAGGGGACACAAGTTCGAGCCCTGGTCGGGGAAGATCCCACATGCCGCGGAGCAACTAAGCCCGTGCACCACAACTACTGAGCCTGCACTCTAGAGCCCGCGAGCCACAACTACTGAGCCCGTGAGCCACAACTACTGAAGCCCACGCACCTAGAGCTCACGCTCCACAACAAGAGAAGCCACCCCAATGAGAAGCCCACGCACCGCAACGAAGAGTAGTCCCCGCTCACCGCAACTAGAGAAAGCCCGCGTGCAGCAACGAAGACCCAACACAGCCAAAAAAAAATTAATAAATTAATTAATTTAAAAAATGGGGTTCACTTTACCCCTCCTAACCATAAACTTGGCAACAGTTTGTAATAAAATGAAAGGAACACAGAGGCACCCTGAAGCACCATGCGTCCCCGGGCATGACCTTGAGCTCACCTGTGCTTCAGTTCAGCCACCTCGCTCGTTAACAGGGACAGGGCTGCGAATGGCAGGGCCACAGAGCTGTGTCTGTTCAAGTTAGGGTCACCTGAATGACCCGTGTGAAAGGCTGAAGTCTGACCCACAGACCACAGAGCAAGTGTGTTTCGTGAGCATTTAGATTCTAAGACAACATCACATTTCCCACCAGGACTTTGGAACCTTGGTCTTCAACGATAGGCTCCTTCTGTTCTCCCCTCCCATTCATTTTGCAAAACTCAACTGACTGCCTTCCCAGCCGTTACTTGCAACCTGGAGTCCTGCAGGTTGGGTCTCTGTCCCTGAGAGCCAGGCTGGCCTTGGGAACCTCTGCTCAGGGGCAAGGTCTTGAGGATGTGAGGGCAGCCCCCTGCAGGCTGGGCTCCCGCTCTACGGAAAGTGAACGGGCACCAGGCGGGTCAGGAGGGCGAGAGGCTGGTCCAGATGATGCCTCAGTGCTCGGGCAAGTCTTTCCGAATTTCAGTTTCCCCATCTCTAAAAATCAAGGACTGGGCAACGGCAACCTTAAAGGACTTTCCAGCTTGAAAATATGGTCCTTCTCTAACACTGAGACATGTGGTTTCCCCAAGTTCCTAAGCTTTGTTTTCTCCATAAAAACAACGTGTGAAGTACTTGCAGGAACATTAAGGTACAAGCCTTCAGGGGCCACGTAACCTTTAAACTCCACACAGATCATATTTTAAAATCTTCTCGCTAAAGCTTTTCTTATGTGAAGTGAGCCTCAGTTTTTGTGATGCAAGTAGAGCACTGAGGCCTCATCTGTCTTGAGGTCTTTCTTAGCAGCCTGATAGCACTCCCTCCTCCATCAGCTTTAGCAACAGCTAGGGAGTATAACCAGGCTGACGGGGTTTCCTCAACATCTCCAACAAGGAACCAAGTGGACCAATACTCAGGGGGAAGGACAGCCAGGACACCAAAGTGTCTATTTGCTAGCTGCTGCTTCTAAAGACCAACACCATGCCCTGGAGCAGTGCCAGCAATTAACCTGGCCCCCACTGGCCAGAGACTAAGATGGAAATTACAGAGAACATAGAAATGCCAGAGGTTAACAAAGATAGAACAAGGGACCTCCCTGGTGGTGCAGTGGTTAAGGGTCCACCTGCCAATGCAGGGGACACGGGTTCGTGCCCCGGTCCGGGAAGATCCCACATGCCGCGGAGCAAGTAAGCCTGTGCTCCACAACTACTGAGCCCACATGCCACAACTACTGAAGCCTGCGCACCTAGAGCCCACGCTCCACAACAAGAGAAGCTACTGTGATGAGAAGCCCCTGCTTGCCGCAACTAGAGAAACCCCATGCGCAGCAACGAAGACCCAACACAGCCAAAAATAAATAAGTAACATTATATTGAAAAGAAACAAAAACAAAGATAGAACAGGCTTCCCTAGGAGGCAGTAAGTTCTCTGTCCTCAGAGGTGTTTAAGCCCAGGCTGCTCAAACCCCGGGTGGCAGGTTGCGGGCAGAATGTCTGGACCAGGTGGCTAAAAGGCCCCTTCTCAACTGTTGCATCTTGTCATTGTAATGCCTGAGAGCCTTCAGGTGATTTCCATGCAGCAACAACTCTGGGATCCACGGTCGGGCCCCTGAGTTAGTTCCCTCCCCTACTTCCTCCTTTCTAACAGGCAGGTGCCCTGCAAGAAAGCAGCAAAAATTCCCACAAAATAAACAGCGGAAATGCCAAGGTTAGATGCAGCGTTCTAACTGCAAACAATTATTAACATCTGCTCCCTGGAAGACTCGCTGTGCCTATTTAGCGGAGTCAGGAACATCTAACAACTTGGCAGCTGTACCACATAAGTGACATTCCTCTTCCTTTTACACCACTGGTCTTGAATCCCTTGGCTGCAATCTTTCAAGGGGTTCAGCTATGATCTTTCTCACATGCTGTTGCCAACCTAAGAGTTTGTTCATTGAAATAAGAAGTCTGTCCGTTTGTTTTTTAAAAAAACCTTAGAACGAAGCCACATGAATGGCAAGATGTGACACCCTTCAGGGCGAATGAAAGAAGCACAGCAGGCCGGACCCGAGGCAGGAGCCGTGCTCTCTAAGAAGACAACGCCAGTTCTGGACGGCACGTGCCAGTTTTGCCCAGAAGCACCGAGCGTAGAGAAGGCAGTGTTGCAACCTTACAGGTGGAGACAAGCGCAAGTCCTTGACAGGTGGTTTAAAAATGCAGACAGCCACGGTGAGGGCTGCTCTCCCCAAGCACCACTGCTCCCCAAAGCCAGACCGGGTTGCTTTAGAGGGTCGGCCACCTCTAAGAGGCAGAAGCCTCCTGCCCCAGATCCAGCTGTGGGAAACTGCAGAAGAGGCTAAGGCACGTGGCTTAGTGGTCTGATGAAAGAACAGATTTCTGCACCCAAGAAAAACATGAGCTCAGAGAGCTTTGTCTCTCCTCTCACCTGACATGCTTTCAGAGGTTGAAAAGACACACACAACCTCCGCTTTCCAAAGGACCTCTCCTTAGAGAAAAACAGCATGGGACTGCGAGCGCACAGCATCTGGCTGAGGGTGAAAAGCGTCCCAGGCTTCCCGTGGGAATGAAAGCGCTCTTCCAGACACACCTGAACAGATAGAGCCTAACACCACAG
This sequence comes from Leucopleurus acutus, assembly GCF_964270905.1. NCBI lineage: Eukaryota > Metazoa > Chordata > Mammalia > Artiodactyla > Delphinidae > Leucopleurus > Leucopleurus acutus. Next base: position 79,332,303 of record NC_139157.1, read on the forward strand.
CTTCTTGTCCAGAGTCTCTCAACTGGGAACACAGATCTGCTGTTGAAGAGACGGTGACGTGACCTACACATCCACAATTGTGGCTCAAACATCTGACGGCTACATTTTTTTTCCCCTCAATAGTATGTGGATATTTCCAGGGAGCAGGTTACCAATGCCTTAACCCCATCTGCCCCCAAACTCCAGCCTGATAACAAAACACTCCCCTTGACAAAGGGGGTTTGGTGTTTGATTCCTTCAAACCCTTTCTAAACTCAGCTTCTTAGGAAAACCTCCATAAGCCACATACTTTAGAGCCTTCTTGGCGCCTCCATATCAAGAGCCTTCAGCTGTGGGCAGTGAGACGCTCTCTGAATACGCACTGAATCTGCACGACTGCAAACACAGAGAGCTCCCCGACGTGCCAACCACGGTCAGGTGTATGAAAATACGACCCCCTCAGAGTCTAGAGGATGCTCTCTGTACATTCAATTATGCATATTTTAAAAGGCTGCAATCTGCTAGACATGCATCATGAGCACTGGCGAAAGCGTGGCTGCCACGGACACACCACGTTTTATTTAGTGAGAGTGGCGTCCTTGTCCACGGAAAGCACGCTCCATGGAACCGAGAACTTTGGCCCCTCCACCTCCCCACTTGCGGGGGGGTCTGTTCTGACTTCTCTGGGTGGCGCTCAGGTGAATGCATCCGTGAGACACTAAAACGCTCCACCAGGCCAGGCTGTCCACTGCTGCTTTTATTCTTTGAGGCTTAAGAAAGAACTCAGAATTAAAACTGAGTAAGAAGGTGATACCTTTGAACACAATATATGTCAAGATGGTCAGAAATTAGAATTCAAGTCCTTTCTTCTCTTTCCTTGCTACTCCCTGTTCACACTCTCTGCTCCCCCAACACACTGACTAGAAAATGTTGCAAAAGCATGCTTTTGGATATAAAGCTTTATTTTCAAAGGATACTTTGGTTCTGATAGAATTAGATATAGGGATCTGAGTTTTTGAACATAAAGAAAAAATCAGGTAATTGTTAATAGTTAAAAAAGTTGTGTTAGCAATCGTTCCCCCGAAAGAGAGGCAAAGAGAGGCAAGGTGCTCACAAGAACGAGCATCAGATGGTACCGGCCTGTGTTGTTCAAAGCCGTGCTTCGTTGCCGACCCCCCAGTGCAGAAGGTCAAGGCTGGTCAGAACTTCCACCCCAGGGATGGACTTGGGGGCAGGAACCACATGGTCCTTGGTGGCTTTCTTGTGGCTCTCAATTAAGGATTAGTACTTCTGAAAACATGAGCCCCAAACCACTACATGCAACCACTTGTCAAAGCGTTTCTGGCCCAGGAGAACGGCTGACGTCGTGACACGTAACTCTGCCCACAGAATGAAGTGTGGATGGGAGGACCAGGGGCCGCGGCTCCCGGGAGGGGCTCTGCATGTGTGGTTCTGGACCCTCCACAATACGGCTGGGCGCATGGGACTGCCTGAAACCTCGCCTGACCTGAAACCTCCTGTTGGTGCATCCGGGTTTCCTCTACTACGTGTGCTGAGCAACAGAAACGGCAGGGGTCTCGGCGCCTGGAGCTGGGGACCAGATGTGACAAGGCTGGCACTGTAGTGACAGCTCGATCAGCCAGCAGATGCCGCCTGAGTGCCTACTGTGTGCCAGGTACAGGGCCGGCGAGGGACCCGCGTCAAAGGGACTTGCTGACAAGCGACAAAGCTGGCAGCAAAGCGGGGGTCTGTGTCCCCAGCAGACGGGTCTGCTCACGCAGGTCCGCCTCCAGCCGCAGGCTGCTGGTGCAGGGCTACACCTCGCATGAGGCAGCGTGGGATCACACAGTGACTGCCAAGATTGCTGTCACCCACATTTGCAGGAGAACTGACTTCATGCTTTGCTGATGAGGCCATACATGGTTTTCCTTTCATTCTTTTTCTGATCATGCTTTTTCTTTCCTTTTTTTTTTTTAGTCCAGTAGTTGGCTTAAAAGTCTGCATGTAAACATGCTGCATCAGGAGGATGTAATCCTCCTGACCTAAAAGATTTACCGTATTCATCAAGCTTTTTATTTACAGTAAAATTGAACAGCCTTCACGGGCTTAAATGCAGCCGACATCACTGTGCATTAAGCACTGCACTTACCCATTGAAGACGTGCTCCAGCCTCACTGGAGCCGCTTGCCGCCCCTCATTTCTGGTCCGGTTTGTGCGCTGTGGTCCCTCTTCACCGGGTAGAAAAGTAAGGAGGGTCTCGTTTTCACTCACAGGACTGTGCCTGAAGCCTTGGCTGATGGTTCTGCTCACTGGGGCTTACTGAAGCCTGGCCTGCTCTGCAGTTTGTAGTGTCCTCCGTAACGTCGGACAGCGTTCACCTGAGGCTCCTGTCCACGTGCAGCTGGACCTTCTTCTGCGAGATGCTCTTCTGGACCCTCTTGCTGAAAGATGTGATGCCCATGGGCCGGGGCAGCAGCAGGGCGGGCCTTGAACCGGCAGCAACCAGCCCACGGGACCCGGCAGCCCCTGGCTGCATCCCGAGCCCCTCAGCCCCGGGCTGCCCTCCCCACACTCCCCAGCATGTTCTGATTGTGGTCTTTTATAACCAGATGTCCAGTTTTCCCAGCACCACTTACTGAAGAGACTGTCTTTTGTCCCCACTGTGTATTCTTTTTACGTTTCATTCTGCACTTTTAGGGAAAGATGGGCTCCTAGCTGTTAGCCTAGCCCAGCTTCGCTGAAAACCTGTCAGTAGCCCAAATTAATGTTAGTATCTCACTAATTTTAATGCATTTTCACGTAATGAAACTTATTACAAAAATTTATTCTCATTACATACACCTTTTGGTGGGTGTTTGTGGTTCTTGTATCATGAACGTATTTCCTCACTACTATTCAACTTCCGACAGATGATAACATGGAATAAGTAATTGTCATGCAGGGAACAGAAAACTACACAAAACTATAAGGGAAAGTAGGGGCCATGATTAGTCAAAGAAGCTTTCGGGGAAATGAATTTACCCAGGATTTACTTGATCCTCGAGCACCAGGCTAAAATTTAACAAACAGCTGTTGCATAGTTTGGCCCCATGAAATCTTTTTACTGTTTCATTTCAAAGTAGATAAAGTAGTAAGAAAAGTACCACCAAATAAAACACTATGTGGTAAACACAAAATTAAAGGGCTATTGGGAAAGACGGATCAGCTTGTCTTTTTATCACAGAAAATAATTTATTGTGTTAACAGCATTTTCACTGCTATGACAACATCTGAACAAGCTTGAAACCCTTTAAAGATTGACCTTAATACAGCAACATTATAGGAGACAAAATTTACGTTTATTTCTTTTTTTAAAATAAAGATAGCAAAAAGTGAAATTTTAATGCTACATTCCTTAATATCAATAAAAAATGTTCAACTCAAGTTTAAATACTTTTGATCTTATTAATATAAAATACTGAATTCTACATTTTAAACACTGTTAAAGACTCAGTCATCTCTTCATACTGCCAGCGTGCTTCCAATACTTCCACAGTATCTTAAATAAATATATCTCAAAAAAAATCTTGAATTCTGAAAAATAAGCAGGAAAAACCATCAATTGATGTACTGTGCCGTTCTAACGGGGGTGAGGTGGTCTTTGAATTCCCTAGTGATTAGTGAAGCTGAGCATCTTTAACTTGTTGGATACTTATATGTCTTTGGAGAAATGTCTATTCAAGTCCTTTGCCCATTTTCTAATCAGGTTGTTTCTGTTCAGTGTTAGGAGTTTCCTATGTCATAGGCATTAGGCCCTTATATGATATGATTTTCTCCATAGTTTATTCATATGCTCCCTACTGGACATTTATGTCCAGAGGAATTGCTGGATCAAAAGGTATACGTGGGCTTCCCTGGTGGCGCAGTGGTTGAGAGTCTGCCTGCTGATGCAGGGGACATGGGTTCGTGCCCCGGTCTGGGAAGATCCCACATGCCGCGGAGCGGCTGGGCCCGAGCCATGGCCGCTGAGCCTGAGCGTCCGGAGCCTGTGCTCCGCAACGGGAGAGGCCACAACAGTGAGAGGCCCGTGTACCGGGAAAAAAAAAAAAAAAAAAAAAGGTATATGTATTTACAATTGATACATTACCACCTGATTGCTCAGAAGAGGTTATACCAATTTACACCTACACCAATTCTATTGTATTCCATTATACTCTTACGACTGTACAACTTAAAAGTTTTTTTCTCGTCTCTGAATTAATACTTCTAAGATATATATATATATATATATATTTTAAACATCTTTATTGGAGTATAATTGCTTTACAATGGTGTGTTTGTTTCTGCTTTATAACAAAGTGAATCAGTTCTAAGATATAGTAACTAGAATTTAGGTAACAGATAAAGAATAAGATCTCATTTATTGTGTTAGTGACTCTTAGAGATAATGCTGATTGTAATAAACACACTAACAAAGCCTAGTTAAGGAAACCAGGTGTTTGAAAGTTCATGTGTTATTCAAATTTTACCTCTTTTAAGTAGGCTGGTACCACTTTTCAATATAGACGTTAATAATAAAACATCTTGGGTTTTCCTTGGGGTCTCTCCCATTTATTTTCCATTTCTTTTTTCAGTTTATTTGCTTTATATCTCTCAGCCATCACCACAAGATCCTCTGGGACACTCTGAAGCCATTAAACGTGTTATTAGGATTGAGGTGATTCTCATTATATAACAGCTTTTCTACAATCTTCAGAGAATCTCCACAACTGATTACGTGACATCATCCAAACAGAATGGAATGTGTCCCTCTGCATATGCAACACCGAATCTTCAAGGTATAAAAACCAGCCTAGTCTTAAAAAACCCCGTCAGCAAGTACGTGGCCCTCCTGCTAGCGTGGCCTTTCAGTTGCTTCCTGGTGCCTTTGCCTGGTGTCACTTTCTCACCTCGAGGCCTGAGTGTGTCCTCTGCTTCCTCTGTTCTCTGCAACCTCCACCCCACTGGGCTCTTCCTCAGCAGGGTTCAGTGACGCTCACCATTAGATCAGGTTCCCCACTTATATATTATAGTGCGCATTTTTGCCATGCTACAGCCCTCATAACACGCTTAATTGCTTGTTTAATATCTGTATTTCCTGACAGGCAGTAAAGCCCCAGTACTTGGAATAAATGAAATTTGAACCTTAGAAAACAGAGCTGCATCTTCTCACCTGATTTGCTCTTTCCAGAATATTAATTAATTCACCAGCAATCTTCCAATCATTTCTAGTGATGAGGGTAACACATACCCCGGTCCTCCTTCAAGGGGGAAAAAAGTCGGTTTAATTTGATTTGTAATTTATATTCATGATTCAGCTAGCAAAATAGAACAAAAACAGCAGCAGCAAAACCTCAACTCTTTCACAAGCCCAACTACGTATGATACGTTACGATTTAGCCATTCAGGGACTTCTCTGGTGGCGCAGTGGTTAAGAATCCGCCTGCCAATGCAGGGGACACAGGTTCGAGCCCTGGTCCGGGAAGATCCCACATGCCGCGGAGCAACGAAGCCCATGCGCCACAACTACTAAGCCTGTGCTCTGAAGCCTGCGAGCCACAGCTAGTGAGACCGCATGCCACAGCTACTGAGCCCGTGTGCCTAGAGCCTGTGCTCCGCAACAAGAGAAGCCACCGCAATGAGAAGCCCGCGCACCACAACGAAGAGTAGCCCCTGCTCGCCACAACTAGAGAAAGCCTGCACGCAGCAACGAAGACCCAACGCAGCCAAAAAATTAATTAATTAATTAATTAAAAGATTTAGCCATTCATATAAGGAAGATGTGGTACATATATACAGTGGAATACTACTCAGCCATAAAAAAGAACAAAATAATGCTGTTTGTAGCAACATGGATGCCACCAGAGATTATCATACTAAGTGAAGTAAGCCAGACAGAGAAAGACAAATATCATATGATATCATTTATATGTGGAATCTAAACTATGACACAAGGGACTTCCCTGGCGGTCCAGTGGTTAAGACTTTGCCTTCCAATACAGGGGGTGAGGGTTCCATCCCTGGTTGGGGAGCTAAGATCCCACATGCCTCATGGCCAAAAAACCAAAACAGAAGCAATACTGTAACAAATTCAATAAAGACTTTAAAAATGGTCCACATCAAAAAAAAAAAATCTAAAAAATAAAAAATAAATAAAATATGACACAAATGAACCTATCTATGGAACAGAAACAGAATCACGGACATAGAGAACAGGCCTGTGGTTGCCAACGGGGAAGGGGTTGGGGGAGGGATGGAGTAGGAAGTTGGGATGAGCAGATGTAAACTTTTATATATAGAATGGAAAGACAACAAGGTCCTCCTGTATAGCACAGGGAACTATATTCAATATCCTTTGATAAACCATAATGGGAAAGAATATTAAAAAAATAGAATGTATACATATATGTGTATATATATGTATAACTGAATCACTTTGCTGTACAGCAGTAATTAACACAACACTGTAAATCAACTATACTTCGATTAAAAAAAAAGATTTAGCCATTCAAACAGCAATTTGGAACCTAATCTGCAGTTGTTTAAACAGCATGTTATGGGGATTTTATGATAGTGCTCTCAGAGGGGAAAAAGGTCCTTTTTGTGAAGAGAATGGGGAGCCAGGCTGGATGGACCGACTTACCCTGCTCTCCCGGTGCGCCCTACTCTGTGCACATATTCTTCGATGTTCCGGGGAAAATCGTAATTATAGACGTGTGTAACATCATGGACATCGAGACCACGAGATGCTAAATCGGTAGCAATCAGTATTCGCACTTCCCCTAAAGAGTAAAGCCAAAAGAATACAGACACATGCTGGTACAAATCAACCCAAGACATATCTGTCCCCTAATATCTGACCAGGTGAACTATCCTTGCTTTTAATATTAAAACTCTTTTAAGGACAGTGAAGACGGGAAAGGGTTACTTAGCCTTTTTTAACTGCTGGCAAGTTACAACACAATAGATTCCAAAATTCAAAGGGTCCATGAACCATGGCAGAGATATATGCCTCTCAAGTAAATTAAGATAACACCCTCACTGCAAATTACTGCCTTGATATCCAGGTTTTAAACATTAGCTTGAGATAGTTCTGAGAATCTGATGAATATTTAGAACAAGTATAGTTCTGGGATCTGCAAGCTGAGGGCAGATCTTAGACATGGGTTCCATGAAAAGGTGCCAACACTCAAGCAAGTCCAGGCACTGGACACTTTTTTTTTTTTTTTCCGCGGTACGCGGGCCTCTCACTGCTGTGGCCTCTCCCGTTGCGGAGCACAGGCTCCGGACGCGCAGGCTCAGCGGCCATGGCTCATGGGCCCAGCCACTCAGCGGCATGTGGGATCTTCCCGGACCGGGGCACGAATCCGTGTCCCCTGCATCGGCAGGCGGGCTCTCAACCACTGTGCCACCAGGGAAGCCCCAGGCACTAGACACTTTTAAACTGCAATACTAATTGTATAAATGTACCTGTTCTAAAGTTTTTTAATGCTCTCTCTCGATCACTCTGTTCTCTGTTGCCATGCAGAGACTCTACTGATATATGCCGGATACTCAGGTCACTTGCTAAATGATCAGCCCTGAAGCAAAAGATAAAGTCAGGGGTCTAAGTGCTTATTCTCATACCACCATCAATTCATTACTGTTACTTCCACTGGCAAGAGTCTGAAGTAATGTGCATATTGTAAGACATACACACACCCCCATATGAAATGCGTATACAGATAGAAACAATGCCAAAACAAACCATGACTGATGATTTGAATGTAAAAAAAATATACTCACACAGCTTTCCGGCTAACAAATATTATGACTTTGTCTTTGGGAGACAGGCTCTCGATGAAAGTTTGGATATGCGATTGTTTCTCGTCTTCTGTGGTGACAATTATATTTTGTTTCACGGTACTTACAGCCTAAAGGACTCAGAGATCATAGTTCATCAATATTAATGGGCAAACCCCATATATTGGCTCGAAATCCATCTTATTTCTATCATTGGTTAAATGTTCTAATAAACTGCTAGCAGGAAAAATGGCAGGTCCTTGCAAAATCACCGGTTCCTACCCAAGGATTTATGGCTCAGTCTTTCACTTTTTACCAGTGAGTCACCTATGCTAAGCTGGGAACTCTTGAATACGTGGTAGTGTGTTGAAAGCAGCTGGTTACTATTGTTGAAAAAGGAATAACCACAGTTTGAGGCCAAGCTTACAAAACTATCGCCATGAATTTGGATATAGCCTTTGCAATAAAGATGTTCAGCTGATGACACAAAGAGTTTCCGTTCAGTAAGTATTTTGACAACACAAAATTTCAAAGTATCGCTGGTACCATTTTATTGACCCAGAGATGAAATAGATTCTGAAGCATTTATCCTGTCTTTCGTGAAATCTCATGAAATGAGCCTAGGGCAATGACCCATTATTAATTACCAGTGATTTAAGTAAAACGTCAATTTTCATTAATGATTAGTTGAAAGGCCAATCTCAATTATGAAGTGAAAAGCCAGAGAGCTTTCAATGGCAAAACATTTCCATAATTAATAAGATATAAATAGTAATTAAAAACAAGCTTACAACTAGATCCAAAGTACCAACATACACAATCATGGGCTCTTTCAAATAAGATTGTGCGAGTCTACGGACAGCACATGGCCACGTTGCACTGGAGATAAAACGTAATACACAAACATTAAACATTTATTATAAAGCAAACATTACTAAATTTCCCTAAGAATGCTATGAACAAAATTACTCATGAAAGACAAACTGAGTACTTTTTAATGAGGCCAATTTCACAGAAAACATTTGCTTCACAATGAATTGCTCAACGAAGCTACTAGATTAAACCTTTAAATAAGTTTAATAGGTTTGTAAGCAAAAGGTGAAGAAGAGCTATACCTTTCTGATCTATGAAAAGGTACAATGAAATCAGGTGTTAGTTTTCTCTCGGCCTTTATAAATAAGGCAAAAAACCCCAGTATTTTTCATGCATTGTTAGCAGGCAAAACCAAATGCTCATGCCAAATAAAAACATTTTAACTGTACCGATGATTGGATATGTAAATTCAGTTGTTTCTTCAACCATATATTATGAAAGTAGCCACCTTCTGTACTTTCACACTAATTACAAAGATGGGAAGTTTAGTAAGAAAACAAAATGAATAAATCTAGTCTACTGCCCCAATCACATACTCTTCCGCTGCCTCAGCTTTATCTTTGCCAGAAAGTATTCTGGACAGGTGATTACTTTTTCCAATCTGAGACCCCCCTCCCCCGTGAAACAGTCTCCCCTGCATTTTTTAATAGAAATCTTATTCTTTTTCAAACATTTATTTATTTACTTAGGCTGTGTCAGGTCTTAGTTGCAGCACGTGGGATCTTCGTTGCAGCATGTGGGATCTAGTTCTCTGACTAGGGATCGAACCCAGGCCCCCTGCATTGGGAGTGCGGAGTCTTAACTGCTGTACCACCAGGGAAGTCCCTAGAAGTCTTATTTTTAATTCAGGAAACCCAACAGTCATTGCTAAACTGTTACACTGAGTTGCTATACTAAGTGATGACATATCTTTCACCAAAGGATCTCAAAATACTTTTAAGAAAGGCTCTAAAATCAAATGGATTTGGTTCTACTGATTTCTACTTTGCAGACTAGCAAATTAAACATATACCTACCTTGTCATAACTGTCTGCCTGTCTGGGCGTACATCTAATAAAATCTTCATTATCTGGGGTTCAAATCCCATATCCAGCATCTTGTCAGCTTCATCTAATACCTGCATTAAAAATGATTAGATTAGGGGAATTCCCTGGTGGTCCAGTGGTTAGGACTCCGCGCTTTCACTGCTGAGGGCCCAGGTTCCATCCCTGGTCAGGGAACTAAGATCCCGCGAGCCGTGCAGTATGGCCAAAAAAAAAAAAAGATGGCTAGATTAGGTATGGAAGATAGCTAATATGTATGCTCTGCCTTTATGAATACTAAGGTAATTTTTTCACTTCCTCCATTACCTAAGCTATCTGTAGTTGTAACACAGACTGAGTTAAGTTTGCCAACTAACAGTTTCTAAATCTATTTAATGAAAAAAAACAATTTAAGTGTCTAAAATATTCATGTGGAATTCTTTTGTACTTACCTACATTTTCTAATATTTATATAATACTAAAATGGAATGATCTTAAAAATCTGTATTTTAACAAACTAGAGGGAATGAGAAACATTCCTAGGATTTAAAACCATTATGAAATGGAGAGCCATTCTAAAGGGTTTGATAAAGAGTTCACTTCTTCCTCCCAGGACCCTGAACCCCTGCTCCACGATTACCAGGTAGGTTACGCTCTTCAGGTGCACAAAGTTATTCATTTGTAGATCGTGGAGTCTTCCGGGAGTGGCAATAATGATATCGACACCTTTCGCTAAGTCTTTTATTTGTCCATCTCTATCGCCACCACCATATATACAAACACTTAAAAAAAAAATACGGAGGTTCTTGTTCACGTGGGGAATATCCCATCACAATTCAAAATCCCAACCAACCTAAGCATTTGGGGTATAAAACAAAAAGCACATCAATCAGAAGTCTCGGGTAGTACAGTATTGGCCCCTTTCTGAGAACCATCCACACCCACCAATCCACAGGGACGTGTCCTGTGAGAGCCACATTCGCATCCTTGTTATCTGACCCCACCACCCAGGTTACAGTCGATGTGGATCAGGGGTAAGTAAGCCTGACCCACGCTGAGCCAATCAGCTTCTCAGGATGTGTGAAAATAATGGGGAGGATGTCGACAGCTACAAATGGTTAGAAGGCTGATGCAGGAATGGTCAAAGAAAAGACTCACCTTTTAAGACCTTTATATGAATATTTACGGCACTCGGCTTCCACTTGCAGAGCTAGTTCTCGAGTCGGGGTGAGGATTAACATGCCCGGCCCATTCCTGGCTCTTTGGAGAGAAAACACGTTAGTAAAGTACCCATCTCAGATACACAGGACCTTCATTCAGTGCCTGCAATGAGGGAATTGCCTGGCGGTCCACGACTCTGAGCTTTCATCTGCTGAGGGCCTGGGTTCAATCCCTGGTCAGGGAACTAAGATCCCATAAGCCTCGAGGTACGGCCAAAAAAAAAAAAAAAAGGCAGCAATGAGTGTCAAAGCCACAAACAAGCACCACACATAAAAAGTGGAGAAATAAAGAAAAACAGCCTAACCAAAAAATCCTAGGGTCCAGACACCAGCCTTTTCATTAAACAGGGCCAGAGCTTTCCTGTGTCAGATATTCTCACAGAATTGTACTGGACACGGTAATTTAAACAATTTGTTTCCAGTGTTTCACTGTTAAGACTTTTGGTGGATACTACCTATTGCTTCCTAAAAATGTTCTGTCCATTTATAGCTTACCAGGACAACACAAGTGCATTTGCCCGAGACTAGGCGTTACCTTTCGACCAAGGCAATCGAAGAAACTTTCATTGCATTTTTGGAATCCATATCTGTTAGACCCCTAAAGGGAACCCAGATGTAATCATTCTTACAGAGGTTGTGAGTCAATATGAATAAATCCAGGCACTAAGTACGTCAATGTCTTCCCCGTTCCAGTCTGAGCTACTCCTATAAGATCTACTCCTTGTAGAATGATTGGCCATGCCTGTGACTGAAACAGAACGAGAAATATTAAAATAAAAAGTGCATTTCTCTCTGTTAAGTATTCCTTCCTCCTCTCCCAGCCCTAAACTTCTCAGCATTTTGAGTGCTAGGCAGCGGTGGAGGTGCTGGGGGGGGACACTTATAAGAGACAGCTGCTCCCTGGTGTTATAACTTCTAACGACCAGAAATTGAGGGGAGAAAGTCGATGAAATGTTAGAATTAAAGAAAGCATACCTGAATTGGTGTGGGCCTTTGAAAACCTGCCTTTTGAAGGTTTCTCATAACTTCAGGGTAACAGTGAAATGCATCCTCAAAATTACCAATAGGGTTGGGAAGAGGACGTTTCTCACCACCTTTCAAGTCATCACACATTATATTATAATTTTCCCTCCTTTAAGGAAAAACAGAACAAGGATTAGTGGCTTTGGTCACTTTACTCCCCAAGCAAGAAATTTTTTCCAACATTAGTTCAGGTCATATCTAGAAATTCAACTGCAACTCATTAAAATTAGACTGCTGGTTAAGTTACAGTAAAACATAATAAGAAACAGAAGCAAGCCCATTTTTTTTACCAGAATAGTTCCAGAGAAGGAAAAAAATTACACTGTATGCATGAATGGGCCAATGAAAACTTCATGGAAAGGTTAAGAGTAGAGCCTGAAAATTATATGCTTCATGAATCAAAGTCAGATTTGGCAAATGCCTGAGGGCCTATAATGTTTCACACACATTTCCTCAATTAATCCTCAACAATACTTTGAAGTGGGAATTATTCTCATTCGACAGGTGATCTTTAGTCACTTGTCCATGCTCAGGGCCCTACCCCAATCCTAGAATAACTGCTCTGTCTGTTATACCATACTACCTTAGTTTTATAACAGATGTTAATAGAAAAAATGTTGCCATTATGACCTGTAATTCCAGATAATAAGGACCAAAGAGTAAGAAATTTTTCTAATATTCAGATATCAGATCAATTTCTCATGATTTTCAACACTTGTAGAAATAATTCTCAAAAACGGCTAATACAGCAGGCACCAACCACGTGTCTCTTTAAATTTAAAATTTCAAATTCAGTTCCTCAATTATATTAGCTACATTTTAAGTGTTTAATAGCCACATATGTATAGTAACTACTCTAGACACAAATATAGCCCATTTCCCTCTTCGCCAAAAGTTTTATTGGACAGCAATGCTCTAATGTATATGATGTGGGGGGCAACCGAGTTTTCTTTTGAATAGGAAGCTACAGTTTTAAATGCAATCATTTCAGATCTTTTCCTAATGGGTTAATTTACCAGCAAAACTCTACAAATAACTCAATAAAAAGTATTAAAACTATTCACCTCCAATTGTCTGCTTGGTCTTGTGACATTGAACTTGTTGTTTCTGACTCCACGTAAAAGTTTTTCTTAATTGGAGGTAAACCTGGGACAAAAACCAAAATTTTAACTTGGGTGATTAACGAGCACTTACATTTCATTGACATTTATTCAAAGCAACAGAAATCAAACTAAAATATGTATCAGGTTCACCTTGCACAGATAATAGTTCTAGACAGCTGTCCCACACTTTGCCAGCCAAGCTTCTGCCAGCCTCTAAGAGATCTCCATTTTTGCCTTGTCTTTCAATTACATTTTTCACCCAAGAAAGAGATCTTTAATAATTAAATATGAAATAAAAGAAACCATGCTTCACAAGACACACAGCCATCACAAGTGACGAATCTTCTCTCATAGTAAGCTAACTTTCTTTTCTTTGAGGGTCCATCCCATTACTGTTTAGGAATAAAATATTTATCCTTATTCTATCCTCTACTTTGAAGCTACTTTGTTTTCTTTTCTTTTCTTTTTTTTTTTTTTGAGGTACGCGGGCCTCTCACCGCTGTGGCCTCTCCCGTTGCGGAGCACAGGCTCCGGACGCGCAGGCTCAGCGGCCATGGCTCACGGGCCCAGCCGCTCCGCGGCATGTGGGATCTTCCCAGACTGGGGCACGAACCCGTGTCCCCTGCATCGGCAGGCGGACTCTCAACCACTGCGCCACCAGGGAAGCCCTGTTTTCTTTTTTAAATACTTATCATACTTCCACCAAACTTAAATCCTTTTTCTGTTCCCCACCTCCACCCAAATCTCCCAACACATGTTGCTGAGATGGCATGGGATAGGCTGACCACCAGAGTGGAATGAACCCTTGTTAGTATTTGTCACATGGTAGTGTTCACTGTTTAACTTTAAATAAATGATGTTGTCTCACTGCCTCATTCTGATCAAATTAATGCCTGAATTTACTCTGAAATTCAGTGAATAATGTGGAACATTATACTCCATATATAATTCCAAGTGAAAATTTAAAAAACCCATTTCTTCAAGAACTGTATGATCTTATTAAATGTTTTTCCCTTTTTATTTTGCCCTTCTTGGCCAGGACAGTCCAAGATCAATTTTTGCTCAGTCATAGCAAAATGTTAACTCCTGGTTGGCATGTTTACTCACTGTACCATCAATTTCCCTTTGCTGTACCATCAATTTCCCTTTTGGCCCAATTTTCTATTTTTATTAAATTTGTGCAGCGAGTTACCTCAAATAAGACAAGGTATAAATAAGTTTTAACTTTCCATTTGTAACGTAAACTGCAACACAGACATAGAAATATCATGTCCTAGAGACTAATTGCAGCATTTCAAATTCTACTGTCATTTTGCATATAGATTTCATTACTAAGAGCAACACATTTTTTATAGAGGCTAAAACCTCAATTACTAGGAACAACAATACCACATATAAGTGTTGGGATCCAGCACTAACCTGCCCACTTTTTTTTGCTCCATTTCAAAATATTTTCTCGGCACTTATCCCAATCAACCAATTTCTGATTTCTTGAAACATCTTTCCTTGCATCTTTTCCATCCGAAGGTTGGACAACAGCAACATCTGTTAAAAATATTCCAAATTAGTTTCCAAACAAATCCTACCAGTATAAAATCCAAAACAATTTTATTATTTTCTGTTTTAATAATCCAACAATAATAATGCTTGAAACATTAAATTTAGGAATTTAATCCAACAGTGCCATGACAGTTCTGGTCACGGTTTGCCAGTTATTTACTTCAGATTTCGGAAATGCAAAAAAAAATTACTGGAGCAGCTAAAAAGCATGAGAGACTAGTGTCTGATAATAAATAACACATCACTTATCATTACAATAATTCTGTGTGGCAGATGTTACCCCAGGTAAACAGAAGAAACAGTGTCTTAGAGACTTTTTAGAGGTTCTTTCCCAAGAAACACTAAAAAGGAATGCTGCCATCTGAACCCAAGACTCTTCTCCTTGTTGCTTCTGGAAATAGTTCAATAATGGCTTTTTCTCTAGTCCAAGCAGATCTGAGATTTTTTAAAATATCAAATAATTAGGCAGTTTTCAAAATCAGTCACATTCCAGGGAAGGGACCATAGACAGAAGGCCAGGACTAATGCTTGCTGTACCATCAATAGTGAAGTGTATTAAAAGGTTATTTTGTTTTTACTCAAAAGTAAAACTGCTAGGCTTAACAGCAGATATTAAGTGTCTTAGTTTGAGGAAAAGTATCCTGGATTTCATAGAAAAAAATTCTGTAACAGACTAGATTTAATGATGGCAAGCCAAAGCTTTGTTATCAGGAAAAGCAGTTATAATATGGCTTATAACACTGAATAAAACATTTAAAATTTTACAGGGCTTTAGTGGGCAAAAATTACTTACCAACTTTGGGTTCCGTTTTGTAGTCTTCTTGTTCTTGAACAAGATTATCTATCACTGTTTTCGCTTTGCTCTGCATTGCCTTGGTGCCAAAAATTCTTACTTCCGCTTCAGGGTACCCTTTTATTATCTAGATACAAGGGGGGAAATAGGTGAGATAAGTCCCTTCACCGTCCCCCCCGCCCCCCCCCCCCCGCCCTCAACCTCAAATAGAATAAAAGTGTAAAGGAAATACAGGACTGCTATCAATCAGCATCTAAGATATAATGAATGGACTACAGCTTAGGTGAGTTCTTAAAAAGAAGTATGAAGAGCTTTGGCAACTTACCTAAGTTACAACAGTATGTTAATAATTGAAGAGAAATTAGAGTTAGGAATGAACCACAGTTCATCCTCTTTAAGGATTTAAGAACCCGAATAATTTACCTGTATTTTGGTGTATGTTGAGCTCTGGATCTCTTTTATTTTTGACCCACCACGCCCTGTTTTTAAAAATAAAGGAATTAAAAAAAAATTGAAATCAATTATGAGGAACCTACTACCGACTTTGCTCAAAGCCTTCTCTAGTTCTTCCCAAATCATCTAAACAAAGGCTCCTAGGGTTCAGTAATCACTTTCAGTTTGGAAAAAGGGAAGCAGGCGCTTTCTATTCCAAATTGTGGTGGGTGGTAGGAGGTTCCTTTCCCAGAGGTAGATACTAAGGATTCACCACCAGACCAAGGAGAGACTAATTGGATCCAAAGTGTTGGCAAGGATGTGAAGAAACTGGAACCCTTACACACAACTCAACCAAAAAAGTCCAATTAAAGAATGGCCAAAGGTCTTGAATAGACCTTTCTTCAAAGACATATTTATGACCAACAGGTGTATATGAAAAGATGATGAAATCATCAGAGATATGCAAATCAAAACCACAATGAGATATCACCTGTTAGAATGGCTCTCATCAAAAAGACAAGGGATATGGGGCTTCCCTAGTGGTGCAGTGGTTAAGAATCCGCCTGCCAATGCAGAGAACACGGGTTCGAGCCCTGGTTCCGGGAAGATCCCACATGCCGCGGAGCAACTAAGCCCGCGCACCACAACTACTGAGCCTGCGCTCTAGAGCCCGCACACGACAATGAGAAGCCCACGCACTGCAACAAAGAGTAGTACCCACTCACCACAATTAGAGAAAGCCCGGTCACAGCAACGAAGACCCAATACAGCCAAAAATAAAAACAAATAAATAAATAAATTTATTTAAAAAAAAAGACAAGGGGGGGGGGCTTCCCTGGTGGCGCAGTGGTTGCGAGTCCGCCTGCCGATGCAGGGGACACGGGTTCGTGCCCTGGTCTGGGAAGATCCCACATGCCGCGGAGCGGTTGGGCCCGTGAGCCATGGCCGCTGAGCCTGCGCGTCCGGAGCCTGTGCTCCGCAACGGGAGAGGCCACAACAGTGAGAGGCCCGCTTACCACACACACACAAAAAAAAGACAAGGGATAACAAGTTGGCGAGGATGTGGAGAAAGGGAACCCTTATGCACTGTGAGTGGGAATGTAAATTGGTGCAGTCACTATGGAAACAGTATGCAGCGTCCTTTAAAAACTAAAAATAGAACTACCATGTGATCCAGCAATCCCACTTCTGGGAACTTATACACAAGAATTGAAACTAGGATCTCAGAAAGATATCTGCATTCCCATATTCATCATTATTCACAATAGCTAAGAGGTGGAAATCACCTAAATATCTGTCAACAGATGACTGGATGAAAAAAATATGGCATATGCATACAGTGCAAGTTTTCAGCCTTAAAAGGAAATTCTGCCATTTGTGACAACACATATAAACCCTGAGGACATTACACTGAGATAAGCCAATCACAAAAAACTGCAGATTCCACTTCTATGAGGTGTCTGTTGGCTGCCAGGGATGGGGGAATGGGGAAATGAGTTGTTGAGAGGTAGATTCAGTCGTGCAATATGAAAACCTTCTGCAGATCTACCACACAACGTTGTTCTTAGGGTCAACAACCCTGTAAATGTATGTTGTTTACCACAATTTTAAAAGGGGGGCAAACCTTACTTCCAATCATTTCCAAAATGATTTTCAAAAACGAATTTGTAAGACTCACGCTATACTAAGAAAAAGAACACTTTTTTCGGCAGATTAATCATATTCAAGTAACAGAAACTAAGTGCAAGGTATGGTTAATGTTCCGAGCAGCCCTTTAATACCCTACGCCTTCTTATCTTGGGTTAATGGCTCTCCCCGGTGCTCAAACGGACTGACTCCTTTGTTGTTCATTTTGGGGTAAGCTGCCAAAGCTCTAACCTTTCATCCCAAAGATTTCTTAAGTCTAAGAGCTCGCTCTCCCAAAACATCGTCTCTGTAAACTATACAGAGATGCATTAAACACCATCACTCTAGCACCAAAGCGTATCAGAAAGGTCCGGTGGGGACCCGAGCCGCCCCAGTGGCCGCTGATTGGAGGCGAGGCGGGCGGGGCGGGGATGCCACAGGCCCCGCCCCGCCTCGCCCACCCCGGCCCGCCCGCGCAGGCTCTCCGCTCTCACCGATCACCGCGCCCACCCAGTCGTTCTTCAGGCTGAAGGAGAGCGGCGGCTCCTGGAAACCAGCGCCCACGGGCTGCTGGACGCCGGAGTGGCCCCTCCAGCCGCCACCTCCGCCGGCCTTCTGGCCTCCGCGACCGCCTTGGCTCGGCTCCTTCTCCGGGCTCCTTTCCGGAGCCCGAAGCAGCGCCGCGCCCCGCCGAGAAGCAACGACCCAGGAGGAGGCGTTGGCGCCGGCTTCCGGCCGAGACATGGCTCCACGAACAGGATCCGGCACCTCCGACGTCTTCCGGCAGGCCCTGCACACACGAGACGCCGTCGAAGGCTGGTCCACGAGGGCGGCCACGCAGCCGCTGCTCAAGGCGCCCGCGCGCCGACGCCCCGCCCAGGCCGCTGCCCATTGGCGGACGCGGCGCTGTGAGAGGGGCTGGTCCAATGGGCTGCCTCCATCCTGCACTCCCTGCATCCTACCCGCGCGCTTGAGTGAGTCCTTGCGCGGGCCTTGTCCTTCTCTGCTGTGGGCTGTCCGGGCATCTCTGTGCTTTCCGGCTACACACCCGCTCCTGGGACCCGCATCTCAGGGGCGCAGAAAGCGCAGTCACGTTTAACAGCCGGACCCGATACAGTCGTTAAAAATTTGAAACAAAAGGTTGACAGTAGCATTCACCATTGCTGTGTGAGCAACACTTTGATATAGTTAAGCATATGTTAGGTTTTAAAATGGTGGTTGTCATAACTGGAAAAGATACATGTACCCCAACATTCATAGCAGCACTATTGTAATAGCCAAGACATGGAAGCAACCTAGGTGTTCATCCACAGATGAATGGTTAAAGAAGATGTGCTATGTATACACAATGGAATACTACTAAGACATAAAAAAAGAATGAAATAATGCCATTTGCAGCAACATGATTTGACCTAGAGATTATCATACTAAGTGAAGTAAGCCAGACAAAGATAAATATCATACGATATTGCTTATATGTGGAATCTGAAAAAAAAAAAAGATACCAATGAACTTATTTCCAAAACAAAATAGGCTCACAGACATAGAAAAGAAACTTATAGTTACGAAAGGGGAAGCAGAGGGAGGAATAAATTAGGAGTTTGGGACTAAACTATATACACTGCCATTTGTAAAGTAGATAACAACAAACTACTGTATAGCACAGGGAACTATACTCAACACTTGACCCAAATGCTTGCTGTAATTCAAGGGCTAATGAAATAAATTGAATAAATGCCCGAAGCACTCCCATTTTTGCAGGCTGGCTCTGTGGCTGGACATATTATTCCAAGGATGCAATCCAGATGGGAGTGCCCCTACTTTGATTAGGATCTTCAAATTCTCTGAAGAGATCTGTTTGATCATGTGTTAATCAAACATAGTACACATCTATTATAATGCTGGGTACTGTGGTCTGTGCCCAGTATTGAAAAAAAAAAAAAAAAGTACTACTCACATTCCATCCTGGGTTGAATGGGTTAACATGGAATTAACTATAACTCTTAATGCAATAAACCCTGGACTTAATCGGATTACAATGTTATTGCAGCACCCAGGAAACACATAAAAAGATTAATGTTTTATGTATTTAGTTTCCTTTCTCTAATCCTTACTCTGAAGTGGGTTGTATTAATGATCTTTAAAAAGAAGTTTTGATGGAGTAGATTTGCTAATATTTCGTTGAGGGCATTTGCATCTGTGTTCATGAGAAATAGCTCTGTGCCTTTCTGGCAATGTCTTTGTCTGGTTTTGGTATTAGGGCCATGCTGGTCTCACAGAATGAGTTAGGAAGTTTTCCCTCTTCTATTTTCTGGAAGATTTTGTACAAAGTTAGTATAATTTCTTTCTTAACTGTGTGTTAGAATTCATCAGTGAACACATCTGGACCTGGTGCTTTCTGTTTCACAAGCTATTAATTATTGATTTAATTTATTTAATAAATGTAGGCCTATTCAATTTGTCTTTTTCTTCTTTTTTTTGAATTTTTGAACTTATTTTATTTATTTTTTATACAGCAGGTTCTCATTAGTCATCCATTTTATCCATATTAGTGTATACATGTCAATCCCAATCTCCCAGTTTATCCCACCACCACCACCACCCCGCCACTTACCCCTCTTGGTGTCCATACGTTTGTTCTCTACATCTGTGTCTCTATTTCTGCCCTGCAAACCAGTTCATCTGTACCATTTTTCTAGGTTCCTCATATATGCATTAATATACAATATTTGTTTTTCTCTTTCTGACTTACTTCACTCTGTATGACAGTCTCTAGATCCATCCACGTCTCTACAGATGACCCAATTTCGTTCCTTTTTATGGCTGAGTAATATTCCATTGTATATATGTACCACAACTTCTTTATCCATTCGTCTGTTGATGGGCATTTAGGTTGTTTCCATGACCTGGCTACTGTAAATAGTGCTGCAATGAACATTAGGGTGCATGTGTTTTTTGAAGTATGGTTTTATCTGGGTATATACCCCGTAGTGGGATTGCTGGGTCATATGGTAGTTCTATTTTTAGTTTTTTAAGAAACCTCCATACTGTTCTCCATAGTGACTGTATCAATTTACATTCCCACCAACAGTGCAGGAGGATTCCCTTTTCCCTACACCCTCTCCAACATTTGTTGTTTGTAGATTTTCTGATGATGCCCATTCTAACTGGTGTGAGGTGATACCTCATTGTAGTTTTGATTTGCATTTCTCTAGTAATTAGTGATGTTGAACAGCTTTTCATGTGCTTCTTGGCCATCTGTATGTCTTCTTTGGAGAAACGTCTATTTAGGTCTTTGCACATTTTTTTGATTGGGTTTTTTTTTTTTAATATTGAGTTGCATGAGCTGTTTATATATTTTGGAAATTAATCATTTGTCTGTTGATTCGTTTGCAAGTATTTTCTCCCATTCTGAGGGTTGTCTTTTCATCTTGTTTAGAGTTTCCTTTGCTTTGCAAAAGCTTTTAAGTTTCATTAGGTCCCATTGTTTATTTATTTTATTATTTTTTTAATAAAGTTATTTTATTTTATTTATTTTATTTTTGGCTGCGTTGGGTCTTCGTTGCTGCATGTGGGCTTTTCTCTGGTTGCAGTGAGTGGGGGCTACTCTTCGTTGTGGTGTGCAGGCTTCTCATTGTGGCGGCTTCTCTTGTTGGGAGCACTAGCTCTAGACATGCAGGCTTCAGTAGTTGTGGCACACAGGCTTAGTTGTTCTGCAGCATGTGGAATCTTCCCGGACCAGGGCTCAAACCCATGTCTCCTGCATTGGGAGGCAGATTCTTAACCACTGCGCCACCAGGGAAGCCCTTATTTTTGTTTTATTTCCATTACTCTAGGAGGTGAGTCAAAAAAGATCTTGCTGTGATTTATGTCAAAGAGTGTTCTTCCTATGTTTTCCTCTAAGAGTTTTATAGTGTCCAGACTTGCATTTAGGTCTCTAATCCATTTTGAGTGTATTTTTGTGTATGGTGTTAGGGAGTGCTCTAATTTCATTCTTTTACATGTAGCTGTCCAGTTTCCCCAGCAGCACTTATTGAAGAAGTTGTCTTTTCTCCATTGTATATCCTTGCCTCCTTTGTCATAGATTAGTTGACCATAGGTGTGTGGGTTTATCTCTGGGCGTTCTACCCTGTTCCATTGATCTATATTTCTGTTTTTGTGCCAGTACCATACTGTCTTGATTGCTGTAGCTTTGTAGTATAGTCTGAACTCAGGAAGTCTGATTCCTCCAGCTCCATTGTTTTCCCTCAAGATTGCTCTGGCTATTTGGGGTCTTTTGTGTCTCCATAAACATTTTAAGATTTTTTTGTTCTAGTTCTGTAAAAAATGCCACTGGTAATGTGATAGGGATTGCATTGAATCTGTAGATTGCTTTGGGTAGTAGAGTCATTTTTGCAATACTGATTCTTTCAATCCAAGAACATGGTATATCTCTCCATCTGTTTGTATCATCTTTGATTTCTTTCAACAGTGTCTTATAGTTTTCTGCATACAGGTCTTTTGTCTCCCTAGGTAGGTTTATTCCTAGGTATTTTATTCTTTTTGTTGCCATCATGAATGGGATTGTTTCCTTAATTTCTCTTTCTGATCTTTCGTTGTTAGTGTATAGGAATGCAAGAGATTTCTGTGCATTAATTTTGCATCCTGCAACTTTGCCAAATTCATTGTTTAGCTCTAGTAGTTTTCTGGTAGCATCTTTGGGATTCTCTATTTATAGTATCATGTTATCTGCAAACAGTGACAGTTTTACTTCTTCTTTTCCAATTTGTATTCCTTTTACCTCTTTTTCCTCTCTGATTGCCGTGGCTAGGACTTCCAAAACTATGTTGAATAATAGTGGCGAGAGTGGACATCCTTGTCTTGTTCCTGATCTTAGAGGAAATGCTTACAGTTTTTCACCATTGAGAATGATGTTTGCTGTGGGTTTGTCGTATATGGCCTTTATTATGTTGAGGTAAGTTCCCTTTATGCCCACTTTCTGGAGAGTTTTTATCATAAATGGGTGTTGAATTTTGTCAAAAGCTTTTTCTGCATCTATTGAGATGATCATATGGTTTTTCTTCTTCAATTTGTTAATATGGTGTATCACATTGATTGATTTGCGTATATTGAAGAATCCTTGCATCCCTGGGATAAATCCCACTTTATCATGGTGTATGATCCTTTTAATGTGTTGCTGGATTCTGTTTGCTAGTATTTTGGTGAGGATTTTTGCATCTATATTCATCAGTGATATTGGTCTGTAATTTTCTTTTTTTGTAGTACTCTTTGTCTAGTTTTAGTATCAGGGTGATTGTGGCCTCATAGCATGAGTTTGGGAGTGTTCCTTCCTCTGCAGTTTTTGGGAAGAGTTTGAGAAGGATGGGTGTTAGCTCTTCTCTAAATGTTTGATAGAATTCACCTGTGAAGCCATCTGGTCCTAGACTTTAGTTTGTTGGAAGATTTTTAATCACAGTTTCAATTTCATTACTTGTGATTGGTCTGGTCATATTTTCTGTTTCTTCCTGGTTCAGTCTTGGAAGGTTATACCTTTCTAAGAATTTGTCCATTTCTTCCAGGTTGTCCATTTTATTGGCATAGAGTTGCTTGTAGCAGTCTCTTAGGATGCTTTGTATTTCTGTGGTGTCCATTGTAACTTCTCCTCATTTCTCCTCTTTCATTTCTAATTTTATTGATTTGAGTCCTCTCCCTCTTTTTCTTGATGCGTCTGGCTAAAAGTTTAACAATTTTGTTTATCTTCTGAAAGAACCAGCTTTTACTTTTATTGATCTTTGCTATTTTTTTTGTTTCTATTTCATTTATTTCTGCTCTGATCTTTATGATTTCTTTCCTTCTACTAACTTTGGGTTTTGTTTGTTCTTTATTCTCTAGTTCCTTTAGGTGTAAGGTTAGATTGTTTATTTGAGATTTTTCTTGTTTCTTGAGGTAGGTTTGTATTGCTATAAACTTCCCTCTTAGAAGTGCTTTTGCTGTGTCCCATAGGTTTAGGATCATCGTGTTTTCGTTGTAATTTGTCTCTAGGTATTTTTTGATTTCCTCTTTGATTTCTTTGGTGATCTCTTGGTTATTTCGTAATGTATTGTTTAGCCTCCATGTGTTTGTGTCTTTTTACATTTTTTCCCTGTAATTGATTTCTAATCTCATAGTGTTGTGGTCAGAAAAGGTGCTTGTTATGATTTCAATTTTGTTTAATTTACTGAGGCTTGATTTGTGACCCAAGATGTGATCTATCCTGGAGAATGTTCCATGCGCACTTGAGGAGAAACTGTAATCTGCTGTTTTTGGATGGAATGTCCTATAAATATCAGTTAAATCTATCTGGTCTGTTGTGTTATTTAAAGCTTCTGTTTCCTCATTAATTTTCTGTTTGGATGATCTGTCCATTGGTGTAAGTGAGGTGTTAAAGTCCGCCACTATTATTGTGTTACTGTCAGTTTCCTCTTTTATAGCTGTTAGCAGTTGCCTTATGTATTGAGTTGCTCCTCTGTTGGCTGCATATATATTTATAATTGTTATATCTTCTTCTTGGATTGATCCCTTGATCATTATGTAGTGTCCTTCCTTGTCTCTTGTAACATTCTTTATTTTAAAGTCTATTTTATCTGATATGAGTATTGCTACTCCAGCTTTCTTTTGATTTCCACTTGCATCGAATATCTATTTCCATCCCCTTACTTTCAGTCTGTATGTGTCCCTAGGTCTGAAGTGGGTCTCTTGTAGACAGCATATATATGGGCCTTGTTTTTGTATCCATTCAGCGAGCCTGTGTCTTTTGGTTGGAGCATCTACTCCATTCACTTTTAAAGTAATTATCGAGATGTATGTTCTTGTACCATTTTCTTAATTGTTTTGGGTTTGTTTTTGTAGGTCCTTTTCTTCTCTTGTGTTTCTCACTTAGAGAAGTTCCTTTAGCATTTGTTGTAGAGCTGGTTTGGTGGTGCTGAATTCTCTTAGCTTTTGCTTGTCTGTAAAGCTTTTGATTTCTCTGTCGAATCTGAATGAGATCCTTGCTGGGTAGAGTAATCTTGGTTGTAGGTACTTCCCTTTCATCACTTTAAATATATCGTGCCACTCCCTTCTGGCTTGTAGAGTTTCTGCTGAGAAATCAGCTGTTAACCTATGGGAGTTCCATTGTAAGTTATTTGTCATTTTTCCCTTGTTGCTTTCAATAATTTTTCTTTGTCTTTAATTTTTGTCAGTTTGATTACTATGTGTCTCTGGTGTTTCTCCTTGGGTTTATCCTGCCTGGGACTCTCTGTGCATCCTGGACTTGGGTAGCTATTTCCTTTCCCCTGTTAGGGAAGTTTTCAACTATAATCTCTTCAAATATTTTTCTCGGGTCATTTCCCTCTCTCTTCTCCTTCTGGGACCCCTATAATGCAAAATGGTGTTGCGTTTAATGTTGTCCCAGAGGTCTCTTAGGCTGTCTTCGTTTCCTTTCATTCTTTTTTCTTTATTCTGTTGTTCTGTGGCAGTGAATTCCACCATTCTGTCTTCCAGGTCACTTACCCATTTTTCTGCCTCAGTTATTCTGCTATTGATTCCTTCTAGTGTATTTTTCATTTCAGTTATTGTATTGTTCATCTCTGTTTGTTTGTTCTTTAATTGTCCTAGGTCTTTGTTAAACATTTCTTGCATCTTCTCGATCTTTGCCTCCTTTCTTTTTCCAAGGTCCTGGATCATCTTCACTCTCATTATTCTGAATTTTTTTTCTGGAGATTGCCTAGCTCCACTTTATTTAGTTGTTTTTCTGGGGTTTTATCTTGTTCCTTCATCTGGTACAAATTCCTCTGCCTTTTCATTTTGTCTATCTTTCTGTGAATGTGGTTTTCCTTCCACAGGCTGCAGAATTGTAGTTCTTCTTGCTTCTGCTGTCTGCCCTCTGTCTATTTATTTTTATGTGAGTTTTGCCAGATTGTGTCTTTCAAGGAATTGGTCCATTTCACCTAAATTTTCAGACTTATGGACATAGACTTATTCATAGTATTCCTTTATTGTCTTTTTAAAATCCATGGGATCTGTAGTGATGTCCCGTCTTTCATTTCTGATATTAGTAATTTGTATCTTCTCTCTTTTTTTCCCTAGTTACCTTGACTAGAGGTTTATTGATTTTATTGTTTTTTTCCCAAAGAACCAGCTTTTGGTTTCATGGATTTTCTCTATTGATTTCTTGTTTTCAATTTCATTGATTTCTGCTCTAATGTTTATTATTTCTTTTATTTTTCTTACTGTGGATTTAAGTTGCTCCTCTTTTTCTAATTTCCTAAGGTGGAGACTTAGATGACTGATTCTAGGTCTTTCTTCTTTTCTAATATATGCATTCAAGGCTCTATATCAATAGTTCCCTCTAAGCAGTTTCCACTGTATTCCACAAATATTAGGTTGTGTTTTCATTTTCATTTAGTTCGAACTATTGTTATGAAACCAAACTTGGGCCCACTCTCCTGCCACACAGCAAAGCCAATCTGTTTACACCAGGTTATGGTGGAGGAAATTACAGTGTTTTTTTGTGGGGCACCAAGTAAGGAGAACAGGCAGCTCATGCTCAAAAGACCTGAACTCCCTGATGACTTTCAGGGCAGAGTTTTTAAAGGCAATATTTGGGGTGAGGGCTGCAACTTGTGACATTTCTGGTTGGTGGTGAGGTAACAGGGTGTTTTGGGAATCTTAGTCATAACCTTGTTCCAATCAGTCCAGGATCTGTATGTGTTCAGCATATCATCACCATCCTCCACCTGGGTGGGGGTCTTGGTTTCTGCATAACAACCCAAAGATACGTTTCAGACTGTTATGTATATCCCTTGAGGAGGAAATAGGACTGTTTTATGGCTGAACAATTGTTCAGGCTATTTTGCTTAACTTCCGGTTCGGGTCTTGCTTAACCAAGGTCCTGGTTCCTCCTCAAGGAACATAACAATACACCTTTGAGTTCTTCTGGAGGGACTAAGGCCCCCACCCAGGTGGAGGATGGTAACTTCAGGATGAGCACTAGATTCCTGGAGCACCACCCTGATAACTTACCACCAACAAATCAGAAGAAAGTCACACACCCTGCAATCCTCACTCCAAATTTTGCCTTTAAAACCTTTCCCCAAAACCATGGGAGGAGTTTGGGTGTTTTGAGCACAAGCCACCCATTCTTCTTCCTTGGCCGTTGCAATAAAGCTTTCTTTGCTCCAAACTGACATTTTGGTTTGTTTGGCCTTTCTGTGCGTTGGGCACACAAACTTGGATTTGGCAACTTACGTATGCCTTTAAATTTAAAATAGGCTTCTTGTAGACAATATATTGTTGGGTCTTGTTTCTTGATCCACTCTGACAATCTCTCACTTTTAAATGGTATACTTTGACCATTAACATTAAAGTGATTATGGAAATAGTTGGTTAATATCTTCCGTATTTGTTACTGTTTTCTATTTGTTGCCCCTGTTCTTTACTCCTGCTTTTGTCTTTCACTCTTTTCAACCTTTTGTGGTTTTAATTGTACAAATTGATTCTATTTCCTCTCCTATCTTAGTATAACAATTATCTTGCTTATTTTTTTTAATATTTATTTATTTATTTGATTGCACCAGGCCTTAGTTGCGGCAGGCAGGCTCCTTAGTTGTGACACACAGGTTCCTTAGTTGTGGCACACAGGCTCCTTAGTTGTGGCATGTGAACTGTTAGTTGTGGCAGGCATGTGGGATCTAGTTCCCTGACCAGGGATCGAACCTGGGCCCCCTTCATTGGGAACCTGGAGTCTTATCCACTGTGCCACCAGGGAAGTCCCTATTTTGCTTATTTCTTAATTGGTTATTTTATTATTCAGTTTTAAGCATTCATTGTATATTTGTATACAAATTCTTTATTAGAAGTGTGTTTTGCAAATAGTTTCTTCAAGTCTGTAGCTTGTCTTTTTATTCTTTTAACAGTGTCTTTCACAAAGCAGAAGTTTTAAATTTTTTTTTTTTTTTTTTTTTTGCTGTTTCACGCAGCTTGCAGGATCTTAGTTCCCCAGGGATCGAACCTGGGCCCCAGTGGTGAAAGCGCCGAGGCCTAACCACTGGACCACCAGGGAATTCCCAGAAGCTTTTAATTTTGATTAATGATTGTTCTACTTTCTGAAGGATTTCTTTCCTTTACTTTATTCTGGCATATAAAGATGAATTCTACCAAACATTTAAAAAAGAAATTGTATCAATGCTCTAACATCTCTTCCAGAAAATAGAAGAAGGGGGAATACTTCCTAACTTTTTCTGTGAGGCCAAAATTACCCTTACACCAATATAGTGAACACTAAGATAAACTATGGACTTTGAGTGGTAATGATGTGCAGATGTGTGTTCATTGTAATAACAAACGCAGCAGTATGGTGAGGGATATTGATGGTGAGGGAGGTCCTGTGTTGGGGGTGGATGGTAGGGGATAATGAGGAGTATATAGGAAGCCTCTGCACTTGCTGCTCAATTTTGCTGTTCACGTAAAAAAAAAAAAAAAGACATTATAGAGCAGTTTTAAGTGGAGAGGTGATGAAGAAAGACACATCTAACATGCTAATTCCAGGTAATATGAATCCTTGTCTTTTTCTTGTACTTGTATTTTAAATTATTCATAAAATAGAGCAAAATGCATCCCTGCCCCATCTGTGACACTAACACTTTTGCAATAACCAACCAACTTCTCTGTTTATAATTTGTCTTTTGACTTCATATTTTAGAGATGGGGCATAGGGGAATTTTTTTCCCAATTAAAGAAGTTTTAATTCTAATTTTGTAAAAACTATTACTGTTCTTTTATAGTGACAGCTTTTGGAGCCATAATCTGGAAGTTTCTCTTTACCCTCAAATTATATAAACTTGATCTATATATTCTTCCAACACTGCTTTTTTTAAAAAAATTTATTTTAAATTGGAGTAAGTTGATGTACAATGTTGTGTTAGTTTCAGGTGCACAGCAAAGTGATTCAGATACATATGTATAAATATTCTTTTTCAGATTCTTTTCCCATATAGGTTTTCGCAGAGTTCTCTGTCCTTGTTGATTATCTATTCTATATATAGCAGTGTGTATATGTTAATCCCAACTTCCTAATTTATCCCTCCCCCCCACCCCTGCACCTTTCCCCTTTGGTAACCATAAGCTTTTTTCTAAGTCTGTGAGTCTGTTTCTGTTTTGTAAATAAGTATATACATACTTATACATACTTTCTCTGGGCATATATCTGCAGAAAACCATACTTCGAAAAGATACATGCACCCCAATGTTCACTGCAGCACTATTTACAATAGCCAAGACATGGAAGCAACCTAAATGTCCAGATGAATGGATGAATAAGATGTGGTACATATATACAATGGAATATTACTCAGCCATAAAAAAGAATGAAATAATGCCATTTGTAGCAACATGGATGGACCTAGAGATTATCATACAAAGTGAAGCCAGACAGAGAAAGACAAATATCATGTGATGTCACTTATTTGTAGAATCTAAAAAATTATACAAATGAACTTATTTACAAAACAGAAACAGACTCCTGCACTGCTTTTCCAAAGAGGCAAAATGTTTACACTCTTTCTGGAAAAAACCTTATGTGTATATCAGATAGGCATCCACATTTATTTTCAAAATGTCCCAGCACTGTTTTTGAAATAACAGTTTCATTATATGCCATATACACACACATACATGTTTCTGTATTTCTGTGCTTCCTATTCTGTTCCACAAGGGCAAGGACACTGACATGAACTGTATTTTCAAAGGATGACTTTGGCTACTATATGGAGAATATACTTTAAGGGGGAAAAGTTTTTTTTTATATATATATATATTTATTTATTTGGCTGCGCTGGGTCTTAGTTGCGGCACACGGGATCTTCAGTTGCAGCATGCAGGCTCTAGTTTCCTGACCAGGATTCGAACCCAGGCCCCCTGCATTGGGAGGCAGAGTCTGAACCACTGGACCACCAGGGCAGTCCCTAAGGGAGAAAAGATTTTGATCTGATGGGAAAGTTGTAACTTAAGCTTCTGTAAGGCTACAAGGAAGCTCTTACAGAGGCAAAGGATGGTGATAGCGCAGACTTGTTTCTTAGCAATGGAGGTCGTGAGAAGCAGTCCTATTTGAGGTTTATTTTGAAAGCAGAGCTGACAGGATTTGTTTATAGGTGTGAAATGTGACAGAAAGGGAGGATTCAACCCGGTGAAAGATAGTGGCCTTTACTGGAAGGGAGAAAACTAGGGAAGGGCAGGTGTTGGGAGCAGGTTAAATGAGAAATAACTGTTATAGTGCAGGTGCCAGGTAGAGAGTTGGATTTAGTAAATGTTTGACTTCCCTATGATTCTCTGTAGTTTGATACAAATAAAGCTGCAAAAGAAAAAAAGTCTCTAAAGAGAATAGAATGTGTTTGTGATCGTTGAACTAGTGATTCCACATCTGGGGTTCTTCCATTTCTAACGGAAATGTTCATAACATGCACAGACGCTGACCTGTGGGCTGAGAGGACACCAGTAGCTGGAAAGCCGCCCGGCGCTGGAAGAGCGCTGCCTGCCCTCCGAGAGGCCTTCGGTACCTCGCGCCGCCCACAGCAAAAGCGCCCTCCGCGAGTCCCGGCCGCCTGGGCCTGGGTCTGACCCGATACTGGGCTTCGGGGTTGGGCCGCCCCGCAGCGCGGCTCAAGCCCTGGACCAAAAAACCCAGGGGCCGCCCGAGGGCTTCCCGGGCTTCGACGGGCTGTGACGTCCAGCTTCTACCAGGACACTGAGGGGGCCTCGCCCCAGGAGGAGAAAGAGGGGAGGATTTGTCTGTATTCACGCGATGGGCACTCATCGAACTGCGCATCCTTCTCTGCTGGTTCCAAGGGGAGCACCTGCAAACCCGTAGAGCATGTGGAAAAGATCCTAGGTGAGTGCTTGGCGGGGGCGCGCTCCACCCAACGGCTCGGGCGAGCTCCTTCTCCCGCGCGCGCGCGCGCGCAGCCGGGGTACAGTCTTGCCCCTGCGCCCGGAGCAGCCCGGCCTGACCCTCCGGCTCCCCCTTCCTGCCGCGCTCACAACCCAGGCACCAAATCGTGCACTTCGAGCAACTGACCAAGATCCTGCTGCAAGTGCAAACTCTCGACCCGAAAGGCCTGCCCAGGATCTTGGTTTTCCGGCCCCTGGAGAAGAACAGGCTCAGTCCATCGTCCTTTGCATTAGGCGGCAACTGCTCATCCGCGAGTCGCTGGAGAGTGGGAATGCCCGCTGCGTGCTCCGGGCCGCCGGGTGGGTCCGAGGATGACAGCGGGTGGGGTGGAGACAGACCGGGGCTGCGGCCTGGGTTGGAGAGCCTTGTTTGCCTCTCCGCAAGGTCTCGGGAGCTTTCCGGAGCCCGCGAATGCAGCCTGCTCTGCCGGGCGAGACCACCTCCACAAGGGCCCTGAAGACCTAGCAGCGAGGGGAGAGGGAAGGGGAAAGATCGGTGTTTCCCTCTGCCCCCTCCCACCCTCTTTATACGAGATTGCGGAGATTTAAGGGAACGACTTGCCTGTCTTGTTCCTCTGTGAGCCTGGTGGCCCAGTTGCTCCTGGACCCCCTCCTCCGGGCGGCGAGGGCGGAGGGCTCAACCTGTCTCGCGGCTGGAAGGAGGCGGGGGAGAAGCGCTGGCCCTGCCCGATCCTCCCATCCGTCTGCGGTCGGTGTGTTTTCCAAACTTCCGGTTCGCGTCCAGTTTTCCGGCTATGCAGACAGAATCCGGTGCCTGTGAGGCCTCCGGGTTTCAAGAGAGGCCCGGACCACTTCGGGCAAGGCCGGGTTCTGGGGCCGTGGCGGGTCGCCAGGGCCCGCAGAGCCGAGGTTACAACTTGCACTTCCAGCTACAGGGCATCTGGGGAAATTCCCGATCGTGGTCTGGGAGCGGCCCCAGTCCAGCCGAAGTAGTCCCGAGCCTCCGAAGGGTCTCAAC
Organism: Leucopleurus acutus; assembly: GCF_964270905.1. Lineage (NCBI taxonomy): Eukaryota > Metazoa > Chordata > Mammalia > Artiodactyla > Delphinidae > Leucopleurus > Leucopleurus acutus. Next base: position 79,363,658 of record NC_139157.1, read on the forward strand.
ACAGAGGATATCTGCCCATGGTCGTGTGCCCCAGTGATGCCTCAGGGCCGCTGCGGGATGCTGGGGGGGGGAGGTGTGAACACGGCGTCAATCTAGGGCCAGGAGTGGCATCCCCACCACCCCGCCACTTGGAGCCGGTGTGTAAAATGAGGAACCCATTAAACCCGGGCCGTGGTGACTGGGCACGTCTACCATCTCTCCACCCTGCCCACAGCCTCTCGGGAAACGGCTTGCCCTCCAGCCCATCAACACGTCAAGTGCGCTTCTTTGTTTCAGCTCTCCAGATTAGTGGGGATCCGTGAAGTAAATCGATTTGCATCAGGAAACAAGGAAAGCCAAAGCAAGGAGGGGGCCTGCGAACACTTCTCTCCAACTTACTGGGCCTGAACAGTCCGACCTTGGACTTGCAGCCCCCAGCCCAGTTTCACCTGGCAGGGGGCCGGCGGTTTTGCCGGTGCGTCAGCAACTGGATTCAGTTCGTCCCAGCGCCAGTCTCGAGGGCTTTCCTGGCCTCAGGTCTGAGCTACCCGCACAGGAGAGAAAAGCCGCCAAATTAGAATCAGAAGCGTGTGACAAGGATTTTAAAATAGGCACGTGACCACCGCGGCCCTCAAGCTGGCGAGGCCCGGCTCCCCCCACCTGCGGAACTCAGTCCACACTCTGGATGTACTGACGCTGAATGATCGTCCCAAAGATTTAGAGGCTCAGGAGTCAGGTTTAGGGGCTTTCCCGAAGGGACGGGAAGGGGATGGACAAACCCTTCCCACACAAACATACTTGCGCAGAGGGCCCCGCCCGCCCAAGCCTCTCTCTTGGGTCCTGGCGGCATCGGTGCCACTCGACCGACACCTGGATAAATCCATTGTGTCCTTCCCTCGAGTAGCATCGTCCGTAGACTGTGATCTCCAAGGGGTCTTCGAAGCACCTTGGATCTCCTCGGGTCAGTGTTGAACCAGCGTTCTGTTTGGGGGAGGAGATCCGCACGCCGGCCTGCGCGGGGAGAGGGTGCTCAGGTCCGGAGAGCTGGGTCCCCGTGCCTGCGAGGCCGGGAGGCTGTTTTGCCGAAAGCCTTACTTTCGGTTGCAAGGTTCGTAGGACTCGCTGGCAAAATAACCCCTCTACACTCAGTTAAACAAGAATCTAGCCAGAGTTTGTTGAATTAACAATGATTACAGTATACTAATAAAGAAGAGAACAGTATAACTAACAGAAAGAATAGTAAAGACAGAGGTTTATACGTCACCGAATGGGGGAAGCACCTACATCCAGATCCAAGCAGCGCTGGGAAGTCCCTGGAACGGCGACCTGGAGTCCCGATTGGAAGGTCTCGGGCGGTGCGTCCACCCCACGGCTGAGACTAAAGAGTACTGCTCAAAGGAGTCCTGCTTTTAATGCCAAGCCGCAAGCCGACAGTCACCAGCTTACGCGCAAATGTGCAGCTCTGGCTATTATCAGAAATGCTTTGCTCTCTAGTCGTTAAGTCTCAGGATATTCGCTGATCCCTGGGAAGCGGCCAGATTCCCAAGGCTCAGGAAGCTTCCTGACTTATTCCCTTCCTTATCTGTTGGTTCTCAGGCTTGCTAGCGCCGTTTCTGCTGACCTACATAGTACAAGACTATTACCTTCCCCAGCAGAGGCAGGAGCCAGCGGCGCTCGGAGGAGGCCCCAGCCGCGGGAGGGGCTGCGGCCCGGAGGGAGCATGCTGCCAGCCTGGAGTGCTCGCGCCCTGGGCACGCACGCGGCTCACTCACCAAGTACCGCATCCACCAGCTCAGCCTCTTGGTTCAGACGTGGACCGGAAGCTTGGTCTTAAGTCTTCCGGCTCGAAAGAGCTCTGCGGCGTATCTCTCTGCTTCCTCTGCGCTCCCGCCGCACGACCCCTGCGACCCGGAGAAGCAACCGGACCGGAGGCCAGGTGTTCGGCGGCGCGCAGCCTCCACCTCCAGGCTCGGCAGAAACCGCCCACCCTCCCGAGGCTGCGGGTCCCTCCGAGTCACCGCCCCGCAAAAGCTGCCAGCGTTTGGGGAGGCGGGAAACGAAGACACAGCGGGCCTCCCGCAGACCTGGGAGGCAATCGAGGCCTCCCCAAGCATGTTTCCGGTCCCTCACGGCCCAGGGGCGGTCCCGTCGGGAGAACAGCGGCCGAGGGCAGCAGCGAGCGGAGCAGGTGGCCTGCGCGGGAGAGGGCTGCGGCTCCAGCGCGCGCAGATTACCTGGGGCCTCGTCGCTGAGGACTGCCCATGCAACAGCTCACCGGGACACTGAATGGGGAGAAGTTAGTCAACAGAGCTGCCTGTCGTTGAGACCACACCCACGAGAAGAATTCACTGGAAGTGTGTAACTCTTGCCAGGGCAGAGAGTTGACAGAGCCTCTCTGAAACCCCAGTCCCAGGTGACCCTGGAGGACTTGGCAACATGCTTTCCACTATTCGGGGCTTTTTCCTACCTCATGTTTAATTCTCTTGCCCAATATTCATTTTATTTTACTTTTCCTTAGTCATCAGCTCTTGGTGTAATACAAATGTTCGACTATTTAACGTTTAATTTACAGAAATTATTTATGCCCTATTTTACCTTGTCTTGGAGTTGGGAGTTGCTCTTTTCCTAACAGCATGTGTTCACTTCATGGTTCCTTTATTTCCTCCAATTTTTAAAGACTGAAAGCATTTAACATAGAACTCTAGAGTGCAAGATATACCATTGGATATAGGTCATTAGCTTTTTAAAAAAAAACAGAATTAGTGTGATTTATGTTTTATTTACTTTTATTTATTTTAAAAATATTTATTTATTTATTTATTTTGGCTGCATCGGGTCTTAGTTGTTGCATGATGTGGCGTCTTCAGTTGAGGTGCCGGGGATCTTTCGTTGTGGTGCTGTCTTGTCTCTAGTTGTGGTGTGTGGGTTTTCTCTCTCTAGTTGTGGTGCTTGGGCTCCAGAGTGCATGGACTCTGTAGATTGCAGCACGAAGGCTCTCTTGCCAGCTCAGTAATTGTGGGGCGTGGGCTTAGTTTCCCCACCAGGGATCGAACCTGCGTCCCCTGCATTGGAAGGCAGATTCTTTACCACTGGACCACCAGGAAAGTCCCTCATTAGCTTTATATGTAAAATATAATTTAAATATTATTTAAACTTTAAATTCTATACCCATTCATCAACTATAAGGGAAAGTTAAAAATATTAAACATGGGGCTTCCCTGGTGGTGCAGTGGTTGGGAGTCCGCCTGCCGATGCAGGGGACACGGGTTCATGCCCCGGTCCGGGAAGATCCCATATGCCACAGAGCGGCTAGGCCTGTGAGCCATGGCCGCTGAGCCTGTGCGTCCGGAGTCTGTGCTCCGCAACGGGAGAGGCCACAACAGTAAGAGGCCCGCATACCGCAAAAAAACAAACAAAAAAAACCCATGAAAAACCTTAAAAACATGGCAGATTTAAACACGTGGCATTCATCAAACACCCTGCCAAAATCCCTCTAAAAAAGAGATTATTAAAAGACATAAATGCACAAGGGTAAAGGATGGGTGTACACACACACACACACACACACACACACACACACACACACACAGTGACACATACTGCAAGCTAGAAAGCAGATGAGAATGTGATATTTGGTTTAGACCAGAGAAAATGGAAAACTAAGCCTTGAAGAAGGCTGATTTGTTCTGTAGAATCCCAATCTGCTTCAGAAATGAGAGGCATCAAGTTCCTCTGAAAGTGGGGATGAGGGTTCAAGAATCGTGTGAATGAAAAATATTGCCGCCCTACCAGTAAACAAAGGATATTGCAGTCATCAGTCCATCACATTACAGCTGCCTGGACCGCCTGGATGGTGAGCCCTGAGGGGACTCAGGATGGAAACAGGATGCCCACCATCAAACTCGTAGCCACTGCAGCCACATCCAGTGGTGCACCCTGAAGGACTCAGGGTGGGAAAGCACAGGATACTGGCCCCAGATAGCTGAGGTGCGTATCAAAGGAACGATTTCAGCGAGCCCAGACTCTTGCATCTTCCCATACACAGAAAAGCGCTAAATTCCTTAACTTGAGATGTCTGGTTTTCTTTAATTAACAGTAATCTTTTGATGCTCTGACTACTTAGTCTTTGTTGCAAAAATTCCTATATATCCTGGCTCCTCCCTAACCTCTTCAGAGCAGTCCCTCAGAGCCATCTGAGATGCTGCCTCCCAGGCTTGAAGTCCTCAGAAAGTCTGCCAGATAAAATGTAATTCTCAACTTTTAGAGGGTGCATTTTTTTCAGTCGACATCAGCAACCCTTAGGAACAAGGCCCTGCTCTATATTAAGTCTATGTCTTAACTTGCCCTCCAGGTAATTTTGTTGTAGCTCAAGTTTACAAACTATTGAGATATGTTATTTTACAATGAAACCCTTGAATCAACAAGACTAACCCTCTCCTTACAAAGCTGCTAAGCAAGAGTTTGAGATCAACTCTTAAACAGGAACAGGCATATATAATGAGCAGATTCTCCAAGGAAACCTCTAACAGAAAAGAGACAAAAGAGAAGGAAAAAATCTGTGAAAGCAGACACAATGTAGTAAACAGAAGAAGAATTCAAGAGGCTAATTCGGGGGACTTCCTTGGTGGTGCAGTGGTTAAGAATCCATCTGCCAATGTGGGGGACACAGGTTCAATCCCTGGTCTGGGAAGATTCCACATGCCATGGAGCAACTAAGCCCACGTGCCACAATTACTGAGTCCGCATGCTGCGACTACTGAAGCCCACATGCCTAGAGCCTGTGCTCTGCAACAAGAGATGCCACCGCAATGTGAAGCCCGCGCACTGCAACCAAGAGTAGCCCCTGCTCACTGCAACTAGAGAAAGACCGCGTGCAAAAATGAAGGCCCAATGTAGCCAAAAAAAAAAAAAAAGGCTAATTCACATATCTTCTGGAAGATATTACATTCATGAAATAAGAACAGATATTAAAAAACTAAAAGTTTCATAAAATAGGAAAGAAAAATTAAGAAAAATATAAGAACAGTCTAGAAGATCCATCATAGCAACTAACAGAGATTTCAGAAAATAAAAGCAGAGAAAATGTTGGGGAGGGAATTAAGAAATAGTTTGAGAAATTTCTCACAATTGAAATGGCCTGTGTTTTCAGACAGAGAAGGCACACTGACTGAGTAACAGAAAATTACACCAGCACATCATCAGGACACTAAAGGACACACAGAAGATCCAAAACACATGATTTTGGGGGGCCATTGGGGTGGGGTGGCTTGAAGCAGGACCTCGGTCCTCGTCTTCTTTGAAGAAAGAATTCAACAGAGAGACCGATTGTAAAGCAGATAGAGTGTTTATTAGAAAGCGAAGTACTGTGCGAGGTTAATGTGCAGGCTCAGAGTGGGATGCGCCCCAAAGGGGGAGCTTCAGTCACTTACAAGGCGGCAGTTTTCCGGGTTTCCTGGCCAGTTGCCATACTTGTGTCCATATTTGGTGTGACTCAGGACCCTCCCCACGTGGATGTGCATCTTTCAGACAAGATGGATTTCATGCGAGGGTTTCTGGGAGGTTGACAGGACATATTATGTGCTGGCGCCCCTTCCCTTCTTTGACCCCTGAGGAGACTTCCATGCATGTGTGTGGTCTGGTAGGCCTCCTTGACCACAAGAATGAGAAAGATGTGTCTGCCTTATCTCTTGCTCAGGCAGGGGCCAGCTCCTCTCTGTTCCTGCCTTTATCCTTGTCTCAGAGTGTTAGCGGAAGACAAGTTCTAGCTGCTCAGCCTGGGGCCCAGCTATTTCCTGCCTCTCACCTACAGACAGAGACAGAAGAAAATGACACAGAAAAGGAATGGGAACCTATTCTGTGTGACCCTGTAACAGTGGATATTACACATTTGCTAAAATCCATAGAATGGTCAACATCAAGAGTGAAGGGTAATGTATTAAGTATGGACTTTGGGTGACAATGATGAGTCAGGGTAGGTTCACTGATTGTGTACAAATGCCCCACTCTGGTGGGATGTTGACAGCAGGGGGGGCCTGTGATGTGTGAGGGGGAAGATGGTGTGAGATAGGAACTCAGAGCTCAGTTTTGCTGTGATCCTAAAACTGCTCTAAAAAAGTCTGTATTTATTATTATTATTTTTAATAAATTTATTTATTTTTGGCTGCGTTGGGTCCTTATTGCTGTACATGGGCTTTCTCTAGCTGCGGCCAGCGGGGCTACTCTTCATTGCAGTGCGCAGGCTTCTCATTGTGGTGGCTTCTCCTGTTGCGGAGCACGGGCTCTAGGTGCGTGGGCCTCAGTAGCTGTGGCTTGCAGGCTCCAGAGCACAGGCTCAGTAGTTGTGGCGCATGGGCTTAGTTTCTCCGCGGCATGTGGGATCTTCCCGGACCAGGGCTCGAACCCACGTCCCTTGCATTGGCAGGTGGATTCTCAACCACTGCGCCACCATGGAAGTCCTAAAAAACAAAGTCTTAAAAAAAAAAAGGAATAGGAATCAGAATTCTCTAGCAATGTTAGAGGCCAGAAGACAGTGGAGAATTGCTGTAAAAATTCTGAAGGAAAATTACTTAAGACGAGGGTAATGTAACCCAGCCAAATTATGGACAGATGGAGAATTTAAAACATTTTCAGACATCCAAGTGTCAACATCAAGGCACTTCTCAGCCAAGAACAGGAGAATGTATCCTACCCAAAGCAGTCAATTGATGACAGACTCCATTCAGAGGACACGCAAGCAAAGCACCGTAGTCTCTGCAGGGAGCATTGAGGCTGAGCCCCCAGCCCCCATGTCAAGCGCTTTTGAATATTTACATTCCTAGGTCTCTGTCAGAGGCCTTGGGGAGAGCTCTCCTCCAGGAGCTCAGGAGCCCCTGCGGAGGCATCCTCATGGGGTGGGGAGAAGGAGGAACCGCGAAGACACCTCCCCACTCTGGCTCAGTATCCGGTACTTTTCCACTCTGAGACCTTCCTCTTTCCCTCCTCCTCTGCCCCCACCCATCCCAGGATCGTAAAACTGCCAGAGCCTTTTGTTTTCCCTCGATTGTGAGACACCTCTGTGCTGATCTACCCAACCTTGTTCCGTGAGGGAAGATGGAACAGGGGGCAACACTTCCTCACGTTTAGCCTCTTAGCTTGTTGCTTTAATCAGCTACCCTGACTCTTGGCAGCCCCATTCTCTCTCCCAGCTCAGCTGAGCCCGACAGCCTCCTTTCCGCGACATCCCTAACTGCAAAAGCCATTTCATGTAATTTTGCATGAGTGATCTAGACAAGCTCTTGGGTTTTTTTGTTTTTTTGTTTTTTTTTTTGCGGTACGCGAGCCTCTCACTGTTGTGGCCTCTCCCCTTGCGGAGCACAGGCTCCGGACGCGCAGGCTCAGCGGCCATGGCTCACGGGCGCAGCCGCTCCGCGGCCTGTGGGATCTTCCCGGACCGGGGCACGAACCCGCGTCCCCTGTAATCGGCAGGCGGACTCTCAGCCACTGCGCCACCAGGGAAGCCCCAAACAAACCATTTTAACCAAAGTTATGATCCTATCTAAGCCTCCAAACAATAAATTATTAACATAAAAGGATGTTATAAAATATCAACATTTAGCCCCCAATTTTGAAAAGGAAGAACGGGAAAAGCTGGTTGTACCCTCTGCTCAGGTAATCTCTGGCCCTCTCAACATGGCACCTGGTGGCTCCAGATGATTTCAAATGGCTATTTGCTAAATTTCTCCATGAAACTACCCATCATGGAAAAGACAAATTGGTTATTATCATAAATCAACATTGATGGAGAAACTTTAGAAAGAAAACTAAGGCTGTTTTCAGATTACGTGCCACCTGTCAACACCATAAGACTGAAAAAAACATAAAGGTGGGACATTGCCAGGAAGCAAAGCCTCAAAGGCCCTATGAAGACCTTCAGATGGGCTATCCAGCTTTCACCCTTCATGGGACTTGAGTATGTTTAGTTATTGTATGTCCATTTCCAGAATGAGTTGAAGCATTTTCTTGCTGAAAAGCTACACCCTTTCTAGTCACTAGAAAGCTGCTTGATTTTGTGTTTCCAACCTGGGGCATCCCAACCTTTATATCAAGTGATTGAGGCACACACTTTACAGAAACCTTTATAAAAGAACTTTGTAAGGTGTCATCTCATTCAAAAACTACAGTGTCTGGAAAGGTCAAAAGGAGGAATTAACATCCTTAAATTAAAATTAGCACAACCTTCACAAACTCTTCGAGTTCTCTTGGCCAGAGGTACTCCCACTAGCCCTTATGGCCATGCTGTCCTCTCCCTCAGGCACGTACCGCTTATCCTCCAATGAGCTGGTACCTGGGAGGCACGTATTTAGGGACTGCATTTCTGACACTAGACTCTGCCGACTGCACGCAGACAGGGCAAAACACGGCAAGGGACTCACGTACTGTGCCCAGTCCTATCACAAGAGGTCAATCAAGACCACCCTCCCACGGAGCCTTCCTAAACAGCCTCTTCATGATCCTCAGCCAGGAGATTCCAGTAACAGGAAGAGATCTCAGAGGAAAACCGCTCTTGAATGTCGCTGTAAGGGCCTTTATCAGGTACTGTTAACACCAGGGAAACAGTGAAACCCCAGGCAGTCAATATTCGGGTTCATGCCTCTCAACTAAAAAGGCAATTCACAATTGCACACAATTGGAAAACTACTCCAATACGGGACCTCAAACTCAGTACTCTCGGAGATCTTCCAGAAGCCAATCTCGGGAAGCAGACAGCTAGCCCAGACCTCTGGAACAAATAGAGGGCCACAGATAGATCTTGGTCTGCTGTCAGACTAAGAGACCTATCTAATTGCTGTTTTCTGTTTTGTCTGCTTGTTTATAATCATTCTTCTCATTTTCTAAAGACCCCTTGTTGTCATCCACCCATAATGGACGCTTTTCTCTTTTCCCTCCTTATTGTAACTGTTAGGTCAGAACACACTCATTCTAATGCTATCCTCAGATTATCCTGAACAGTAACCGCTGCCCTCAGTCTTACTGACTGCTGGATATGCTGTCCATCACCGACCCCCATGATAAAGACATCAGAATTACAGCTGACGGTGTTTCCATTTGCGCCTATGTGGACAACTGACCTTAAATCAATCTGTGACTCTGCTAGTGTCCCTCTCTCCCAGAAGAAGAACCAATTATTACAAGCTACTGATTGACCCAAGGTAATTCTAAATTTAGATTCAACGATCTTCACAGCACAATGGGCCAAATATCACTTGGAAGAGACTAAGAGAGATCCAGATATGTCACCCAGCTAATGTAAGGCCCTGGTTCCAACTTCACGTCGTGAACTCCCTTTTTTCCTGGATTTCCACATCCCTACTGGATACTGCTTCCTTTGTGGCCACATTGCCTGGTCCTGTTTGCCTCAGACTAACATTTCATGCACTTCAGGAATAGTATTATGAGACTTGTCTGTATACAGAGACCCTAATTCTATAAATCACCAAGGCTGGAAATCCTGACCCAGACATGGGTGCCAAAATGAGGCCATTCTTGATTATTCAGGCACACAACCTAGGGGAATTACTGACTGATTATTTATGAGAACAGTCAAAGCAGTGTCCCCATCGGTAGGAACCATACAAATAGAAAAGATGGGAAGAAACCTATCACAAACTTTGGCAGAAGTTATTAATGATACCAGATGGAACAGAGATCAGTCTCAACACATTGGCATGAGTGACAATGGACAATTGCATTGCTGTAGATTCCTTATTGGCTAGTCATGGTGCTGTCTGTGTCATTGCTTATACTTCTTGTTGTACTTGGATCAATGAAACAGGCAAAGTGGAACAAGCTATGTATCACCTTAAGGAAAAGGCACATGACTCTCATGTTCTATTGGATTTGTTCTCTTGGCCTAGGTGGAGCAGTTAGGATAACTGGTTCCAAAGCATTTTACAGGGATTATTAATTCTTGTTTTTGTCATAGTTAAAGAGAAACCAAAATGGAAGCCACAGTGTGAATACAGACCTAGACCAAACACTTAAGAGTCATCTAATCAAAAAGCTGTCCTGATTTCCCTGAAATGATGACTCTGACCTTAAACAAAACTTAAGCTTTCTTCATGTCAGCATAACCTAGCAAATCAGCTACAGTAAAAAAGTAAGCTTATGTAATACTAACACTCTAAAAGGAACGTAAGTTTCTGGCAGCCAATTAGAATCACAATACAAAACAATGTACCTCCTCATGCTTTATAAGCTGAGCTGTAAGTGCTCAGAGTGGAGCTTTAAGCCACTTTTCGTTTGGAAGTCTCCCTGTTTGTGAACGGTTTGTTTCTCACTTAATAAAATATTCATCTCAAGTAAAGCTCTCTGAATTTTCTTTTGACACATTCTATCCAGAGTCTTAAATGCTTCTACATTCGTTCTCTCATCAGTTATCTCCATGATGATACAACAAAAAGGGCAAGAAGATCTTGTAATACAGTTGGCCATGCAGACAGCTGAGCCATCTCCAAGCAGTGAAGACCTGGATCTTTGGCCTTCCCTGAATTCGTCAACCTCCAGCAAATGAGAGAACTGTCAAAAACAGGGGCCAAGAAACTGAATATACAGACAATGGCCAGACTAAACATAAAAATAGAACTCTGAGCCACCATCTTCAGCATGCAGTCCAGGAAGCCAAACAGCCCCTATGGCAGCAACACAAGATGTCCAGGACTTGATTAATAACTGACAGCTTCGCTAATTTTTGCCCTTGATGTCAACTGAGGACCAACTGGGAAAGCCAGATACGCACCCCCTAACCAATCACATACGATGCCCCGCTTCTAGTAAGCCCACCTACAGTTTCCCCAGGCCCACACCTACCCCTTCAGGCACACCTTTTTTCCACTTTATAGAAAGTTTTCCCGCTCCTCTGCCTGCTTCTGACACTCCCCCAAACACAAGTGATGGTGGCTAACTCCCTTTTGCTATAGCATACTCTGAATAAAGAGCCTTCTCTTGTCCCCACTTGGGTGATCTTTGTTTATTTCCACACAAGATAATCCATGAGTTGATACTTTTTGAAGTTGTATATAGGATGAGTATATTGGTCATTCATTTATACTATCTTCTCTACCTTTGTATGTTTGAAATTTCCCACAATAAAAAATTTAAAATATTTCAAAAATGTCAATGTCATTAAATAATAATAACAGCAACAGAGAATGACTCTATATTAGCTATACATTATTGGAAAAACTGGGGAAAATGAAATTGGATCATATATTAGACAACTGTATTAGACCAACGTTAAATTTCCTGAGTGAATAATTTCGTATGGTTATAGAGGAGAATGTCCTTGTTTTTAGGAGATAATGTTGACGTACTGGAGATAAAGTGTCATGATGCCTGCAACTTACAAACAGTTCATGAAAAAGAATGTGTAGGTAGAGAAAATAAACGAAGCAAAACGTTAACAACTGGTGAAACTAAACAAAAGGTACTGAGTGTAAATTTAATGTTCTTACAATTTTTCCATTGGTTTAGAGTTTTTCAAAATAAAAAAGTTGGTGCAAAAAGAGCACAATAAAATATCTGTAATATTACAAAAAAATAAAAGCAAAAACTCCCAGATCCTTATCTATACATTTTTTTAATTGAAAGATAACTGAAAAAAACTAATAATAGTTAACTATATCAGGGAGGAGCAGACAGGATGGATGAGAGGGGGTTGAAAACTAGATTCTTCAGAATGTACACAGTCCATAACGTTTTATAAAGGTACTTTGTAAATTACTGTTATATTCCAAATAGTCAATGATGATTTTCATTCCTTGCTTTACTTGAATATTATTTAGTAGTGTGGTATAATATCTCCTTATTTATTAACTTACCCATCCATCCATCCACCCAGGGGAACTGGTATACAGTTACTGTTTGTAAATGCTCCTAAACATTACAAGATTGTCCTCTATTGTTCAGAATACAGCTTTTATTGTATTCTTTTTCTGCATAATTGCTCCTCATCTGACAGTGATATAATATCTCCTTACTAGTTTATTTTCCTCATTTTGACCAGTTTTCTCTAACTATCTGTGATGTACTCTTTGATGTTATTCTTTGGTACAAAAAAACTGGGTTCATTATGCTTTGTAACATTTTTCATTGTATAGAGATGTCATCTTAGGAACTGAAGATTACAAGAAGTGAAGTGATGAAGTACAAAGATTCTCAATGAAAAATTACAAAACCAGTTCACTCATATACTATTGACTGAACCCAAATACCCTCAGACTGGTTCTTCGAGGGCTAAGCAGATAAAATGAAAGCAAGCGATCCCCTGGAAGTCTTCTTGCTAGTATTTTAAAATTTTTTATGGGGTACAGAAATAACTTGCATTCGGTCACACACTTGAGATAAAGTGTCATGATGCCTGCAACTTACAAATAGTTCAAGAAAAAGGATGTGTAGGTAGAGAAAATAAACGAAGCAAAACGTTAACAACTGGTGAAACTAAACGAAAGGTACTAGAAAATGCTGGAGCCAGTATTCAGATCATGCCTCTGTCCCACCAATCAGGGTCAAAGCAGGAAGCCTTGGAGGTACAGAGTGACAAAACTGATTCATCTTGGCAGATTCTGCTAAAGCCTAAAAACCTTACAATTCTGTTTTGAAGCTGGCATGGGTCAGCTAATACAACTCAAGGCTTGCCAAGTGTAGGAAACTTAACATGGGGGTCTCTGCATAAGACCCCAAATGACTACACTTCCAAAACAAAACTGAATCGGAAATAAACTTTGCCATCCAGATGAGAATGCCAAAGGAACTTTTCTTGACCTTCCCTTTCTCACATATGTCTTGATCTAATGATGAACTACCACAAACCAGCCTTGTGGCCAACTCATGCTACATGCAGGAGTCTGAAATTTTTCAAGGATGTAATTTGAAGAGGCCTCAAGTTGGATGCATCCTGAAGAGAACGGCTCAAGGAAAAAATTATGCTTATAAAAGGATGAAATCATATCCCTACATTATGCCCAATTTAAAAAATTAACCCCAGGTGGTTCAAGAATTCAAACGTTATGATGGAAACTTCAAAAGTATAGTGAATGTCTTTAGACCTCAGGGCGGGAAAGGATTTCTTAAGCAAGACACAGAATGTACTTACCCTAAAGACTGATAAATCTGACTATACTAAAATTAAGAATTGTATTCATCAAAAGAAACCTTAAAGAAGGCGAAAAGACAATTTAAACTAAAAAGATATTCACAGTATACACCATTGAAAAAGAATTAGTAAGAGATTAAGGGAGAATATATGAGAGAACTTTCATACACTACCTTATATCCTCAAGACTTTTTTTTTTACAATATGCATGTATTATTATGTTGACTTTTTAAACTAAATTGAATAAAAATATCCACAAGTTAGATTCAATATCTCCTCTCAGACAACTGCTGAGGCCTAGATGATGCAGATGAGGGAATTCAGTACATTAGTACCATCCCCCTTATGTAAATAATCGACACTTTCCGTGAAAAATATTTAAAAAACAAACACTTCGTAACTAATTGTAAGAACAAAGTCGTTTGTACAGCAGACGCTGTCTATTCTAAAACAACTACCAAACTTGTAGAAATGCACTAGGAGAAGTATAAGAACACGCACGGGTGACACACCGATTTCAGGACATGATTTCCTGCGGCGAGGGAAGGAAAGGTCTCCACCGACATCTGTTTGAAAGGTGAGAGAGCGGGGCAAATGTGGGAAATATTAACATCTTGTTAAATGGGGGGTAGGGGGGTACATGAGTGTTTGTTATACAACTTTTTTAAATGTGTGAAATCTTTCACAATTTAAACTTTTAACTAAAGAACATTGGGAAGAAATGTGCATCAACACTCGTCGTCTCTTAATTTTGGAAATAAACGAGATTTGTCTCCACTTGCTACGTTTCTAGAATGCCCACGTCTGACGTCTGTATTTTAAACACGACGCACTTGTTTGAATGATTCTGAAGCGGTAACGAACCAGAGGCAGGAGATGAAAGAGAAGATGCACATTCCACGAGCCCGCCCTCGGCCTTACCCTCCTCGGGCGCAACCATTGAACCTGGACCGGGCCTGGATGGGACCCCGCTCCAGCCAACCACACCGTCCATCAACCCCGGCGCCTCGGGGCCGGGCGTTACCTGACCGGGCGGCGTCTCTGAGAGCCGCCGGGGTTCCGGGCGGAGGAGAAAGCGGGGCGACGCCACGGGTAGCGGTACGAAGAGCCCCCGGAGCCCTCGCCCACAGGGCCGCCCGGGAGCAGGGCGCAGGCGCACCGGAGGGGGCGGAGCCGGCCGCAAGCCGTAAAGGGCCCAACTTCGCGCCTCCACAAATCCCGCGAGAGCTGCTTGCCCCTTACTCGCTGGCTGCCGGTTCGAGCATGGTCGACGACGCGGGCGCTGCCGAGGCCCGGGGGAACGGGCTGCTGGGGTTCCCATTTACGCCGCCACGGATTCGCTCCCGGCCGTGGTGGTTTCCTGTGCAGGAGCTGAGGAACCCGCTGGTGTTTTCTTTGGAGGCGTGGCTGGCCGACTCGATCTTCGGTGCGCGACCCGGGGCGTGGTGGTGGCCCCCCAGTCGGGAGAGGCCGCCGAGCCGCGCTCCGCAGCCCTTTCCGGACGCGCGGGCCGCGTGTGATGCGCTGTGCCTGGCTTCCTGCCCTGCCCGTCCCGTCCCCTTCGGGCCAGCTCCTCCTGCCCTTCGCCGTGCCCCGCTCAGTCTCTCCTTTCGCGTTCAGGCCCGGACCGAGCCGTGGTTCCGGAAATGGAGTGGATGAGCCAGGCCCTGCTGACGGTGGACACAGTTCACGCCGGGAAGTTGGTGGAAATCACTGTCTTCGGGCGGCCAGCTGTCCAGCGCCGGGTGAAGAGCGTGCTCCTGAGCCTGGCGTCGAGTCACCGGGAGCAGCGCGCCCGAGGTGAGGGGCATGGAAAACGTGCGTGGGGAGGGAGCCACGGGGGAGCCACCTGGCCATACCTCGTCTGCTCGCAGCCTCCGTCTTCCCAAAACTCCCAGTATGCTACACGTGGTCCCTGGGCATCCCTTGTGAGTGGAGTCTAAGCAGGACCCTGGGAAGGTAGGCTGAGATGGGATGCATTCAGGCCCCTCACTGCCCGTGCCAGCCTCCGCTTGGTCGCGCCGCTGTTTCCAGGTCCTAGGTTCAGAGCTTCCACCCCGAAAAATGATACTGCCAGCACACATCCACCCCCATGAAGGAGTAGTTTGAAGCAGTGAGCATTTTTCCTTCTCCAGCTGAGAAGATGGAACAACTCGAGGAGTTCTTGAAGGCCCAGGCACCAGGTCCCCAGGTCCCCCAGAGTCCTGTTGCATAAGTGCTCTCCGGGGCATGAGAACAGTCCTCCTTCTGCTACTAAAGTTCAGGAGAAGCAAATATCCTTAAATCTGTGCATTTATTTTTTTCCTGTATCTTGATGGACAGTGGTTTGATTCTTTTGCTGCAAACGTGAGTTTGTAGTGCCATTCTAGTAAATAAATGAATTTCCTTTTTTCCAATGGCATAAAGATCTTGGCTCACTCAAAATTAAGCAAATTTATAAAAGATTGACTCTGTTCATTCATATCTTGATGTGAGAGGCTGATAGGTGGAGGGTTTATTTTTGTTTTTTTCTTAGTTTCTATCGTTTTGAAACTACTAACCCTTTTATGATTTTTATGGTCAGAGTCAGGCCCTCATGCACAGGGGGCAGAAATGCAGGGTCAGTCTGCTTTGGGTTTCTTTTGCATCATTTGTTCTCAAACTTTAATGTGTGTAAGGATCACCTTGAGAGCTTGCTAAAACACAGTTTCTTAGCCCCTTTTCCACTGATTCTGATTCAGTACATTGAGCCCATGAATATGCATTTCTAACAAGCTGTTAGGTAATGCCAGCGCTTCTTCTCTGAGCCTCTCATTTTTAAGCAGGTGTTTGGTTCCTGAGTAGCAACCAGTGGGCCCGTGTGTTTTCTTGGAGTGGAGTCTCTGACCATGCACGTGGGTGGGCATTCCAACATGCAAGCTGAGGCAATCAGCATTCATTCTACTGGTGCTGTGATTTACCAGAAGGAGCCACGGTAATGGGCAGCTTGTGCATTGGCAGGTGGCCTTCCAGCCAGCTGTCTCCTCTGCCCCCCTCCCCAAGCAGGTGTCCTGCATGGGCTGGGTTGTTTTTCCATTACCCTTTACAATGCTATGACCAATCTGTGCAAAACAGTTCCAATCCCATGGTGCTTCCACTTTCAGGAAGCAGAATTCTTGGAGGAATGATTGCCAAGAGCCCTGTGGCGTTAGACACAAAGTTGGAGTTGATTTAACTCATACAGTTTCTTCACCCCTTAGCAGTAATGGATTCTAGCCATTTGCAAGGATTTTAAACACACGGATACACAAATCTTTGATTACAAGGGATATTGAACGTTATTCTACTTCACATTTCTGTTAAATGCTTTTATACATTTTTCTTTATTCATTTCTGTCATTCTTTCAACTCTGAAGATAAGGATTTTTATTATCTGTAAAAGCTTTTGTAACAAATAATGGTCCGTTACACCCAATACTGTCCACCCCTTTGCTTCTCAAATTTTTTGCATACGAAAAATTTTTATTGTATGTAGTTAAACCAATTACTGTTTTCTGTGTGATTTTTTTCGCCTCATCCTCTGTTTTACATTTAAGCTTAGAGTGCCTACTTTTTCTCCTTTTGTAGAAATTTGATGAATATTACTACAGGTTTTTCCTGGTGGGATTTTTACAAAATCATGGAATATTTTCAACATTTGGAGGAAGAGGATTATGCTTAATACTTGTCCAGTTTTCCAAAAATTATTCAAAACTAAGTTAGTAAATGATCCTGTTCTCTATCCTTTATACACGTTAACATATTGAAGTCTTAACCCCCAGTACCCCAGAATGTGACTGTATTTGGAAATAGGGTCTTTAAAGAGGTAATTAAGGTAAAATGAGGTCATGTGGGTGGGCCAGTATGACTTTTTTTAATAAGAAGAGGAATATAGACACAGGTATGTGCATACACAGAGGAAAGACCAGGTGAGGACACAGCAAGAATACGGCCATCTCTGCAAGCCAAAGAGAGAGGCCTCAGAAGAAACCAAACCTGCTGACACCTTGATCTTGGACTTCTAGCCTCCAGAACACTTAGAAAATAAATATCTGTTGTTTAAGCCACCCAGTTAATTATTTTGTTACAGTAGCCCTAGCAAACTAATGCAACATTTAATATCTAAAAAGGGTAGTTGCTCTGTCATTCTAACTTTAAGAATTTGGGAGTAATATTAGCTATATATTTATTAATAAGAGCTTGTATCACATACCAGGCCCTTGAGCTAAGCACCGAAGTAGGATTCTTAGAGCCTAAGTAAATTGCTGAGATCACAGAGATAGGACTTGGGGGTGGGTGAGATTTGAACCAAAACGTTGAGTCTAGGATCTTACCTCTATAATATACTTTCCCACGTGCTTTTATTTTTCTCCACAGCTGAATTTCAGCTCATTCTCTGTGTGTGTGTGTGTGTGTGTGTGTGTGTGTGTGTGTGTGTGTGTAAGTGTGTGTAAGAGGAATTAGAATACACTTAATTTGTTAAGACTCCACAGTATTTGTTATTCTATTGAGGGACAAGACAATGTTTTTTTTTTCCTAACAAGTTGCTAAGGTAGAAGTATCTACTAGTACCACACTGAAAAATAGCATTGTTGATTTTTCTGATGATAAACATACTTATATCCTCAGTATTTTAAAATAAGACAATATAAAAAGTATTAAAGTAATTACTCAAAAAATCTCACTGCTCATATGGTCCCTTCAAGTAGCTTTCCATTACTCCAAATATTTCTCTATAATTTTAGTAAACATATTATTTATGTATAGCATTCCATTCATACCAAAACCATGTACATCCACAGTGTGAAAAGATTCATCAAACAATACAAAGGGGACACATGCACGTAGCCAGCAGCCAGAGAAGAAAAGGTATTACCAGCACTCCAGAAGCCCCCATTTTTGCATCCTCCCCAAGGATAACTACTGTTGTGACTTAACTATAAATGGACTCAATCTAAGATTTGTCCATGTTGCCAGCAGGTGTCGTTCCATTGTATGAATAAACCTTAATTTAGTTTTCCATCCTGTTGATGTGCATTTTGATTGTTTCCTATTTGGACTTATAATGAAGGGGTACTATGAAAATTGTTGTACATGACTTGGTGCATGCATGTGTGCATTTCTCTTGAGTATATGTCTGGGATTGGAATTGCTGGATTATAGGACGTGCATAAGTTCAGGTTGCTAAGGTGATTGAACCAGTTGACTTTCAGCAGTGTATGGGACTTCGAGTTGCTCTACATCTTTGTCAACAGTCGATTTTTATTTTGGAGAATTTAGGTATTAGTGCTATTGCACTGCAGTTTTTAAAAATCTAATCACTTAATTGGTTCCATAATACAAAATTGTGAGTGTACAGTTCGCTTTCTTTTTTAGTAAACTTACGAGTTGTGCCACCATCAGCAGAGACCAGTTTGGGAACATTTCCATCACTTCACAAAGTTCCCTTATGCCTGTTTGCAGACAGTCTGCTGGCTGTCTCCACAAAGTTGCCTTTTCTGAACATTTGAGATAGGTAGAATAATATTCAATGTAGTCTTCTACCTCTGACTTCTCTATCTAGTTGGACTGTCTCTGCTTTTTGATTGGGGGATTTAATGCATTCTAATTTAATGTAATCATCAGTATGATTGGATTTCTGTCTGCCATTTTGCTTTGTTTCCCATCATGTCTTTTTTTTTCTCCATTTTATGTTAGATAAATTTTTATACAGTTTTTTTTTAAGATTTAATGTTATTTGTTTTTGACTGCATTGGGTCTTTGTTGCTGCGCATGGGCTTTCTCTAGTTATGGCGAGCGGGGGCTACTCTTAGTTGCAGAGCGTGGGCTTCTCATTGCGGGGGCTTCTCTTGTGGAGCATGGGCTGTAGAGCACAGGCTTAATAGTTGTGGCACAGGGGCTTAGTTGCTCCGTGGCATGTGGGATCTTCCCGGACCAGGGCTCGAGCCCATGTCCCCTGTGTTGGTGGGCAGATTCTTATCCACTGCATCACCAGGGAAGTCCCTGTGTACACTTTTAAAGTGATTTTTTTTCGCCTTTGTTTTGCCTTAGGGATTAATAAAAAACTCATTACATTCTGCTTCAGATTAGTGAAAAGGAGGGAAGGAGGAAGGAAAAACAGTTGAATAAGTGGAGACACTATGTTCTTAGATAGCAAAGTCAAGTGTTGCATGTTTGTGGTCTGTTCTTCCCAGAACTCAGTGCAATTCCAATTATAGTCACAACCAGTTTTTAGGGGCTGAGGCTGTAGATGAGAGTCCTTAAAGTCTGATTTTACATGTGATTCAGAGGGACCCAAAAAGGCTATAATAAGGGTTTTTTGGGGGTTTTTTAAAAATAAATTTATTTATTTTTGGCTGCGTTGGGTCTTTGTTGCTGTGTGCGGGCTTTCTCCAGTTGCAGCGAGCAGGGTCTACTCTTTATTGCGGTGCACGGGCTTCTCATTTCAGTGACTTCTCTTGTTGCGGAGCACAGGCTCTAGGCACGCGGGCTCAGTAGTTGTGGCTCGTGGGCTCTAGGAGCGCAAGCTCCAGTAGTTGTGGAGCATGGGCTTCGTTGCTCGGCGGCATGTGGGATCTTCCTGGACAGGGCTTGAGCCCGTGTCCCCAGCATTGGCAGGCGGATTCTAAACCACTGCGCCACCAGGGAAGTTCTATAATAAGGTTTTAACTAGGGTCTAGTAAAATATTCTGATTAGGTAAATAGGGCAGATGTGTATTAACTAAACCGAAGTACGCAGGTGGACATAACAGAAATAGCCTGTCACTTATGCTCCACAGCTATGTTCCCAAGATTTCCAGAGAACCCATAAACAGCTGAAATTGTATTCTTTGATACCTTTAGTGAGCACTCTCAAAGACACTGTCCACACTAAATTATTTGCTACCAACCAGTTTACCCTGCCCCCAAAACATGTAGACAGGATTCACTCTTCTCAAACTGCCTGCGGTCTTCTTTCTTGCTTACAAATCCTGCTCTTATTTTTTGATGTTTCCTCATGGTTAGATCTAGGTTATATATTTTTGGCAAAAATACTGGGTAAATCATATTGTGTCTTTCTCAGAGCATCACATCAGGAGGCACATGGTTTGTTTTGTTTTTTCCCCACTCTTAGTGATATTTTAAAAGGCCATGTTTTGATTAGAAGTGTGGAGTTGAGAAATTCTGATGAGGGAAATAGTGCCAACCTGGTGTAACTACAGTGGAGTGGCAGGAGGACCTGGGGCAGACTGTCAGCGTGTGCTCCACAGCTGAGCCCAGACGTTTTCCACACAGTCTGTCAACAGTGAACCTTTTTCTTTGGTGCCTCTAGTCAGCCTATTCAAAAACTGTTCAGACTGGGGCTTCCCTGGTGGCGCAGTAGTTAAGAATCCGCCTGCCAATGCAGGGGACACGGGTTCGAGCCCTGGTCCGGGAAGATCCCACATGCCGCAGAGCAACTAAGTGCGTGCGCGGCAACTACTGAGCCTGCAGTCTAGAGCCCGTGAGACACAACTACTGAAGCCCACATGCCGCGAGTACCGAAGCCTGTGCGCCTAGAGCCTGTGCTCCTCAACAAGAGAAGCCACCGCTATGAGAAGCCCGCACACCGCAACGAAGAGTAGCCCCCGCTCACACAACTAGAGAAAGCCCCTGCGCAGCAACAAAGACCCAACACAGCCAAAAATAAATAAATAAATTAAAAAAAAAAAAACTGTTCAGACTGACCTCTTTACTAGCCCTCATACATTTTACCTGCAAAAATGTACAAATAAGAGTCACTGTTTCCAGAATTCTTTAGTTTTTTTAACTTTCAATAATTGAAGTATAGTTATTTATAATATTATTATTAGTTTCATATGTACAACATAGTGATTCAATATTTTTATAGCTTATACTCCATTTAAAGTTATTACAAAATAATGGCTATATTTCTCTGTGCTGCACAAGAGATCCTTATTGCTTATCAATTTTTTAAAAATATATTTATTTATTTTTGGCTGTGTTGGGTTTTTGTTGCTGTGCATGGGCTTTCTCTAGTTGTGGTGAGTGGGGGCTACTCTTCATTGCAGTGCCCGGGTTTCTCATTGTCGTGGCTTCTCTTGTTGTGGAGCACGGGCTCTAGGCGCACGGGCTTCAGTAGCTGTGGCACGTGGGCTCAGTAGTTGTGGCTCATGGGCTCTAGAGCTCAGGCTCAGTAGTTGTGGAGCACGAGCTTAGTTGCTCCACATCAGGTGGGATCTTCCCGGACCAGGGCTCAAACCTGTGTTCCCTGCATTGGCAGGTGGGTTCTTAACCAGTGCGCCTCTAGGGAAGCCCAGGAAGTTCGCTTACCAGTTTTATATATAGTAGTTTGTATCCCTTAATCCCATCCCCCATCTTGCCCCTCCCACTGCCTTGTCCCAACTGGTAACCACTAGTTTGTTCTCTGTATCTGTGAGTCTGTTTCTGTTTTGTTACATACATTCGTTTGTTTTATCTTTTAGATTCTACATATAAGTGATAACAGTATTTGTTTTTCTCTGACCTATTTCACTAAGTGTAATACTCTCTAGGTCCATCCACATTGTTGCAAATGGCAGAATTTCATTCTTATGGCCAAGTAATATATCATTGTGTGTGTATACATATATATATATACACATATATATACATATATATATATATATATATATATATATATACACACCACATCTTCTTTATCCATTCTTCTGTTGATGGACACTTAAGGTTGCTTCCATATCTTGGCTATTGTAAATAATGCTGGTATGAGAATTGGGATGCATGTATGTTTTCCATAGGAGACTTCTGTAGTTTCTGCCTTCGTTCCTTGACAACTTCCATGAACGGCCTTGGGCCTCAGTTCCCAAACAGAATCTTCCTATCTAATCTCCATCTTCTTTTAATGGGTAAAATACATTCTTTTGTGTATATAGTATCCATGTCGTTTAAGGAATAAAATGAGCACTACAGCATACCTTAATAGAATAAGATCAATATTTTGGGAAGCCATCTGTATACACCTTTTCCCTCAACTAATTTTGTATGCATTTTAATAAATTGCAAGACTGCCAATTGAACAGTGAGTAGGTTAGCCCTCTCAGATATTAAAACACTGTATAAAGATACATAGTTAAAACAGTGGGGTAGATAGAAAAAATGACACACATGGACGTAAAATAGACTGGTAATCTTGAGTTTGGGTGAGTAAAGCCAAAGTAGCTTTCGTACCATGTAGTATGAAGATAATTGGCATGGCTACTTTGTAGGGCAGTTTGGCAATATAAAATCTGAAAGGGGCTCATTCTTTAACCAGCAGTTCCACTTCTAGGAAGTTCTCTTAGGGAAATATTCCAACGTGGACTCAAGGATGCACGTAGAAATTCAAGACAGCAGTTTGTAATTGAGTAATTGGAGAAACAAACTAATCAACCACTAAGGGAAGGGCTAAATCAAACGGTACCCATCCTGAGAAAAATCAAGCTGCTAGAAGAAGGGGAAGAAAGGTGTGTACAATTACGTAAAAGTGCAAGTTAAACTGTTACTTCCGTAAGACAGTAAGCTTGAAACGGCAGATAGGAAGGTCTGGGGACTTTGATC
Source organism: Leucopleurus acutus (assembly GCF_964270905.1). Taxonomy (NCBI): domain Eukaryota; kingdom Metazoa; phylum Chordata; class Mammalia; order Artiodactyla; family Delphinidae; genus Leucopleurus; species Leucopleurus acutus. The sequence continues at coordinate 79,386,342 of NC_139157.1, forward strand.
TGGGTGAAAACTTGGATGTCACTGGTCCATGCCCTGCTTGGAGAGGAAACCAGTAAAGTTTTTTTGTTTTGTTTTGTTTTTTAAATCAACACTTCATAGGCATAAGGAATTTTACCTAAGTGTCATCACATCTAAATGCTTTTATTTAAAGTTCAGTCTCCTTTTCTTGGCTCATCTCCAACCAAGGATGTTTACTGTATCTTACCATTTTCTTTCATAAAATCATCTCAGACATGTCTATGTGTGTATATATAGGGTATATTAAACCTAGTTTCAGGATAGTCACAGACTCCTAAATGTTCCATTGGTTTGCTACCTGCCGTTCAGTAATCTTTCTTGTAGAGGACAGAATTTGATGCTCTGGTCATGTGGGTACTACCCAGAGGGGGGAAAAAAATCAAGATTGAGTCTTAATTCTACTCTGATGTAGCCTCAGTTGAAACTTTGAGTCTGCATTGATTTTGAGTCTAAATGTTTAAGGTTCACTCAGCCTTGCCTCTTCTGAAAATAGTTAATAGCCTATTTGTAAATTCAGCTTTGCATCTTTATTTCCCTTGTTATAAACTAAAGGCTTATTCAAAATTGGAGTCATCATTACTGGTGACCAAAGGGTCTACAATAGACATACCACTCCCTGCTCTTTAAAATTAGGTTTCCTTGGATTTTTAAAATGAAAATTTTCATAGCACTAAATTGACTTGTGCTATTGAAAAAAAAATCCTAACACCCAGCTGTCAACAGTTTACTTCTAGCCAGGGCACCAGCATCCCAGCCAGCAGCCAGGAACAGGAAGCCAAACTGATAGAGATGCTACTTCTCTCTGCGGTGGTACTCATAGTACAACATGTGAGTGTATAAAGTTAACATGTTGTACATCTTAATTTACACTGTATTATATGTTAAATATATTTCAATTTTAAAAAGTGACAAGGAGGGCTCCCCACTGCTGCGGTTACTAGTTAGCAGGGAAGAGTCACCAGCACTGCTTGTGTCTCGCTGGCTCCAAACATCACTGGAGGTCGAGTGACCCGGGCAGGACTTGGAGATGACAGCTGCGCTGTCCTGGCCATTTCAGTTTTCCCCTAGTCGCCAGCAGTTGCCCGAGCTGGGAAGTCTCTGCTTGCAGCGCTATGATGTGCCCACCCGTGAGGCCCGTTGAAACCAAGTTTTCGCATCCCTTGTCTCTGAGTAGAAATATCTCAGGCTTGGGAAGGTTTCCCAGGAGGACAGACTCCACGGCCGGAGAGGTCCCTCACCTTGCAAAGCCAGATGCGCGTGGTGAAGGAGCACAGGGGAAGCACCTGCCCGAGGCGCGAGAGACTGCGGCCCCGGGCGGCTAGAAAGCTCTCACCTGCCTCTGGGTAGAAAGCCACCTGGAGCAGATAGTGGTTGCTGGAGCGACGTGCCTGTCTCTCCCCTTCCCCCTGACAATTAACAGACGTTAGGGAAATTCGATGCTTTATTAGAACTCTTTAGATTCGTGTTTGCAAACATTTAACAGGGAGTGGCGGGGAGCGGGGAAGCCAAGAACAACCCACACCATTCTTTTCTCAGCTTCTGCAGCAGAATAGGGTTCCAGGAGGGGCTTCCACTTTGACCTTGCCTGGCTCTCTTGCTCCTGGGCCCGAAACGCGTTCAGAACCTGGTAACCGGACCCTGGATAGCTTCGGGGAAGCTCTGGGTGGCCGCCTCCCGGGCAGCGCCGGGGGACCGCTGGGTGGCCGCCTCCCGGGCCGCGCCGGGGGACCGCTGGGTGGCCGCCTCCCGGGCCGCGCCGGGGGACCGCTGGGTGGCCGCCTCCCGGGCAGCGCCGGGGGACCGCTGGGTGGCCGCCTCCCGGGCCGCGCCGGGGGACCGCTGGGTGGCCGCCTCCCGGGCAGCGCCGGGGGACCGCTGGGTGGCCGCCTCCCGGGCCGCGCCGGGGGACCGCTGGGTGGCCGCCTCCCGCGCCGCGCCGGGGGACCGCTGGGTGGCCGCCTCCCGGGCAGCGCCGGGGGACCGCTGGGTGGCCGCCTCCCGGGCCGCGCCGGGGGACCGCTGGGTGGCCGCCTCCCGGGCAGCGCCGGGGGACCGCTGGGTGGCCGCCTCCCGGGCCGCGCCGGGGGACCGCTGGGTGGCCGCCTGCCGGACCGCGCCGGGGGACCGCTGGGTGGCCGCCTGCCGGACCGCGCAGGGGGACCGCTGGGTGGCCGCCTGCCGGACCGCGCAGGGGGACCGCTGAGTCCCGCCCTCCCGGGCTTCGCCGGGGCACAGATGGGTCGCCGCCTGTCGGACTGCACTGGGGGACCGCTGGGTGGCCGCCTCCCGGGCAGGAGGCTTCTCAGAGCCTGGAAGAAGAGCAAAGACAGGAGGTCGCACCTGTGTCCCACATACTCTCCACATAAGGAGTTACCCCTTCGGGCTGCAGGGCTGGGAGCCCGGAATCTGAGAGAACGAGGTCAATTTGCTCCTCTGGATCCCTTGCAAAGAGGAAACCTTCTTCCAGTCGAATTAAGAGGATGAGACCGCTGCCCCGGCACAGCCAGGACGCACCAGAATCCCTCCCAAGGAACCCGGGGCCTGCCTAGGGTACCTTTCATTGTTCCCGGCCCCGTACTTTGCGCCCGTAGTTGGCGGTGATAGTCAGCCAAGTTCATGATCATCGTGTATACATCCTTCTGGTAATAAGGCCGTCCAAATATCAAGATCTCAGCCTCGCCGTCCGGGTCCCACTGATTAACGTGAAGCAGGGTCTGCGACACACACTCGACATGCGGGATGTGCTCTCCGCCCAGGCCTGCGCAGGAAGCAACGAGGTGCTGAGCAGTGGGGCCTGGGAGGGGAGGCAGCGGGGGCCCGGATGCGAGCCAGAGCCGCGAAGAGGCTGCCTGGGCGCGGCCAGCCTGCGGTGAGGGGCGGCCTCGGCCTCACCGCTCGGGCCCGCTCACCGAAGATTGCTTCCACCAGCCAGGCCTCCAGGTGAATTGCCCTCGGACTCTTCAGGTACTCGGAGTGAAACCAGTAGGGCCGCTTGGTGAGGTTACCGAGCACCTCGAAGAGAGTCCCTTCTCGCTGTTCCAGCTGAACGAGCGTCGGAAACCTCTTGGGGGCGGCCATGCCACGGCGAGCCTCGCAGGGGGCTGTGGGTCCGCTGCCAATCGCTGGCCGCGCGTGAGACACGGCGCCGCAAGGGCCCACCGGCCTTATATCCAGGGCTTTCGGCAAGCCCCTCCCCCACCCGCGCCCTCCTCATTGGACTCCAGGCCTCGCCTCCGAAGCCCGCAGCCGGGGCTTCTTCCCCGGAAGGCGCAGCTGCGCTGGGGCGCGCGCCCAGGGCGCTCTCGCTGGGCGGTAGCATCTGGATCCTGCCGCTTCCTCGAGCGCCAGGCTGGAGGCCACAACCGGGAAGCTGCGGAAGCCTTAACTGTGGACGCTGGGCGGCCAGGACAGCCGCGGAGACGTAGGGAAGATCCAACGTCGGGCCGACAGCTTTCAGAGGAGCGAATCGGTATTTGCAGATAGCCGGGTGCCTTTCAGACAGTTCTAATGGGACCAGTTTAGCGTTCCCGAGGCGTTGGAATAAATTTTAATGGAAAACCTAATTAAGTACGTCGGAAAAACAAACGCTCAAGGAGCAGAAAAAGGTATTCGGAGGCCAAAGTAAGCCCCTCCCCACTTCCTCCTGAACCCTGACCACTGAGCACCCTCCCGAGATGCCACTGCATTTCACGCTTCGGCCTTAACCTGTTAAGAGACGGCTGCGCACACCCAACAGCGCCTGGTCCGTGTGGTTTGCACCCCAGAGGGAAATCCCTTGAAAGTAACACGATTATAGCTCCATTTCTTGATTTTTCTGTCCAGCTGAAAGCATTGCCTATTAACTGCTGCCCAGGAAGATGAAGGTACATAGCTCTCCCACCAGTGGTTGGCGTATCATGCCCAGATCCAGCGGCCAGAGAGCCTCGGAATTCAGTCAGGCTCCTTGTTTGCTCTGTCGCCAAAGAAGTGCATGAGAAATTTGCAGGCGTCTGACAGGGTTAAAAGTCTTCAGACCTAAGCAGAATATGAATTAGGAGCCAAAGAAGGGCTCCATTCAAAGGATCCATTCAAAGCCTCACGGATGGGATAGACTTATAAACGTCCGTGGGTAGACAGAACCATTAGGAGAGTGTATAACTGAAACCCAAGGATCTGGGCTCCGTCACCACCTCCCCTGTAGGTTCTGGGGGCCACTAACATAGCAACTAGAAATTGACATGTGAGGCCCCATCAGTGTCACCAACGAGAATCCAATTCAGGAAGCATCCCCATGAAAATCTCTAGTCTGAAATCTGTTTCTTATATCAAAATGATATAGGATGATTTTTTTTTCCTTTGGCCACACAGCATGCTGGATCTTAGTTCCCCCACCAGGGATCAACCCCTGCCCCCTGCAATGGAAGCACAGAGTCCTAACCACTGGACCCAGGGAATTCCCTAGACGATGATATTTTTGTTCCTTGGTTGGCCTAAGAGGATACTAGCAGTTCTATGCATGTTAATGTCATGTGTGTGTGTGTGTGTGTGTGTGTGTGTGTGTGTGTGTGTGTAGAGATCCTTTACTTCAGTGAAGTTTCAGAATTGGGTAAAGAAATGCTTAAGAGAATTAAAACCATAGTATTAGTAATTGTGTTAAAAAGGAATCTGTCATTTATGTAAAATCCTAGAATATGCAAACTAATCTGTAGTGATAGAAATCAGGGAGTGATAGTCTGGAGATGGGGTGGAGAGAGGAAGGGAGTGGAAAAAGGCACTAGGATACTCTCAGGGGATGATGGGAATGTGCATTATCTTGATTACAGTGGTGGTTTCACTGGATGTGTCTATATGTCAAAACTGGTCAAATTGTACACATTTTAGTATAAGCAATTTATTGTACTTTAGATATTCTCCAAAGTGGTTTAAAAAAAGAAAGAAATCCATATACATGGTGTTTTAGGTTCCTGTAATATTTTAGATAATTTAGCATATTAGAGAGACAGTTTTGCAACTCCAATTTAAAATACATAATTAAGTAATGGATTTAGATGTGTGACTTTAAGATGAAATCCTAGTTTATATTCAATATTGGATCACTGAAGAGAACTTCAGGTTCAACGTATTAATGTTTCATTTATTTGGTTTGAAGGTATTAGTAATTGGGAAGTTCTTATTTGTTATTTGATTAAAGTACTTTGCAATCTTTTTGCCATGTATGAGGATGTTTAGTTAATTAAATATGTCAGTGGGACCTTGTGCCATTCAGAGGCCATTAAACATAATTGTTAAAACTTTCTAGGCTTATGAATAGCATAGTAAGGTTTGAAAGTAAAACTTGAAAGCTTAAGGGAGGACTGGTGGTTTGGTTTTTATAATTTGAGAAAATAAAATATTAATTTTCCAAGAAGTCTCTAAACACTCTTTTGAGTGCACAGAAATCACTCTCACAGAAATCATTCTCAACATCTTTCACTGTCTTCCTCCAGCTTACCTAGACTCATCAGACCTGGTATCCTCCCAGTTCAGTTATACAATTTTGTTAGAACAGTATTCAAGTTTATACTATTGTGGTCTTGTAAACAATATTCATAGCTGCATATAGTTTACTATGATTTCTTGCACAAACTTTTGTTTTTCTTGATGTTATAAATTCCTTCTTTGTTCAAATACTACTTTTTATTTTTTCAAATGCTTATTTGTCGATGTACTCCTTCATTCCCAGACTCTCCCCGAATGTGTAAATGTCTCTCCAGGACGTCCAGTGGCACAGCAGGCTCGTTATCAGCTCATCCTCACAGTATTGCTCCTGCAGTCTTTTTTTTTTAATTGAAGTATAGTCGAGGTACAATATATAAATTCCAGGTGTACAATATAGTGATTCGCAATTTTTAAAGTTATGCTCTAGCTTCTGCAGATGTAACTGCTTTTATCTAAGCCAGCTGCTCTCTGGCACGCCCTGTGGATTACTAGAGCCTTTTCTAGTAAGGCTTTCTGGATGCCATGACTTACTTTTTATTCTTGCTTGGTTTTTTTTAAAATTTATTTATTGTATTTTTTAATTTTTTTGGCTGCGTTGCGTCTTCGTTGCTGCGCGCAGGCTTTCTCTAGTTGCGGCAAGCGGGGGCTACTCTTTGATGTGGTGCATGAGCTTCTCGTTGCAGTGGCTTCCCTTGTTGCGGAGCACAGGCTCTAGGTACGTGGGCTTCAGTAGCTGTGGCACACGGGCTTAGTTGCTCCACAGCCTGTGGGATCTTCCCGGACCAGGGCTCGAACCTGCGTCCCCTGCCTTGGAAGGCAGATTCTTAACCACTGTGCCACCAGGGAAGCCTGCTTGTTTTGTTTTTTATATTTTGGAGTAGTGGTGATAGCATTCAGGCAAAAATTATTAAATTGATACAGGTATAATCATCTTCAAGATGATCCTCGTGGTTCCTAGTGTAATATCTTTCCTACTTTCTTTCTTTCTTTTTTTTTCCTGCTTTGTTTCTGATTAGCTTCCAGGAAGCTGGGAATGAACTAACTGAATTCCAGGAAGGAAGCAGAGAATTAGAAGCAGAATTGCAGGAAAAATTGGTACAGGCTGAAGAAAGAAATGGACACTTGCAAGCTGATAACCAGACTGAAATATGAAGTGGAAGCATTCAAGGTAATTGTGGTAGTAGAAGCTGGTGTCTACTGTGCCGGGTTGATGAAAATGAGAAATACATTTTTTCAGGTGGAGCTTAAGAGCAGTGGGCAACAAAAAAAAATGTAAAAACAGGTTGCAAGTGAATTTTTGAAATAAAATGTTTTATTTCATGGAACCAAGGGAAAGGTGGTTTAGAGTTTAAAAGTTCACTTGGAAACCTCATAGCTGTCAGTTTTCTAGCTATAATGTTCCTAGGTATAATATTGTATCCCTGTAATTTTCAAAGGCTGTCTGATTATTTGACAATAGATTGCTTCATTCAATAGTACTTGAAAATTGTACATATATGTGAAATATGCATTTATTTCATCGTTCGTTATCTCCTCAGTTTTGGAGTCTAGTTTGGGTTAAAATATTAGCTTTAAAACGGAATTTTCAGCGGTAAAAGGATTAATCCCTTTCTTTGCACTTCACTACCTGCCTTAGCCAAATGCTTGGGAGTGTTTCTGTGTCCAGGGAGTGGGTGGGTTTGGAAGGTGGGGAGGTCCGGTGAGGATATGGAATTTGGACTCTGAGTGTTAGTCTACCCTGGGCTTACTCGCGCTGCATTTAGCCTGAGAACCCAGAGGTTCCCACACCAAGTTCAGGGTTTTTGAGGCAATGCTTTCATTATTTTACTTCTCTTCAGAGAGAGACTTCCTTTCATTTTGATGAAGCCAGTCCTCTGTCATTTCCTAAGGAAGAATGCGTGTCTGAAAATATTTTCATTCTATTTGCACAGCTAATTGGACATTTGGCTATAGATTCTTGACTAGAAATAATTTTCCCCTCAAAATTTCATGGTTTGCTTCAGTGTCCCCTAGCTTCCAGTGATGCTTTTGAGAAGTTTAAGCCTTTCTGATTTTAACCTCTGGGAAATGTTCTAAAATTAGTTTGTTCATCATTTTTTCGCATCTGCTTTGTCTTACCTCTTTCTAGAATTCCTGTTTATTCAAAAGTTGGCCTCTGCATCCATATTCTTCCTTTTTAAAAATTTTTCACCTCTTTGCTTTACGCTGTTTGGGGTTGTCTGGTAAGCACTAAAGCTTGGGAACTAAGTGGAAGCCGGAGCATGGGGGTCTGTCTGCACCAGACGTGGGCTGAGGGCGGTGTGCAGTCTCTTAGGTTTTCCCACCAGGTTCTCCACTGGGTTGGCCGCCCCTGGAGAGGTTGCAGGCCCATCTCTGCGTTCCTTGCAGCTGTCCTGCTGCCCACAGTTCGTCCCTGCACTTGGAGCTGGTGTCCCAGACCACTTTGCAGGTGAGAGTGAAGACAGGCCTATGTATTTATGACCATTAGCTTGGCCGGCTCTCTAGCCCCCACGTCCCACACAGAGCTGGCTGGGCGAAGGGAGGGAGGGGCCAGGAATGGATCCTCAGCCTGGATCCCCTTGCCTCCCGTCCCCTCAGCCAGAGCCCACCCCAATCCCTCACAAGACCGAAGGCCAGAAGAGGGTCCCCCGAGTCCCAGATGGTCCCCTGGGCAGGACACCGCTGGGCACACAAGACTGAGGGCCTGGTCCTGGATCCCATGATGCTTCTGCCCCGGGAGTGTGGCCAGTGAGTATTCTCACTGCTTCTCCAGCTCTGGAAACGGGCCCTCAGGCACATACATTTATTCCCCTCCTTGTCTGAGCCTGGAGGAAACACTTCTTTGTTAAGTTTTGTACTGCTTGGGCAGGACGCATTTTTCTCTTACCTTAGCAGGAGAACCAGCCTTGAGTGGGTGGAGACATCACACAGTCCAAGGTCGCAGGGAGGGTGGACTTTCACTGAACTTGGGAGATATCATTTGAAAGAAGCTTTCTGCTGCACAATGTGTATTACAATTCTTGTATATTTAAATACACAATACCTTTAGCCCACTCATTTACAAGTGGGACAGCTTGTCCTAAGAAAAATTCAAGAGAAAGACACGGATAAACAGCTCCGAATACTTTGAATATTTCAAAGAACCTAAATATTTACCATTTAGGAGACTTGGTAAATGTAGATATAGATCTACATTTATGGTTATGTAAAAATGTATGTTCGCAGTCTATTCAGTGAAAAAAGGAAGCTGTGAAACAAAATGTATACTATTACTGATGTTAAATAGACGTAGTTAATGCAGATAATTAAGAAAATCCAAAACAAACTCTAATGCTTGCCCCCTCCTTTTGGTTTCCTTTCAAGTGCAAGGCTCTGTAAAGCATTCTCAGAACACAGTATTAGTGAGTAACTCTCACTCCTCTGTTCCCCTTTACCCCATTTTCCCCCTACATTTAGTGATCTGTTGTCTCTTTACTGCTACTAAAACCTTGAATTCCACAGGAGTGAACATTTTGGTTCTCTTGTCCCTGCTGTGTCCCCAGCGTAGAGTAGGCACTCAAATACAAGCACCACAAAGACAGGAATTTTTGTTTGTTTGTTCCCCAGTGCATCCTCAACATCTAGAATAGCATCGGCACCTAGGAGGCACTCGGTATATATTTGTTGAAGAACGTCCATCATAACTGGCAGCTTCCTCAGAATCTGGTGTGTAGCATCCATCATGAACAGGACTTCTGTGAGTGGAGAGGAAATCTAACTATTTGTACTAGGTTAAATATACTACTTATATAAGTCTTAATATTCCTTGAAAACTAAATAACTGCTTCCATAGCTATTAAAATAGAACTTACGAATTTAGCAAAGTGTTATTGAACCTTTAAATGCCTTAACATTGATAAACGTATTCAAATATTCATGGATTCTTCATTAAAATGTCAAGTTTAACATAAATTTGCTTCCAATGCTTAAAAAAAAACAAATTACAAACAAATTAGGATGGTTATAAGAATTATTATCCCAACTACACTTAAATAGGGTACAAAAACTGATATTACCATGGATTTAAACTTTCTTATTTATCTATATTTTATTCCAAATTAATTATTGTACACTCCTTGTGTATGTATTTTTTTGAGATATTTATCTTTCTAGCACTATGATAATCTCATCAGACCCAAAAGGGGAAGGAAGGAAGACTTCATTTTAGACTCTGCAGATTGTCAATGCTTAATATAACATATGCCTTTTAAAGTATCTTGAATGGATAATATACATGGTCCAAAGGCTATACAATGAAGTCTCTTTTCCTCATTTAAACACTGTATCTTTTCAAAGCTCTTCTATGCAAATACAAAGATATATGTACATATATGCTTTTAAACACAAATGGTAGCATACAGTACACAGTTTGCAGTATCTTTTCACTTAACAATGTATCTTGAGGATGGTTGCATATTGAACCTGACTTCACCTGAGATACTACAAATTTACTTCTATTTTTCTTTCTCATGCTACAATAGAAATTTCATGAGGATGAGGACTTTTGTCTTTTTCACTGCTTTTTATTTTTTAGGGCTTCCTACATTGTAAATATGTATTTATCTTGTTCATGAATCTTTACCTTGTATTCTGTGTTTTGCTTTGATCAGACATGCTGTTGCAATATATATCCTTGTACATGTGGGAGTATATCTATAGGATAAAATTCTAAATGCAGACCTACTGGGTTAAAGAGTTTTAACATTTCAGTGGATAAGATGTTGCCAAATGGTGCCCCACTGAGACTGAACCATTTTTACAGCATTATACCATTGAAACTTATTTTTAGAGAAAACCAGTACATATACATTGTGTTCCTTCTTCAAAAGACATCATTGACAACAAGGACCTACTGTATGGCACAGGGACTCTGCTCAATACTCTGTAATAACCTAAATGGGAAAAGAATTTGCAAAAGAATAGATACATGTATGTGTATAGCTGAGTCATTTTGCTTTACACCTGAAACTAACACAACATTGTTAATCAACTCTACAACAGTATAAAATAAAAATTAAAAAAATCATTGATGGAAAATGCAGGGGGTGGGGTGGAGGTGGGAAGCAGAGCACGTGAAATGGTGAGACTTCCTAGGACATCACGTAGGACGATGCTTGCTTCAACCCAGTCCTACAGCAGCAATGACCTTTAACATTCGGTTATAAGATTTTCTCAAAATGATGTATTGAAATAACTCAAGTGTTCAAGGTTTTAACCTTCCAGAGTTTGACTTAACCAACACTGAAATTCTGCCCTTCCATATCCTAACAAAAATCCGCTTTTGCAAGAGGATATTGAGGAATGTTGGAGAAGTAGTCACTTTAAGAAGCGGAAATCGAGCTTCCCTGGTGGCGCAGTGGTTAAGAATCTGCCTGCCAATGCAAGGCACCCGGGTTCGAGCCCTGGTGCGGGAAGATCCCACATGCCGTGGAGCAACTGAGCCCGTGCGCCACATCTACTGAGCCCGTGAGCCACAACTACTGAAGCCTGCGTGCCTAGGGCCTGTAGTCCACAACAAGAAAAGCCACCGCAATGAGAAGCCTGCGCACCCCAACGAAGAGAAGCCCCTGCTCTCCACAACGAGAGAAAGCCTGCGCGCAGCAACGAAGACCCAAACCAGCCAAAAATAAATAAATAAATTTATTTAAAAAAAAAAAAAAAGCAGAAATCATGCTACCATAGAGGTGGACAGTGGGAAGGCGGCATCTGTGGGGCGCCGAGTGGTACCCGGCTGGAGAAGAGGAAGACACTCAGCCCCGAGTGGAGGAGGATTGGGTTTTATCCGGGATCGCGCGGGGGGCACAAAACTGGAGGCTCGAGCCAGGCTTCCACATCCAGCGCTTACCAAGGACTGCACAGTCCTACTCCCTCTGGCAAGAGTGTCTCCGGTTATTAGAAGTCTTCCAAGGAGACTAAGTTCCTCCCTTGGGGGAAATCTGCACTTGGCAAATTGTCTTAGTGAATACGTATTGTTATGTTCCTTACGGAGGGGGGGAGGGTTTTAAAAAGGCAGAATGCAGCAACATAAAGGGGCTCAATGAAGGGGGAGAACGTGAGGTTAGCTCCTGCTTGTTCCAGGAATTGCTGAGTTGAGGCTGACATCTCCTTCGCTTCTAGGGGCCGCGTGGCTGGGCTTCATTACCAGTGGCTCCACTGGGAGGTCCCCGGGGACAGCGACAAGACCCTGGAGAAACGAGGGGACGGGAATCCGCGGGCCCCCGACCGCGCGCAGAGCCGCCCTAGGGTTGGGTGGGGGCGACTCCGGGCCGGTGCTCTGGCGCCCCTGGGACCTGAGCTCGCTCTGGACTGCAGTTGGTTTGTAGGAAAAACTGGGGCCACGTGTCTCTTGGGCGGGGTGTTTCCCCGTGAAGACGCCGAAGACCCTCGACTCTTCCCCGGAATCGTCCTGGTGGCGGGAACCGAAGTGGCGTCTTATGAAGGGAGATGAGGCTTCTAGCCTCATCCGATTTAAAACGCGATCTCCTGAGCAGCTCTGTTCCGGGAAGAGTGTGCGTTTCAGGATTCGTTTCTAAGGTCCGGAGTTTGGAGAGAAAGTGATTAGATCTGGGCAGACACCGCCCCGACCCCGACAGTTCCTGGCGCCCAGTTCCTGGGGGCCGGAGTCGCGCGCCGTCCAGCGCACCCTGTGACCGGCTAAGAGCGCGGAAGGACGCAGGGGAGGAGGGGCGTCGGGGCCCACAGGGTCTCCCTCTCCGTCTCCGTGTCTGCTCGGACCCTGTGGGTCACCTGGCTCGCGCTGCGGGCGGCGGCGCTGGCGGCCGGACCTCTGACTTCCCGGTGGCAATCGCGACCCTACCCTCAGGTCTCAGGTTCTCAAGGTCCGGACTGGGCTGGGACTTGGGGCGGGACAGAGAGGTGTCCTGTTCAGGATCCGGTCCCACGAGGGCAGGGGTAAGTCGCCTTACTTGGTGTGAGCAGGAAAAAGGAAGCGCGGGGGCCAGGCCCTCCCCTCCCCGTCACCTCCCCGCACCCCCTACAAAGACCCGAGGGACAGGCTCCCCATCTTCTCTCGCAATCGCTACCACTTATCCCCTCGGTGGTCTCTGCAGTCTCCTGGCTTTAAATCACATGGCTATGCCAACGACGCCGGACTCACTTTCCCAGCCCCTCAGGCTTCCCTGTAATTAATCAAGTTGCCCTCACCGCGCTGTGAGCACACCTGCTACTCCTGTGGTCTTCTCCGCATCAGTTCACAGCAATGCCGTCTTTCAGAGTTTCCAGCACCAAACCTGGAGTCCTTCTAAGATTTCTCTTTCTCTCTCTATTTTTTTAACCCAACCCTTCAACAAATCCCCGTAGGTGGAACTTAAGGGTGTATCCAAAGTCTAGTCACTTCTCACCAGCTCCCTGCTACCACGTGGTCCAAGCCGCTCCCAGCTCTCCTTTGGGCACTGCAGCATCCTCCTGTCTGCCCTCATCCCCCTTAGGTCTCTTCTCCAACACAAGGGCTAGAGGAATTCCATCGAAGGGAAATTAAACTGAGTCACTTAAACACTGAAAGGCTGCCTGTTTTTCTCTGAGTACAGGCTGAAAGTTCTACAGCGGGATCCCCGACCTCTTTGATGTGTCCCCACTTTTTCTAGTCCCAGCGCCAGTTCCTTAGACAGTACCCCTACCCCGCCCCATGCTCTAGCTTCAGGGCCCTTGAACTGTCCCTCTTCCCTCATGAGTGTGTAGCTCGGGCCCCTTCCAGTCCCCACACCACCACTAGTATCTTCATGACTCGTACCTGGTTCTCAGGGAGACCTTCCGTGTGCTCCGGATTTGAACTCACAACTTCACCCTCCTGACTTGTTTTCTTTCTTCCAAATTACACCCTTATCCAACCAGGTATGTATTTTACTCAGTCTGGCTTACGTGTCTGTTTCCTCATCACCAGCGCTACTACCACTAGACTATGAACACGGGGATTTATTTTTCTGGGTTTTTTTTGGCTGTGCCAGGGGGCATGTGGGTTCTTAGTCCCCTGACCAGGGATCAAACCCTCACCCCTGCAGTGGAAGCACAGAGTCTTAACCACTGGACCACCAGGGAAGTCCCCAGGTTGTTGCTTCTGTCAGTGGTTTCTTTTTCTTGCTGAATAATGGTCCATGGTATAAATGTACCACAGTTTGTTTATCTGTTCACTTGTTGAAGCGAATGTGTTGTTTCCAGCTTTCGGCTATTACAGGCAAAGCTGCTGTGAACATTCATGTGCAGGGTTTTGTGTGCAAATACGTTTTCATTTCTCTTGGGTGTATAGCTAGGGGAGGAATTGCAGGGTCATGTGGTAACGATATGTTTAATCATTGGAGAAACTATCAGATTATCTCTAAAGTTGTTGTACCATTTTCCCTTCCACCAGCAATGTATGAATGAGTGATCTAGTTCTCTGAATCCTCACCAGCTCTGGGGTTGGCCCTGATTTTTATTTTAGTCACTCTGACAGTTGTATACTGTTTTAATTTATGTTTCCCTAATAGCAAATGATGAATATTTTTTCATGTGTTTATTAGCCATCTGTGTATCCTCTTCACTGAAGTATCTTTTGCTTATTTTCTAATTGCATTGATTTTTTTCACTCTTGAGTTTTGAGAGTTCTTTATATATTCTTGATATTAGTCCTTTGTTGAATATAGGATTCGGAAATATTCTCTCCCAATTGTAGTTTGCCTTTATTTTTTTTTCTTTTTTTGCTGCACGTGGGATGTTAGTTCCCTGACCAGGTATCGAACCTGTGCTCTCGGCAGTGAAAGTATGGAGTCCTAACAACTGAACCACCAGAAAATGCCCATGCCTTTTCATATTATTAACAGGCTTTTCCACAAAAACTTTAGGTGAGGTCCAATTGATAAATTTTTTCTCTTATGGATCAACCGTTTGGTGACAAGTCTAGGGACTCTTAGCTTAACCCTAGTTCCCAAAGATTTAGTCCTATGTTTTCCTGTAAAGGTTTTATAGCTATACATTTTACATTTAATCTGCCAACACTGCACAGTCTTGATTACTGTAGCTATACAGTAATAATTAAATTTAGGCACACTGATCTTTTTTTTTTTCAAAATTGTTTTAGCTATTCAAGTTCCTTTATTTTTTCATGTAAATGTTAAAATAATCTGGCCTATATCTATGACAGAACCTTGCTGGCACTCTAATAGGAATTGCATTAAGCCTGTATATCAACTTGGAGAAAGTTGATGGAGAACAAGATGGAAGCAAAGCGGGTTCTGTGCCCCTGAAGGCTGGGGAGAATCTGGGATAGAGAGGAAGCAGTGAGGCGACCCGAGGCGTCACACAGGTTTGGAAGCACACTGTTTCTCAGAGGCTGAGGATACAGGTGTACCTGGAAGGAACAGCACACTTTGGAGGCTGCTAACCAGTTTCCACAGGCCTAGTGTTTCTTTTTTTTTTTTTTAAAGAATATTTTATAAATTTATTTCTTTATTTTTATTACTATTATTTTTGGGGCTGCACTGGGTCTTCCTTGCTGCATGTGGGCTTTCTCTAGTTGCGGCGAGCGGGGGCTACTCTTCGTTGTGGTGCATGGGCTTCTCATTGCGGTGGCTTCTCCTTTTGCAGAGCACAGGCTCTAGGTGCCTGGGCTTCAATAGTTGTGACACGCGGGCTCAGTAGTTGTGTGTCGAGGGCTCTAGAGCGCAGGCTCAGTAGTTGTGGCACACAGGCTTAGTTGCTCTGCAGCATATAGGATCTTCCTGGACCAGGGCTCGAACCCCCTGCCTTGGCAGGCGGATTCTTAATCACTGCGCCACCAGGGAATCCCAGGCCTAGTGATTCTTACAGGTATTTTGTTTTACCCACACCATTTTTTCCTTCTACCTTAAAAAAAATTTATTTTATATTGGAATATATTTGATTTACAACGTTGTGTTAGTTTCAGGTTCTACCTTTTGAATCAGGTGCCAACATTATAAAATTGGGAAATTTCACATAAAAATCAGAATATCTGGGCTCACGTGCCGGCGTGGCAATTGGCCAATGGCAATGGATAATCCCCTTTCTACTTGGGGACCTGGAGGAGGGACCTGGTGGGGGGCTGGAGGGTAAGGCAGGCTGTTTAAGGGATTCCCTCCTGTTGAAAATGGATGGCGGCCAGCACATGCTGTTATATAGAGCTTGAGAGAGCGTGCACTAGATGACCTGCTAATTACCTCGCACTTTTCTATCTGCTGGTTTTTACGTTCTAGACGTGGTTTTAGGTAGATCGTGGAGGTATCATTAACCTTGCTACTCAAAATGTGATCCATTAACTAGCAGCACGAGCATTACCCAAGAAACTGAAAAATGAGGAATCTTAGGCCTGCCCCAGACCCACTGAACCTGCATTTTAACAAGACTCCCAAGTGCCTCTTCTGTACATTCAAGCTTGAGCAGCGCACCTCTTAGTACCACAGGGTGTGTTGTTACCTAAACATCCAGGGAACAACAGATCCTATTTGATTGGTGTACTCATTAAAAAACATTTAACTTTTAAATATGGTGTTTTGCAATAAAGTAACAACTGAAATCTGGATGCTGCAATTGGGAACCATTTTTATTTTAATCAAGTGATTTTTTTTCAGGTGTTCAAGGGACTTTTTTTGAAAAGCAGTAGGTCAGTAAATAGAGTATTAAAAATTCTCCTGTCCTTTTATCTCTAATTCTTTCTGTGTCCTTTTATGTATAAAGGAAGCACTCGCAAATAGGTTTAATGAGCCTAATGGTTTATTCTGATTTGTTCAGGGCAGTAGATAAATGGAAGCCAACAAAATCATATAGTAAATTTGGACTGAGTATCATAGAGCCGTAATAGAAGCAACTTAAAATCGTTTGTAAATAAGATACAGAGTTCGACATATTCTGCTGGAGAGTTCTCACTATACTTGTTTTCAGGTCGTCCCCTCCCTCAGGCTTCAGGATTCAGACGCACGGTGCCCCCTCCCTCGCGGGTTACACTGAGACCTAGGAAATGGGAAGTCCCCACAGTCGTGCAGGGCTGGAAGCGGCCGCGAGAGGCCGCTGTGGCAAAAGGGTGGCTCAGTGAGTGTTCCTGCTCATTGCTCTTGGCCCTAAGCCAGCCTGAGATCAGCTGCCTGGCTAGGCCTCCAGGAAGGGCGGAGTCGCGCTGGGACTGTGCGCCAGGCTCGCTCATCGGCCCTTGGGGGTCCCCAGAGCCCCGTGGAAAGAGCTCATCCTTTCCGCCCACCGCGGCCTGCACGTGGCCGAAGCCGAGGCGGAGCAAGTGGAAATGGAAGAGTGCGTCGGCCTCCCGGGCTCCCACTGCCGCGGAGGCCTGGCAGGCGCGGGTGGTGGCCGGAGCCCGCAGGCTCGCGGGGCCGCCAGGGACGCATGTCGGGGTGTCGCTTCTTGGACCCGTCTTCGGAGAGAGTCGGGCCGGGGACTTTCCAGGCGGTGGGCCTCGCGCCTGGGTCCCTGGTCGCCGTCCTTGCTGGAGTCTGCGCTGCGCTTAGGGCCGGGCGTGCGGGCTCCACTCCGCCCGGCGTGACCCCCACTCGCCACCCTCCCTCCGACGGCGCTTTGCGGGGCGCGGCTCCGCGCCCGCCGTCCTCTCCTCAGGCTCTTCCCGAGGGGGAACCAGGGACTTCTGGACTCGGCAGTGCCCCACGCGCTGGGCAACGCGAGGTGGCGATCCTCGGCGTCCGTGGAAGGAAGGGCGCGGGCCAAGGGTCCGCAGGTTCCGGCCGCAGGCGCCCTCACAGTCGCTTCCCAGGCTCCTCCACCCCCGGCCCCGCCACTCCGTCTCCCCCGGACTCTCGGCTCGGGCACTGCCGCAGTCTTCGGGAGCTCCGGAGACAGAGCCGGAGCCGGGAAGCACGTCCCCGGACGTGTCTCCACGGGCGGCGTCGCGGGAACCGGGCGCTGGAGGCCTGGGCGTTCCCGGTGCTGGGCTCTCGGGAGACGAGGTGCAGGCGCTGGGCGGGTCGCGTCCGGAGACTGGAGAAGCCGGGGCCGCTCGGGTGCCGGCGGTGGGTGTGCTTCCAGACCCAAGCGCGAAGCTCGTGGGGGTCGTGCCCGCTCCCTCCGCGCAAACCTTGGATCGGACCCAAGTGATGGGCTAGAATCTTCGCACAGGGCCGAAGGAGGGGGAAGACGGACTGCTCATGGGGATCTGGGCTGCGGTGACTGCTCTGGGCCTGGGGGAGCACTTCCTGGAAACTCCGGTAAAATCCCGCGCCCGTGGCAGGGCGGAGGGTCGCTGGCCAAAGAGATGCTGGCCTTCTTGGTGGCCTTTTCCTCAGAAAGAGGAGGGAGGAATGGGTGTCGCCGGGACTGCCTTTACTGGGGCAGCGTTCCTGGGATTCTGCAGCCTTCTCTCACTTTTGCCCTGCCCCAGGGGCCCTGGGTCAGTTTCTGAGTGATGGTCCAGATGAAAGGCCGCTGCGTGTCCTCGGGCTGCAAGGCGTGACCCTCTGGGGACCGTGCCCAGCCATGCGCTTGGGGGTCCCCTCGGGCTCACACTGACACGCCAAGCGGTGGATGGCTGGAACTCCAGGTGTGGCTGACCAGGAGGTGCCCTGAGTTTTCCAGAAGGCCCAGAGGAAGAGCCCTGGCTGCCTCTGGCACCTCTGGTTCAGTGCACCTGGCACTTACCTGCCTGACCTTGAGTTCCGTGGTGGGGGACATCGTGAGCTCCCTGCCAACTGCCCACTTTCCGTGTTCCCTGCCCAGCAGTCTATGTACTCAGAGTGGGAGAGAGGGGGCATCCCCTCCCTCTGGCTGAACCTGAGGTTCCCACCTGCTTCAAATGAAAAGCTGCTGGCAGGTAATATTTGGGATTGAGAGTGAATTTTAAGTGGTTTCGCCACATGTGTACTCACAGAGCCAGGCTCGGAAGCTGAAGGTGGGCCTGGAGACACAGAAACTACTGCTTCCTGGGGATAAAACAATTAAGATAGGAATCCCTATCCCCCAAGCAGGAAGGAGCTGGTGGCACCTTTCTGAGGAGGGTTCAGGGAGGGGACTCTAACTCCCCTTAGTAAATCACACTACTCTCCTACCAGCAACTTGAATCTGCAATTCTAGGTTCAACATATGTTAATGAAAAATCAATCCAGAGTCACTTCTTCCAGTGGCAAGGCAAACAGCTGAGAATCCTTGATAGCGGTGGGGAAATGGGTGCTTATAAACTGCTCATGTGCCACACCTTTGCTGATTCTAAGCGTACACAAACTCCTTAGAAAGGATGTTAGTCATTAGTAAACAAATTTGTTTGACAGTCATACTTTTTGAGCCTGTAATTTAAGTCCTGGTTATTTATTGTATAAGTTTGTACAGTGTTACAAGTTTGAAATAAGTGTGTATAATTACGCAGGCTCCTCTCTAATACTCTTAAGGTGGACGCAATTCCTGTGCTCATCTATCTGCTTCTTTAAATACCATATCGAGGGACTTCCTTGGTGGTGCAGTGGTTAAGAATCTGCCTGCCAGTGCAGGGGACATGGGTTCGATCCGTGGTCTGGGAAGATTCCGCATGCTGCCAAGCAACTATGCCCGTGTGTCACAACTACTGAGCCTGTGCTCTAGAGCCTGTGAGCCACAACTACTGAAGCCCGCGCGCCTAGAGCCCGTGCTCCTCAACAAGAGAAGCCACCGCAACGAGAAGCAAGTGCACAGCAAGGAAGAGTAGCTCCGGCTCGCCATAACTAGAGAAAGCCCGTGCACAGCAATGAAGACCCAAGACAGCCAAAAATAAATAAATAAATACCATGTTGAACTTCCAGCCAAAGAAATGGTGTGTATATGGGGGATGGGGGTATTTAGAAACCATGATAAAGGAAGTCCTCACTAGGGGATGGTTTACACTTTATTTTTCCCTCAGAAGAGTTACTTTTTATTAGCTACCTGACACATTAGTACTTTATTTCCCTGTCATTGAAATTGAGAACTACGGAAGAGTAGAAAGAATTCTGTATATCCTTCACTGAGAACCAACTGTTGATATTTGTCACATTGATTCCCTCCCTCCCTCTCTCTCTCTCTCTCTCTCTCTCTCTCTCTTTCTCTCTCTCTCTCTCTCTCTCTATATATATATATATAAAATTTGGGGGCTCATTTTTGGGCGGTGCTGAACTATTTGTAAGTGAATTGTAGATATCAACACTTTACATATTTCAACATGTTTCGTGTTAGAACAAGGACCTTTTCTTATGTAATAAAGGCACCACACTCTAGAAATTGTATATTATAGAACATACAATCAAATACTATTTTACAATATAGCCTATGTTAAAACTTCCTCCACTGTCCTGAAATGGTCTTTCTCTGTCTTTGATTCAGGGTTTGAATCATGCGTAGCACTTGGGTGTCTCTTGATTAATAAGATGATCTTCTGCTTTTTTGTTTTCATGGCTTTGACAAACCAGTAGTCCATTGGTCCCATTGTTGGTGATGCTAATTGCGGTCTTTGGTTAAGGTGGCATCTGCCCTCCAAGTCGCTATTGTGAAGGAATATTTTCTCCTTTGTAATTCATAATCTATGGGCTGGGCTTTCCAGAACTCTTCAATATCCAGTTAATAACCTTTCATTTGATAGTTAGCCATTGATTATTATCTGAATTGATTACACTGGTGGCTGCAGAAGAACAAGCAGCCCACAGGCTTTGATTGCAGGTGAAGAGGTCTGCCCTAGTAAGCGGCCATGAAGGCTGCTGAGGGGACATTAGATGTTATCAGAACATGACCTTGGGAAAAGCCAGCTTCATCTCTGTCTGTGAACCCCTCAACATTGAAACACACCCCCATCGGATAGATCTAGTGCAGTGTTTAGAGCAATCTGTTTTTTAAATGAATAAAACAAGTTTGAAGGCCGGACCACATAGTTTAGGCCACGTGAGCTTCGAAATCCAGGTAGATTCAAAAGTTCCAGACTCAGGGGCTTCAAGGAACGTGAACCGTGGGGCACTTCAGAGCCCCCATCAGGACCCTGGAAGAAAATGAATATCGGAATCTCGTTTTCCTCTTTGTTAAGTGGCAGGAGTGACCCCTCAGTCCCTTGAAGTTGCAGGGGTCGCCCCGCAGTGAAGTCCCGGGGTCCGGCTCCCTTAGGCCAAGGGCAGACACACCCTCCTTTGGAACGTGGAAGGCAGGGACTCGATTTGGCAGCTGGGTGGCCGTCGCACCCCCAAACCTGTACTGCTTTCCTTGGTTCAGGCCCAGCCCCTGTTTCTAGAATAACAAGGGTTTCTAAGCGCCGTCTCCCCACTCACTCCCAAGGTGAAGGGATTTTGGTGCAGAGGAAACGAGTCAAAGCAGGTGGGAGCCCGAGTCAACTCGGAGACAGCTGGGCCCACCCGCGCTCGGGAGCCTAGACAGTCAACCTGAGACCAGGGCGGCCCGGGCGTGCGGGGCGTGGCGAGTGCGGAATTGCGCTGCAGGGCCGGGGGCGGACCGGGGGCGTGGCCTAGATGGGGCGGGGGCGGGGCCTGGATGGGGGTTGGCCAGGGGCGCGTGGCGTGGCTGGCCCAGGTGCTTAACTTTCAGCCGGAGGCGTCGTCCTGCCCAGTCTAAGTCCGAGCTCCCAGCAGGGCTGGTTTAGACATCCAGAAGATGGGGAAGCTGCCCGAGCGGAACGACATCCCACCTTGGGTGGGGACTCCCGAAGTCTTGACGGAGCCCAGGGTGTTCCTGGTCCAGACGGGGCTGCTGGAAGCCGTGTTCGGTGAGTGAGCCCAGTCCTGACCCGGGTGCCCCGGCCCTCCTGGGCCCGAGCGCTCATCTTCTCCCCTAAACAGGCCCCGACGGATCTCGAATTCCATTCGTCGAGGAGGTGAGCAAAGTCATGCTCCAGATGAAGGGTCTGGAAGCTTCGGACCTCACCGAAGTCATGGTTTCCGGCTCTTACTTGTTCAAGTTTCAGACCAAGTGGATGCTCCAGCCCGTGGCCTAGCGGCACCGCCAGCGGCACAAACAGGTTGAGAGGCCTCATGACCAGGTGCCCTGGACCTGCCTGTGCAGGCGGCCTGGCTCGCGCCCCTCCAGCCCTCCTCACCCCTCCCTAACTATCCCCTCCGGGCAAACACCAACAGCACCCACCCGGGGAGGCCTCTGTGTCCAGGCTGTGCCCCAGACTCCTTGGCAGTGCCGGCCCTTGGCCCTAGGGACCCTGGAGTAAGGCTGTGAGAGGTGGCCGGGGCTGGCCTCCTGGGGCGGGGCCTCCCCACCCGCCATGTTGGAATGATTCCAGTTGGCCCCAGGTTCTGAGGTTCCCGAGAATTCCAGGCCCAGGACGCCTAGCTGGGAAGTCCCAGAGAGGAACCTTGGAAAGAGGCAGAGAACTGTTCCGGCTCTTACCCTCTCCCCTCACACTTGCCTGCTGTGGCTTTCTGGTGCAGGGATGCTGCAACCTGAGGAAGCCATGAATTCGCTCGACCTAGCTCCTCGGATGAAGGGAAGCCAGTTTGCAGCCAGACCAACCTGGGACGGCGAGGTAGAGCGGAGGCTGCAGCCGGGGCTGCCCGGGGTCTGCTTTAGACTCTGCTCCAGCCTGACAAGGAACACCCAGCTGGCTTCTGGTCTCTGCCTTTAAGTCCTCCTGTCCTTCCCCCCAAGGTTGCTAATTACACAATAAAATTTTAAAAGGTTTCTTGATGTGTCTTGTTGTGTAGTTGAGGTGTTGGAGATAACATCACAGGTGAGGTGGCCCTGGGAGCTTAACTCTTAGTGAAACCCCTAAGGCTAGAAAGAGGTCCCAGAGCACAGGGGGAAAAGGGTCTGGAGAGAAAAGGAAAAGGAAAAGGAAAAGGAAAGGGTCTGGAGAGAAAAGGAAAAGGAAAGGGTCTGGAGAGAAAAGGAAAAGGAAAAGAGTCTGGGAGTCAAGTTCTGAGATGCAGCTCTGACCAAAATATCAGACAACCTAGGAGAGATGTGATATCCTGGCACTGAGAGTTTCATATCCTTGTAAACTAAAGTGGAGACCGCTGTCTGGGTTCTCATTTGCATTCAGCCTACTGCTACACATTTAGGTTGGAGTGTGAAGAAAATTCAGCCTTACAGATAGGTATACAGGAAAGGAGAACCTCACACAGACCCCTTGAAATGGTCTCTGGAATTCTCCACCACACTTACAGGAGGCCCTGGCCTCGGAAGGGTAAGTGGGATTAGGGTGGATGAAGCATTACCATAGGTGGGGCTCACTCCTGAGGGTAGAGGGGCCATCAGAACGGGGGCTACAGTTTTCCCTAGTAGAGACCAGCCTGGTAGTTCACAAGCCGGAATGAATCCCCTCAGGGAGCTTTCTGACCCTTTGACCTTAGCCACATTCACCCTCCTACCCCTCTCCCTGCTCAGGTTCTAAATGGAAGATAATAGCCTCTGACCTCAGGCGAAGTTGTGAGATTTGCGTAGGGCAAGCATCACACCAGAAACAAGCGTTGACTATCTTTTGGAGCAACTGAACAAAAATGGGGGAGAAAAACTAGCAAGGAGCCATTTTCTGCAAGAGGCACGTGGCCTGTCCATCAGACAGCTGTTCTCGTTCTCACTCAGTAAACGAATGGCACCAGCATTTGGGGCCAGTGGTTCAGGCGCCAAACTAGAAGCCGTCCTTGATGCCTGACCACCCAAAAGGACTCCCTGCTCGAGCCCAGTCACCTTGACTTCCAACCTGAGCCCTTCCTGCACCTGTACCCGGTCCAGCTGCCCACCCCACCCCGGCGCCAACCTGCCTTGCCAGAACTACTGAAAGAGGCTCCTGTCAGGTCTCAGGGGGTTCTCCTTTCGGCATCTCACAGTCGGCTCCTCCACCAGACTTAATTCTTACAACGTTAATCAGATGGCCCCTCCCCCAAAGGGAACTCCAAAATTCTCCAAAGTTTTCCAGCCAACCTAACCCAAGCTCCCGGCCCTGACCTAGAACGCCCTGTGTAACGTGCCACCTGCCTGCGTCTCTGCTGCAGATCCGTATCCTTTTGCTGCCCCTCAAACAAGCCGTCTTATTACCACTTCAGGGCTTTTATTTTTGCTCTCCTGCCAAGAACACTTCTCACTTGTTTTTATTAAATTTTTTGGCCATACCAGGTGGCTTGCAGGATCTTAGTTCCCCAACCAGGGATTGAACCCGTGCCCCCTGCAATGGAAGTGTGGAGTCCTAACCACTGGAACACCAGGGAATTCCCTCTCATTTTTTTTAAATGATTCTGTTCCCTTCTTCCCGGTGGTCCATGTTCCCTCCAGAGGTCCTCTCCTTCTCCACTGTCTCTGCTTGACCTACTTAAGTTTTGTTCATGGCATTTTAAACATGACTGACAAGCTAACCGTTCGTTTTCCTCCTCTGCCCCACTGGAATGTAAACTCTAGAAAAGTTGAGATTTTAAAAGAATAGACAGTATGGGGCTTCCCTGGTGGCGCAGTGGTTGAGAGTCCGCCTGCCGATGCAGGGGACAAGAGTTCGTGCCCCGGTCCGGGAATATTCCACATGCCGCGGAGCGGCTGGGCCCGTGAGCCATGGCCGCTGAGCCTGCGCGTCTGGAGCCTGTGCTCCGCAACGGGAGAGGCCACAGCAGTGAGAGGCCCGCGTACCGCAAAAAAAAAAAAAAAAAAAAAATAGACAGTATGTAATATTAAATGTTGAGGACAGTTTTCTAAGACAAGGACAGCAGCTTGGCTGCTTGGGTTTGGATCCTCTTTAGCGACGGAACCGTGAGCCTTGTGCTTTGGTTCCCCCTCTGTAATAGGATAAGATCCGTCGCATGGGTTGTAGTGAGGATATCAAGTCTTAGAACAATGTCTGACGCCATGGGCAGTCAGACATGATTTCTTGAATGTATGAAGGACAGGCTGCAGGACTGGAGCTGGATTGCTCCCTCCCAGGCTTATGGAGGAGGGACTCCAGCCTCCAGCCCCTGTTCTCACATTGAAGGCTCAGTGAGGGGAGCTGGGAAGTCCTTTGTCAAGGGCACTGTCCTGCCTCCTGGAAATGCAGGATGGTGTGTGTGTTTCCTGGGGTCTCTGGAGGCCATACAGCCTTTAGGTCACCAGGAAGCAAAGGTACGTTTTGGCATGCTATTGAAGTTCATTTTGAGGAGAGGAAGAGACTAGGCAGGTACCCTATGGGCATCCTGACACCCTCCCTTCCAACCTTTGAGAATTGCACCAGTACTCTGGCCTGGAAGTCATGGACCACTCAGCACAGCTCCTGCCCAGGATTTTGGAGGAGAGATCAGTCCCACCTTTCCCACGTCCCCAAGAAACTGATGATTGTTAAAAGCGTTGGCCCTCTGATTTTGAAGAACTAGACACACATAAATGACTTTCCTCCTGTTTGGAGGGCCAGGAGGGACAGTTGGCTCAACTCCGTGTGGAAGGAGGCCAAGAGTATCTACAAAGGTTGACCTGCCTTGCAGATTTGTTCCTCCCCGGTAAGAAGAGCTGATAGGCTCTCATGGGACAATCATTGGGTGTCAGGATCGGAGGCTATTGCAGGGCCCAAGATGCTATAGATCAGGGAGGGGCTCGTGTTGGGATCAGGTGGGGTCTGGGCGGGGCATCTCGGTTTCCAGAGAAGAGACTGCCTCTGATCCTGGTTGCCTCAAGGGGGTCCCTTGTGGCTCTGGGCACATTTTGAATGCAAGGGCATTGGCAAGATACTTCTGGATACCTGTTAACAGTTGCAACAGTTCCCTACAATCTCACCCAGGGACACCTGCAAACTTTTTTTTTCTGATCTCTTAGGTGAACAGTCTCCCTTTTGTACTTTTTGCTTGAGTCTCCTTATGGACCAACAGTTGTGGCCCCCAAATTAGCCTCAGCCAGTGCACCCTTTAAAGAATCAGTTGGCAGTGAATGATTGTGTGTGGGCATATAAACTGTAGAGTTATGAACCCCAATTTTGCAGTGTAGAGGGGGCATAAAAAACTGCCCTTGACCCTAAGCCTAGAAATTCCCTAAGGGCAGTGCTTCTAAATGTAGAAAACAGCTTTACCTTAGTTAATCTGTGTCAAAAGTATCAAGCTTGGAAATTTAAGACTGTGCTATAAATTCCATGCATGCCCTGGACTGAAGATTTTTCAGCACTAAAAAGATAAAAATCCTAAGCAACACAAGACTTTGAGCAAATACATAGAACAGTTTTGGAACTAGTAAACAGAAGGTTAAAAAAAAAGAAATGGTTGTCTTGTGGTGGTCCTTTGTTTTTTGAGTTTGAAGCTCTTGATCAATTTTCCGCCAAGGGTAAGTGAAAGGGTAACACAACCACTGCAGTGGGTGTGAGTTCGATCCCTGGTGGGGGAAGTAAGACCTCACATGTTGCATGGTGCAGCCAAAAAAATAAAAGTAAAAGAAAAAAGCAAGTCAAGCCACAGTTATATGTTGTTTTTTTTTTTGACACAGGGCTGTACATCAAATGAGAGTATTATCGAGAGTTTACACAATCCAGATCTGAAGGCCATGTGACTCCCTTACGGAGATCAAAAAGGAATGTTATCTTCTGAAGAGTCGTCCCAGTAATCTTGGGAGAATGTTGCTCTGCCGATGGGGGAGCTTCACTGATGCATATTGCTGATACACGATGCACAGCAGAAGGGAGAGAGGAGGCCAAAGGGCACAGAAAATGTTTTTGTGTTTAAATTGCTCTTGTCTTGCAATGAAATGCAAATTTCATTTCACAGCAGTTAAGGTGCATATCAATGCAATAATTCCAGTGAGCCCAGACTCTTGCATCTTCCCATTCAGAGAAAAGCACTAATATCGTTACCTTGAGATGTCTGGTTTTTTTTGGTTTTTTTTGCGGTACGTGGGCCTCTCACTGTTGTGCCCTCTCCCGTTGCGGAGCACAGGCTCCGGACGCGGAGGCGCAGCGGCCATGGCTCACGGGCCCAGCCGCTCCGCGGCATGTGGGATCTTCCCAGACCGGGGTACGAACCCGTGTCTCCTGCATCGGCAGGCGGTCTCTCAACCACTGCGCCACCAGGGAAGTCCGAGATGTCTGTTTTTTGTTATTAGTGGTAGTCTTCTGATGCTCAACTACATTTTTTTTTCCAGCAAAAACTCCTATATATCCTGTCTCCTCCAATACCTCTTTGGAGAAGTTCCTCACAGCTCTCTGAGAGGCTGTTTCTGGGCTACAGTCCTCAGCAATGCCCCAAATAAAACATAAGTCTTAACTTTTAGGTTGTGCTTTTTTTTTTTTTTTTCAGGAGACGTCTCCATCAAATCTCTATCAAAGGTCAAGCTTCTCTTCTAGAACTTCAAGGTGGGCAGTGGGCTGAGAGTTGCCTCACTCCCGCCCCCGCTCCTAAGACTCTTTATTTTTTAGAAGAGTTTAGGTTCACAGATAAATTGAGCACAAAGTACAGAGAGTTCCCATAATCCCCCTGCCACACACTTGCCCAGCCTCCCTAACTACAAACATCCTTTCCCAGAGTGCCAGCTACCAACTGGCACTGCCGTCTGCCTCTGCAGTCACGAGCCACTGCAGCCACCGACCTTCAACACCCCCTGAAAGGAGTTCAGGGTGGAGATCAGGGGTGAAGCCCTCTGTGCTCTGGGAAAAAATGGGCAGAACAGGTCTTCAGATGGTTAGATATTTTTAGGAGAAGATTTCATGAGCCCAGTTCTTGCATCTCTTCATATCTAGAAAAGCACTGAAATCATTAACGGTGACGTCTGCTCCTCGGGGCCAGCAGCCAGCCTCTGCCTCAATGTGTGCCTGACTGCACGTGCCCCCTTCATTAAAATCACATACATACTGCCCTTCCCCCCAGCTCCTGCGATCGGTTCCTCAGAGCTACCCGGGAGGCTGTCTCCCGGGCTGTAGTTCTCATTTGCCCCGAATAAAACTTCACTCACACCTCTCACGTTGTGCTTTTTTTTTTTTTCAGTCAACCAGAGAGGTAATCTGTTAGAAAGAGATGAGTCTACATTGACATATAATTAGCACTGAGAAAGTCCATAGTTTACATCAGCGTTCACTCTTGGTGTTTTGACAAATGTATAGTGACAGGGATCCACCCTTATAGTGTCATACAGAACAGCTTCACTGCCCTAAACCTCTCTGAGCTCAGCCTACTCGTCCCTCCCTCACCCTTAACCCCTGGCAACCACTGATCTTTCTACTCTCTCTCGTAGTTTTGCCCTTTCCAGAATGTCGTATGGTTGGAATCATATACTACGTAACCTTTCCAGATTGGCTTCTTTTACTTAGTAAATGCATTTAAGTTTCCTCTGTTGACAAAGAATGTCATTTCAGTAAACAAAGGATGCAGTGGCCGTCAAGCTATTGGCCACTGCAGCTGCCCTGAAGACACACCCTGAAGGGGTTAAAGAGACAGCACACTGGCCCTACTAGGTAGTTAGTCAGATATGAGTGCAGTCCTTGCCCCATCCTGGACAGGGTCATCTTTCCCTCCCCCACCCAGACAGTGGTGATCAGAAAAGATCATCCCTTTTGTGGTCAAGGACTGCTAAGTTTCTAGCCTTATTAGGACCAGGCAAGATAAATCTGCCAGCACAGGTTGGCTCAGGCACACCAACACCTGAACAGTGGCTCAAAGTAACCCGGGGTCCATTATACTGTATTGGTAATAAATTAGCATTGAGGTTTTTGCCCCCCTCCACCATGGGTATCACCTGGGTGCTTATGGGTAAGTGCCTGCACACTAGGAAAACAGTTATACAGCCTAAAGCTGTCAATCAAATTGTCAGTCAAATGACACAGTACACAGGGAGGGACCATCACTCTAAAACACCCAAACCTACCCCCACTGCGGGGCAGACAGCGGCTCTTGCATTTTCCCATGCATAGAAAAGTGCTAAATTCATTAATTTGAGATACCTGGTTTTCCTTAAATTACCAGTAATCTTTTGATGTTCCACTGCCTGGTTGTGGTTTTTTTTTTGGTGGGGGGGGAGGTGGGGATTTTTTGTTTGGAGTTCTTTTGGCAGAAACTCTTATATATCCTGACTCCTCCTTAAGTCTTCAGAATAGTCCCTCAGAGCCATCTGAGAAGCTGTATCTTGGGCTCAAGTCCTCAGTAAGTCTGCTGAATAAAACATAATTCTCAACCTTCAGGTTGTGCATTTTTTTCTGTCGACACCTCCATGTCTTTTTGTGGCTTGATAGCTCATTTCCATGATCTAGATGGACCACTGTTTATTTATCTGTTCACCTACTGAAGGACAACTTGGTTGCTTTCAAGTTTGGGGAATTATGAATAAAGTTGCTATAAATATCTGTGTGCAGGCTTTTGTGTGGACATGTGTTTTCAAGTCCTTTGGGGAAAATACTAAGGAATGAAACTCTTAAATTGTGGGGTAAGAGTATGTTTAGTTTTGTAAAGAACTGTCAAACTGTCTTTCAAAGTGGCTGGACCCCTTTCTATTTCCATCAGCAGTGAATGAGAGTTCCTGCTGCCCCACATCCTCGCTAGCGTTTGGCATCACCAACGTTTAGATTTTGGTCATTCTAGTAGGTGTGTGGTGGTGTCTCGCTGCTGTTTTAATTTGCATTTCCCTAATGACATATGATGTGGAGTGACATATGAAGCATATTTTCATATGCTTATTTGCCATCTTTATATCTCCTTTGGTGAGATGTCTATTCAGATCTTTTTTCTCTTTTTAAAATCTGTTTTCTTGTTGTTGCATTTTAGGAGTTATTTGTACGTTTTGGATAACAGTCCTCTCTCAGATATGTCTTCTGCAAATGTTTTCTTCTCGTCTGTAGCTTTTCTTCTCATTTCCTTCACAGTGTCTTTCACAGAGCAGAAATTTAAAATTTTAATGGAGTTCAGCTTATCGACTCTTTCTTTCACGTATCGTGCCATTGGTGTTGCATCTAGAAAGTCATCATCAATCCATACAATGAAATACTGTCAGCCATAAAACATAATGGAAGCTTGCCAATTATGACAATATAGACGGCCCTTGAGGACATTATGCTGAGTGAAATAAGTGAGACTGAGAAAGACAAATACCATATGATCTCACTCATATGTGGAATCTGAAAAAAAAAAAAAAACAAATCACAAAAGCCAAGCTCGGGCTTCCCTGGTGGCGCAGCTCGTCCGCGGCCTCCTCGGGGATGGGGCCCGGATCCAGGTGCCCTGAGGTTTCCTGGAATCCTAGACCATCCAGGGGCCACTGACCCCGAGGGCCCCTTTGCTCCGTGACAGGAACCTCGCTTCCCCTCCCGCGGCTCAGCGCCCCTTCCCTCCCAGGCCGGGGCAGCGAGATGCTGGCGGCCTTCTACAGTTCGTTCAGGGTCTCCACTCGTGGTCAGCGCGGTCCCAGGATGCGGAGTCGGGATCTTCCTTATCGAATCGCCCTTTTGCCAGGATGTGAGGACGCTCTCCATTGTGGCAATGTCTTTCCAGCTTCGGGTCCACCAGGATCGAGGTGAGTGAGGGGTTTCATGGGCCCTGGCAGGGAACCCGTCCTTGGCCCAGGGGTCCGGGAAGGCGGGCTTGGGTCTCTGCATCTTTCTGGTTCACTCCAGTTCCTTAGTCTGAGGTCCTGGAACAGTTCTGAAAACAACCACTCAGTCTAAAAACCCCCGCTGTGGGTCCCGGCTCCTGAGTTTGGGAAGGAGTCTTGGCGAGACCCACAGGGGCAATTCTAGCGTATCCGTGACTCCAGATGAGGGTCCCCGGGGAGCAGCATCTTGAGGGGACGTCTTCCGCCGAATCCCTTCCGTGGGCCTGCCTATCGCTTAGATATCCTAGGACAGGGGATTTCAAAGCATAGCCCCGGACCAGCAGAATCAGCTTCACCTGGGAACTTTCTTGAAATGCAAACTGGCGCCCACCCAGACCCGGAGAACCGGAAACCCTGGGGGTGGGACGCGGAGAGTTCGGTTTTAACAAGCCCTTCAGGTGATTCTGATGCATCTCCACAAAGCCGCCACCCGACCAGCTGCTTTCTTTTTATCCAGAGCTCAGACCCAGCGGCCGCTAAATTCCGCGTGGGCCTGGAGGCGCTCGGTTTCAGGCTGGGGTCGGTCCGGAATCCCTCATCCAGATGACCGCTCCTGGCGGGCCCAGGACGGGCATGGCGTTGCTTGCGGCGGGTGCTGACCTGGAGGGCGGGAGGCTAAGGCTCCGTCCAGCTGTGTTTGTGCCGTGAAAGGTGAGGATGGAAGTGGGGCAGCTCTTCTCAATTCTTTCACGTTCAAGTGACTGCGAGCTCGACCTCGCAAGGAAAGTTTCCGTGGTTTTATAACAAAAGGATCCTTATTGGTTTTGCCTTGATCAGTGTTCTTTCCAGGTTATGACGGGGGAGAGAAAACAATTTCAGAAAGTGTTTTCAGCTCCTCGCTGTGATGGGGGGCCCGTGTGGGATTTCTGGAGGAGTCCCCAGCCCCTCCCCCGCCCCCTTCCCGGCTCTGGAATCCTTTCCTGCCGGGGTCCCTACCTGGAAGAGTGGGGAGCTTCAGGGAGGGAGGTCCTGCTGTGGGAATGCTGCCCGGCAGCCCAGGCAGGTGAGACAAACAGGCTCGTGTACCTCAGGCTCTCGGCTAGCTTTTGCAGGAGCTGCGAGGTCTTAGAAGCAGGTATGGCATGGATTGAAACGCGTCTGGTAGTCTTGTTTGGTAAGCAGGACCCATGCTCCTGGATGGTTAAACCTGGGCAATTTTTGTTGAGGTGGGAACACAGAAATACTTGGCAACAGGGAGTGCGTTGGGTCAAGAGTGAGTTTATGGCCTGCTGTAGGAAAGGGCCAGATGGACGGCTGGGGTTGAGGCTGGGGAGGGAGAGGCTACCCCCCCTAGGGCCAGGTGGGGATACAGAGGCCTTCAAGCCCTTGTGAAAGCCGGAGGGATGCAACCCAGAGCCCTGGAGGGGGTCCAGCTTCTGGGAGGAGGGGTGTGTGAGCAGGAGACCTCAGGGAGCTTTGTGGAGAGGTTGCTTCTGCCTGAAGAGATAGAATACCCACTCTTACTCGTACCTTCTTTGATCTGACTACTTAATCTATGACCATTAACCAATGCTTCTCTAATAAAAAACACTAAATTCTTGTTTCTACTTTCATAACTAATAAGCCCACACTTATGCTTTAACAAATGTCATTAGCTCTTTTTTTTTTTTTTTTTTTTTTGTGGTACGCGGGCCTCTCACTGTTGCGGAGCACAGGCTCCGGACGCGCAGGCTCAGCGGCCATGGCTCACGGGCCCAGCCGCTCCGCAGCATGTGGGATCTTCCCGGACCGGGGCACAAACCCGTGTCCCCTGAATCGGCAGGCGGACTCCCAACCACTGCGCCACCAGGGAAGCCCATTAGCTTATATTTTTAAGTTATTGAATATGTGAATGAAACTTGTAATGTTTAATTAAATGACAAATTTAATATATTAGATTCTCTTAGATGCCAAAAACGTTTGAACGTAGCTAGAACATTTAAAAAATAGATTTGCTAACATCTGAGAGCTTAAGGGCCAGGTCCTGTTCTGCTTGAGATGTGTGATATTATCAGTATTCAAAACAATGACATAAGATAGGTCTTCTGATTATTTTCTTGAAACTCAGACACAGGGGAACCAAGCAACCTGTTCATGGTCACACAGGCAGTGAGTGGCAGAGCTGGGATTGGAATCTAGGCTCTCATGCCACCTGCCCCTTTATCATTATGGTGACCACAAAACAGATTATAACAATTTCATTAAAACTGGTTAGAGAAATGCTAATATTATGACTTTAAAATTAGTTTCTTCATTACTTCTAAACTTTTTTTTTAAAACCCTAGTGGGAAACAATTTATTATATATATTCCCAGAGTTGCCATAATATTATCAGGAAATACATTCATGCTTTCGTTGGATTTCAGTCATTTTTATGACCTGAAAAAAAAAAAAAAACTATCCCAGACCACAGATATTGGTGGCAGATGGATTCTGGAAGGAAACTGGACCTCCTTTCACAATCTTGTGAAACCTCAGCCAGTCATTAGGCTGAGTGCCTTTTTATACCAAAGACTAGCAAAAGCTGCTTATGGGGTCTTCAACTTCACAGAGACTGTACTTAAAAGTTTAGTTTGGGAAATGTAGAACACATGTCTGTGGTTGAAAATGCAGAAGATGCAAAAGTGTACGTGGAGAAAGGTAAGCCTCAGTCATCCAGCCTCCACTCAGATTTTATCTTTGTCTATATGTATATATTTTATATGTACGTATATGGATGGATGGTAATGTGTGGCAGGATATTTCATACATTGTTCTATACCTTTGTTTTTTATTTCGAACTAATTTTAGACTTACAAAAGCATTGCGAAAATAGTACTGGGCCAATATACTTTTCCCTCAACTTCCACTTATGTTACCATCGTATGTAACCACAGGACATATTTGAAAACTACAAAGTCGTTTGGATTGTACCGGGTTTTCCAGTAACGTCGTTTTTCTGTTCGAGGATCCAGTTCTGGGTCTCCTCATGTTTAGTCATCGTGCCTCCTTAGTTTCTTCCCACCTTTGATGGTTCTCCAGTCTTTCCTTCTCTTTTGTGACCTTGACTTTGGTGAATCATTTTGTAGAGTATCCCTCAGTTGGGACTTGTCTGATGCTTTTTCATGATTAGGTGGCAATGCAGCGTTGAGAAGGAGGCCACAGTGATGTGATCATGTGTCCTCATTACATCATATCAGGGGATGCAGGCCGTCCGTCTGAGCTGCTGGTGGTGATCGTAACCTTGACCGCTTGGCTAAGTAATCATTTGCCTCGATTCTCCACTGTGTGCTTACTATTTTCCCCCTTGTAACTATTAAATACAAGATAGAATTCTTCCAGGTTGGATCCTTCGGTGTGTCCTTTCAAACATGTATATCCTTTAAAAATCTGTGAGCACTTCCTTACTTTTTGGTACCACGAGATGCTAAAACATCCAAATACATGTTTATATATGCATATTTTATTTATGCATATGTATATTTCTTTTAATAGGTGGCAACATATTTCACACATTGGTCTGTTTATTTTAAACCTAATTTTGTCTTGGAGATTATTCCGTATCAGTACCTATATAAATAAACCATTTGAAAATGCTAACTAGTGTTCCAGTTTATAGATGTTGTATGGCCTATTTTACTGGTCTTCGTTGATGGGCATTTAAGCAACTTTTAATTCTTTTTTTAAAGGTCGCAGGCATTTATTTACTTTAATTTTTTTTTAATTTATTATTTTTTGGCTGCATTGGGTTTTTGTTGCCGCCTGTGAACTTTCTCTAGTTGTGGCCAGTGGGGACTACTCTTCGCGTTGCAGCGCGTGGCTTCACGCGGAGCACGGGCTCTAGGCATGCGGCCTTCAGTAGTTGCGGCGTATAGCTTAGTAGTTGTGGCTTGTGGGCTCTAGAGCGCAGGCTCAGTAGTTGTGATGCCCGGGCTTAGTTGCTCCGCGGCATGTAGGATCTTCCCGGACTGGGGATTGAACCCGTGTTCCCTGCATTGGCAGGCGTATTCTTAACCACTGCGCCACTAGGGAAGTCACAACTTTTAATCTTTTGCTACGATAAGCAATGTATGTGAGAGAATATTTGTAGGATGAATTCCTTCCTAGCAAAATGTTTGTTTGCTTTTTTTTTATTCTTGGTCATTCCTGGAAATATCACAATTTTTTTAAATTGTGAAATGTAATACACAAGTAGAAAAGTGCACAAAACATGAATGTAGAGGTCAGTAAATATCACAATATGATTATCCATGTAACAACCATCGAGGTTTAAAAAAAAAATGCTATTGTCCACAGGCACCTGGGGCCCCCCTTGTGCCCTTCCCAGTTGCTCCTTCTTTAACAAAATTTCTCTTATGGTAACCACTTCCTTGTTTTCGTTTGTATTTATCATCTAAGCATTCATTCCTAAACATTATGTGTAAGTTTTACTTCATTTATGAAAAAGTAGAAAAATACATATTGTGTGATTAGATGTCCAGCATTATTGATTCAGCATTGTTTGTGAGATTTATCCATTTTGTTGCCTGTAGCAATGTTTCATTCATTTTCCTTGTTGTATAGTATTTCATTGTATAAATATATACCACAAGTCATTTATCCATTCTAATATTGATGAACTTTTTTTCCCCCCAGTTTTTGGCTATTATAATGAAGGCTAGAGTGCATATTCTTGTATATGTGTCTGTACTTATCAGCTCAGGCTACCGTAACAAAATAGCACAGACTGGGTATTTAAACAACAAATTCATTTTCTCACAATTCTGGAGTCTAGAAGTCCAAGTTCCAAAGTGCCCTTGGCCTGGATGGCTGCTTTGTCTCTGGATCCAAATGGTCTTTCCTTGGATGAGCTGGGAGAGGGGAGAGGACAGGGGAGGGGGATGAAAGCACGCTGGTGTCTCTTCCTATAAGGATGCCAGTCTTATCAGATTAGGGCTCCATCCTTATGACTCCACTTATCTCTAGATGCAGTCACATTGAGGGTGGGCCTTCCACATAGGAACCTTTGGGAGGGACACAGTTCATTCCAGAACAGTCTCCCAGTACACCCATGAGGTGTTTTGACTTTTGCCTTTAGTATAAAATTAACAGGAATACCTTGTTTTATTGCGCTTCGCTTTATTGCGCTTCGAAGATACTGTGTTTCTTTACAAAACTGAAGGTTTGGGGCAACGCCGCGTTGTCAGGTGATGATTAGCATTTTTTAGCAAGAAAGTATTTTTAAATTAAGGTATGTACGTTTTTTTAGACATTGCTAGTGCACACTTTCAGACTATAGTGAAGTATAAACAGAACTTTTACGTGCACTGGGAAACCAAAAAAAGAAAACATTTGTGTCACTTGATTTATGGTGGTATTTGCTTTATTACAGTGGTCTGGAACTGAGCTCACAATAGTTCTGAGGTCTACTTGTACCTAGAATTTAATAGAAAATTTTATTGTTTTAATTATAGATTCTCATGCACTTTTTTTTTTTTTTTTTTTTTGTGTGGTACGCGGGTCTCTCACTGCTGTGGCCTCTCCTGTTGCGGAGCACAGGCTCCGGACGCGCAGGCTCAGCGGCCATGACTCACGGTCCCAGCAGCTCTGCGGCATGTGGGATCTTCCCGGACCGGGGCACGAACCCGTGTCCCCTGCATCGGCAGGCGGACTCTCAACCACTGCGCCACCAGGGAAGACCTCTCATGCACCTTTAAGAGTAATACAGAAAGGGTCTTCGTACAATTTTTCCCAGGCTTGCAGGGATAGGAAGCACCAATTACCCATGTGGGTCACTTGGACAGGGCATGTCACCTTCCCCTCTTTGCTCCACAACCCGATGTTCTACCTGCTGGTGACAGAGCACCGCATAAATGCCATTGCGGTGGGTATGGACAGCTTCCTGGAGGAAGGCATGTCATCCCGTAGGCTATCTCTGAGCCGGCACTTGGGCTGTGATCATGCTGTCGCTGTGTGTGTCTGGCAGCTCCCTGGTGATGTGGCATCTGATGGGACTGGAGATCCCTGGCCACGTGTCCCTTCTGCTCCTCCTGTGCTATAAAGCGGGTCCCTGAGTCTGAGGTGATATTATGTGGGATCCTGTATTGGTGATGCTGGCCGAGGTCCCGTGGACAAACTCTTGTATGGAAAATGTGTCTCTTCCTGTCAAAATTACTTGCTGCCCCTTTCAGAGGAGAGGGGGGTCCAAGGTACTCAGCTTTCCGCTAAGTGACTGGGTGGTCTTCTAGGGGACGGCGCCGTAGTGGGGACCTAGTTTTGCTCTGCTGCTGGCAGGACTGGTGCTCAGCAGTGGCAGGCGCTAGACCAACCTGGGTGACTGAGAGCCGAGGCCACGGGTCCACACACAGGATCCCTCCCTTCACCGTGGCTGATGCCTTCACGTGCCCACGGTGCATGGTGCACGCCGTGGTGGCCAATGACAGAGACCGGCCGACATCGGCTCCCAAGTCAGTTAGTCTACCTGGCCTGATGGGTGGTTAACTCACACCAGAAAAACACTCGGACCTCATGCCTACACCTGAATGGACCCAAACACCTGCCTCTACCCAGACCTCCTAGTTTCTTGTTGCCCTTTGGTGGTGGGACGGACTCTCTCGCAGTTAACAGGGAGTACGCTGCCTCTGCGCATGCGGCTGTATGTGTTTTAACTTCGGGTCCCTCTCCACACAGCGGATGACCAGGGGCACCATCTGAAGCCCTTCCCATGGGGGGATTCCCCACCCCCACTGTCTTTCCCAGCCACCCCATGCAGCCAGAGGTGTGAGCTGAGGGCAGGGCTGGTGCAGCAGTGGTGGGTGATGGGGTCTCTTCATGCAGCTCCTTGTGCCCTCGGGTCCTCATGACGGACTGCTGCTTGGCCCACCTGATCTAGCGACTTGGTGGTTCTGACAGGACCCAGCTCAGGGATTCTGGAGGTGGCTGTACAGTCACGTGGTGCCCTATGGCCATCACCAGGGCCAGCGTGGCAGGGGTGCTTTTCCAAAGGTGTGCGAATCTCCATTGCAGACGACTGTGGCCTTCCTCCAGGGCCTCAGGGTCCACATTATGACTCTCCCATGGGGGCTTGCTATAAATTCCGCATGGCATTATTTCCCCACCACTGATACCCCTCAGACTATAGGATGTGCAGGATCACTTAGCCCAAAAGACGGGGCTTGCCGTTGGCACAGCCTGGACCCGCCAGTGTCCTTTTCTGCTCCCAAGTCCACTAAAGCCTGTTAGAGATGCAAGTTCTCTGAACACACCCCAGACCTACTGAAGTCTGGGGGTCAGGTGCATTCATCTGAGTTTTAACCTCCTTGGGGTCCAGCTCTGGTGCTGGGGTCGTGCCAGCCTCAAGTATGAACATTCCAATCATACGCTGGGAAATGGGAGCTGGGAGATGACCACCAAGTGGGTATGGACCCAGTGGACCCCGGGGGGCCAGGACTCCATTTATCACCTGACTGCCACAGGTCGCACTCCAGCAGGGGGCCCCGATGATGCCCTAAGCCCATAGGAATCCACGTCAGCTAGGACCTTGTGTCCAGTTGCCTACGATGCTTGGGTATTCTCTGTTTCCAGTGTACATTACCTGCGTAAGTGACTCTAGGTTCCTGGATGTGAAGGACTCCGGAATCATTACCACATACAGTTGCCACAATACTGCCAGCTCCTTCCTCCTGCAGGTCACTGAGTTTCAGGTTTGGAAACTGGCCTCCGTCTGGAGGCTGGGCAACAGCAGAACTTTTTACTGTGGCTGCTGCCCTCAGCCTCCTGACCATCCAGCTTGATTTTTTATGTACAGACTAAGTACTACCCCTATTGGCTACCCAGATATTTTTCCCCTAGAGATGCCATGTTCCATTAACCCCTGTGAAACTGACCCTTGCACCTGGCCACTCACGATTGCATCTTCCTGGCTTTGGAGGGTTCAGTGGCATCACTGGGCCTCTTGTTTGGAGAAGGGTGGTCATCACTCCGACTGCTCTCAGAGACCCTAGTTTAGCATGCAGCCTGTGCCACTGTAGTGATAGTTAGCACCTCCATCACATTACGCAATTATCCTTTTTTTTTTTTTTTTTTAGCTGAGCCACACGGCTCGTGGGATCTCTGTTCCCCGACCAGGGATTGAACCTGGCCCATTCCTAATCCTTTCTTTTTACCAATCCTTTCTTTTTTTTTTTTTTGTGGTACGCGGGCCTCTCACCGCCGTGGCCTCTCCCGTTGCGGAGCACAGGCTCTGGACATGCAGGCTCAGCGGCCATGCCTTATGGACCCAGCCGCTCCGCGGCATGTGGGATCTTCCCGGACTGGGGCACCAACCCGCGTCCCCTGCATCGGCAGGCGGACTCCCAACCACTGTGCCACCAGGGAAGCCCCATTGGCAGGCGGACTCCCAACCACTGCGCCACCAGGGAAGCCCCAATCCTTTCTTTTTAAAGTTCTAGTCTCTTAGAAAATTTGATTATAGTACAGTATTGTTGTCTATATTCATTATACTATGCGTTAGATCGCTATAGCTTATTGACTACTTATTGTAAGTTTGTGCCCTTAAACTACATCTCTCTTATCCCCCGACCCCCTGGCCTCTGGTAACCACCATTTCACTCTGTTTGTACGAGTTTGGCTTTTTAAAATTCCACGTGTAAGTGATACCATACTTGACTTGTCTTTCTCTGTCTGACTTAGCACTGTGTACTCAGGGTCCATCCACGTTGCTGCCAGTGGCAGGATGCCCTCCCTTCTCTGGCTGAATAACATTCCACTGTGTGTATACACGCCTTAGCTTCTTTGTCCTCATCCGTTGATGGGCAGTGTGGTTGCTTCCATATCTTGGCTGTTGTGAATAATGCTGCAACAGACATGGGAGTGTAGCTGTCTCTCTGAAAGGACTGTGTTCTTTTTAAAGGCTGAATAACATTCCGCCGTCTGACTTGGAGCCTTTAAATGCATTCTTCCACCTTTGGCTACGTGCCGACATTTCTGCTTCACTAGTGTGGGCTACGGTTTTCTCTGTTTCTGGGAGCCATCCTAGTGGTGAGATGGCCTCATCTCGGGGTCCTTGTCAGGTATTAAACTCTCTGTCTGTCGAAAGTGCTCACAAGATGGATGACCTCCCCCTTGTCCAACCTTATGTTCTGCCCGCTCTTCATCAAGTACCACCAGCATCCTTGCATCCTCTCCAGGTTCCTGCTGGCACAAGCCGGCTAGCTTCTGCAGCAACTTAACGAACCCGCGTCCCCTGCACACACACCCAGCCTGTGGTTAGTTATTGGCCTAAAAGCCTGTGGAGCAGATCCCGGACCGGGGCACGAACCCGCGTCCCCTGCATTGGCAGGCGGACTCCCAACCACTGTGCCACCAGGGAAGCCCCATTGGCCTAAAAGCCTGTGGAGCAGATCCTGGGGGGTTTGGGGGAGGCACATGTTGTGTCTGTATTGTCTTCAAGCAAGCAGGGGATGTTAGCTTTTGTTTTTAAATTATTTTACTTATTTATTTTTGGCTGCGTTGGGTTTTCGTTGCTGCGCACAGGCTTTCTCTAGTTGCGGTGAGAGGGGGCTACTCTTCATTGTGGTGCACGGGCTTCTCATTGCGGTGGCTTCTCTTGTTGAGGAACACGGGCTCTAGGTGCGTGGGCTTCAGTAGTTGTGGCTCATGGGTTTAGTTGCTCTGCGGCATGTGGGATCTTCCCGGACCAGGGCTCGAACCGTGTCCCCCTGCACTGGCAGGCGTATTCTTAACCACTGCGCCACCAGGGAAGCCCCGGGATGTTAGCTTTTAACAGGGAGGTCTGGGCCACCCCTGCAGGCTTGGAGGGATTTGGGAACAAAGATTTTCAGGGGCATCAACCCAGATAGCAGGGTCCCAACCTTTTCCAATCTTGTCAGAGCCGTCCTTCTTTCAACGGAAGCTTCACTCTGGAGCTCACTACTCTCTGTGGGTGAAGGCCTGGGCCTCAGCATTCTCTGCTCTCCTGCAGGAAGTGAGAACCTCTTTTCTAGCAAGGAGGTTCTGGCTTTCACACTTGTCTATAATTGTGTTAACTGCACTCAGCCTTTCATTGAGATTTTCTAGGCAGTGGTTCTCAAGGTGTGGTCCCCCAAAGCAGTATCAGCATCACCTGGGAACTTGTGAGAGATGTAAATTCTCAGAACTCTACCCGTAGTGACCAGAAAATCTGGGCTTGGGGTGCAACGATCTATTCTAACCAGCCCGCAGGGTGACTCATGCCTTCTAAACTCGAGAATTACTGTTCTCCTTCAGAACTTCAGTCAAGCTTAACAAAGCCGCCTGATTCCTCTGTTGTCCCATTTCCTTGACATTATACACTAAGTTGACTAGTGATGGAAGTTCCCACGTGGATCGTGACCTTGTGCCCGAGGCTGTCTGTGCTCCAGCAGACACTTGTGTGGGCTCCAGCACCAAAACCCACCTTTTTGCCCGTTTTGGGGGGGACCACTCCTGACGTAATTATCGCGTTTAGTTTTTCGGGAAGCAGATTTTTTTTTTTTTTTGCGGTACGCAGGCCTCTCTCTGCCGTGGCCCCTCCCATTGCGGAGCACAAGCTCCAGACGCGCAGGCCCAGCGGCCATGGCTCACGGGCCCAGCCGCTCCGTGGCATGTGGGATCTTCCCGCACCGGGGTACGAACCTGCGTCCCCTGCATCGGCAGGCGGACTCCCAACCACTGCGCCACCAGGGAAGCCCGGGAAGCAGATTTTGAGATGGTAATATGTGCAGATGCTCCTTAGGGAGCGCTCTTGGGTCCGGCATGTGCGGACGGGAGAGGAGGGAAGCGGACCCGGCAGAGGGGGACGTGGGCCTCATTTGCAGGACAGGTGCCAGGACAGGTGTTAGGCGGCCCCCAGCCTTCCACCTCCACCTGGTCAGGCGTCCGGATGTGGGAAACCACGGGGGCGGGGACGGGGACGCCTGGGGGGCGGGGGCGGGGCCGCGGGAGGGGGACACTGTGGGAGGTGAGGATGCCCACAGGGCGCCTCTGTTCAGCTGAGGTCTGGCCTGGGTGCCGACAGGCGAGGCCTTTGTGCCTCTCCCTCCCCCGCAGCCGGGGTCGTTCTGGAAGGCCGGGTGGGCTGACATGCCCGGAGCTCAGCGCCCACCGAGGTTCCTGCCTTCACGAGGACGAAGCCGGGCCTGGTGAGCTGGCGTTAAGGGAGCCTAGCGAGTCGGGCGTGTGCGGGGCCGTGGCGGAGGTTGGGTGCAGGAGGAAGCCCGTGTGTCCCGTGATGTGTGCGTGCGGCCGCTCGTGTGTGCACCGCTTCCTCAGCAGCTAGACGAGCGCGGCTCTCCGTGCCTTGACTGATAAATGAAGAGGTGGTCCGGAGAGCGACTGTGCATCGCAGGTTCAGGTGAGGCAGGAAGGTGTCTTCATCATCGGCCTCTTTCCCTTCCTCGTTCTGAGTTTCCATGTTGTCCAAGGAAAGACATTCTCAAGAGCGGAGCGTGGGTTATTATCCAGTTCTCGCCAATGTCCTCTCATATCGACTCTTCCGAGGACTCTTCTGGACATCCCTTTTGATATATTTCTGTCAGAGTTCTGAATTTTTCCTTCGCTGAATAACAAACGAACTAACGAATCCACTTAGGACTAAACAAGGACCAGGGTCTCCCTCAGGAGACATTCTGGGGGCTCTGGCTTGGGGGCAAGGCTGGGGGCAGGTGTGGAATTCTCACCGGCTACTCACGGGGGTTGTAAGTCTCAGCTTTTTTTTTTAAATTTTTAAAATTTATTTATTTAGGCTGCCCTGGGTCTTAGGTGTGGTATGTGATCTTTCTAGTTGCAGCACGCGGACTCTTAGTTGCGGCATGCACACGGCATATGGGATCTAGTTCCCTGACCAGGGATTGAACCAGGGCCCCCTTCATCAGGAGCCTGGTCTTACACACTGAACCACCAGGGAAGTCCCAAGTCTTGAATAGATGGTTTTGCTGAATGATGTGGATAAATAAGCTTATTTATTTTTCCTTTTACCTATTCCGTTTATAAATATGGTTATGTACAGGAAATTTAAACATTTAGAGTGCTTTGGGAAACCGGTAAAACTCTGAGGCAAGAGGCCTTTTGTGTTACTTTTACAGAACTAGCCGGATGTGTAATTGATAAGATGGCCCTCCATCTGGTGGCTAACTCTGGGATCAGCTCTCGGGACTAGGAATTGACCACATTTGGAAATGCCATACTCCTCTTAAAAATAATAGGGGGGTGGGGGGACTTCCCTGGTGGCGCAGTGGTTGAGAGTCCGCCTGCTGATGCAGGGGACATGGGTTCGTGCCCCAGTCCGGGAAGATCCCATGTGCCGTGGAGCGGCTGGGCCTGTGAGCCATGACCGCTGGGCCTGCGCAAGTAACTCGTTGTCTTTCTATGGCAAAGCAAGCCCCATGGACATTTAAAGGGAGTGGGATGTTTATATAATGCAAAGCATCCTTGAAGAGGTCGGTCAGGAGGGTGGAGCAGCTCACATCCCTAGAGAAACGGCAGCCATGGGAGCAGACTTGGAGTCTCACACCCAAGCCTAGCAGTGTTTCCAGAGCCCTGGAGAGGATGCCTGGGTGGGTGGAGGGAGGTGGGGAGCAAACTTGCTGACCCCTTCTCATACTACAGTTATCAGAAAGAATGAAACAAATGAGGTAAATGTTCAACTCCCAAAATTAGAGAAAACAGAATCATCTTAAGGAAACAACAGCTAAGGAAATAAAGCGGTTAGAGCAGAAACCCGTGGAATACAAAACACTAGGAAAAGCAAAGCCAGAAGCTGGTTCTTTAAAAATATTAGTGAGACATGAGTCCATATTGATACAAATAAATGACTGAATAAATAAGCCAGGGAGAATAGACAAACTTCCCATGCAGAAAAATTCTAAGTAATTCATGCAGGTACTCTGCCCTCCAGGAGGTGGAACCTGACTCCTTGTGTTTTAATTAGGTGTGGGCTGCACAGAGTGACTGACTTCCAAGACCGCGGGTCTGGAAGGGTGTTTGAGTGTAGCTTTCCAGTGCAGAAACCTGACAAGCCTACGTTGGCTACAGTGATCAAGGTCACCATGGAGAGTGAAGTCAGGTTGATTGTACACACCTTTGATATGATGGGATGGTACATCACCTCTGCAGCTTCCTTCCCCAAACTCAAAACTCCAGTCTAATCATGAGGAAAGAAGCAGACGCATGTCAATAGAGGGGCATCTTATAACATACCTGACCAGTGCTCCTTAAAACTGTCAAGGTAAAAAACAAGGAAAGTCTAAGGAACTACAACAGCCAAGAGGGGCCTACGGTGACATGATGATTAAACGTAATACAGGACCCCAGAACAGGAAAAGAACAGTAGGTGAAAACTAAGGAAATCCGAATAAAGTGTGGACTTTAGTTCCTAGTAATTATAGATGTTGGTTCATCAATGTGTTAAAAGATGAACTGACACTAACAACAAACTATCCAAAAGAGGAATTAAAGAAACAATCTCACAATCGCATTGAAAAGAATAAAATACCTAGGAATAACCCTACCTAAGGAGATAAAAGACCTGTACTTGGAAATCTATAATACCCTGATGACACTGAAGATGACACGAACAGATGGAAAAATGTACCGTGTTCATGGTGTGGAAGAATTAATAGCGTTAAAATACTAAACCAAGGCAATCTACAGATTTAATACAATTCCTATCAAAGTACCCAGGACATTTTTCACAGAACTAGAACAAGTAATCCTAAAATTTGCTGTGTGTATACTGAAGAATCCTTGCATTCCTGGGATAAACCCCGCTTTATCATGGTGTATGATCCTTTTAATGTGTTGTTGGATTCTGTTTGCTAGTATTTTGTTGAGGATTTTTGCATCTATATTCATCAGTGATACTGGTCTGTAATTTTCTTTTTTTGTAGTATCTTTGTCTGGTTTTGGTATCAGGGTGATGGTGGCTTCATAGAACGGGTTTGGGAGTGTTCCTTCCTCTGCAGTTTTTTGGAAGAGTTTGAGAAGGATGGTTGTTAGCTCTTCTCTAAATGTTTGTTAGAATTCACCTGTGAAGCCATCTGGTCCTGGACTTTTGTTTGTTGGAAGATTTTTAATCACAGTTTCAATTTCATTACTTGTGATTGGTCTGTTCATATTTTCTATTTCTTCCTGGTTCAGTCTTGGAAGGTTATACCTTTCTAAGAATTTGTCTGTTTCTTCCAAAACCTGCTTTCTTGAGTAGTCATGAACTTACAGGGCTGTCCCATACTTCTTTCTTT
Source organism: Leucopleurus acutus (assembly GCF_964270905.1). NCBI lineage: Eukaryota > Metazoa > Chordata > Mammalia > Artiodactyla > Delphinidae > Leucopleurus > Leucopleurus acutus. Next base: position 79,430,474 of record NC_139157.1, read on the forward strand.
ACTTGCAGTCCCCTAGTGGGATTAACTACTTAATCAACTACTTTGTCCCTTTACTCTGTCCCTATCACATAGAGTAACCCATGCATTTAGGAAACCACTTCTGACTGTGGACTCTGCCACATTGCATGCTTACAATTCTAAGTATTACAGAGGACTTCTATGATGTGTCCAGTTTTATCATCAATAGGTATAAGCAAGCTTCCCCAAATATCCACCTATTCAGCCTCCACATGATTGGAAACTTGGAAATTTACTCTTTTGAAAGAGACTGAACTTTCAAAAATCAGGAGAAAAACTATCATTGCCTTGATTGAAAGGATTTTATTGGGAAACGTTACAGCATCCTTATGTATTGTCCAGAAGTAAATGACCTTTGGAAGAGAACTACCAGCCCAAGAGCTTCAGATCAAGCCAATGATGATGCTAGAGAGGGGAGATTTCCCCTTCTATCCCTCTTGAGTTCTTGTGGCTGGACTAATAATAAAATCGACACGAGACATAGTAACAGAAGAAAAAGAAACACATTTTAATTGTGCCACTGAGGTCTCGTGGAAACGGGACCTCGGCAGTGGCCAGAGAGGCAGCTTTTATAATTTTTAGACAAAGAAACAATAACTCTGTGAGAAATTGACAGCGAAAAGAAAGCTTTGGGTGCTCAGTTAGTGAAGAATCTAAACAGAGTTTGGGTTTGGGTAGTAAAGGAGCAACAAGGTGTGTTTATACAGGTTTCTCGGCCCCCAGTTCCCCATCGCTGGGGATAAGGGTGCCCTTCTACCCCGCAGGCAAGGAATCCACTTCTCACAGGGGAGATTTTTTTCCTGCTTCCAGGGAGACAGGAGGGTCAAAATTTCCCTCTTGCCTCAGCTCTTTCTTAAATTACTTTAATTCAAAATAGTCAACATGCCATGATGGCATATTTTGTCCCGCCCTGAACCCAACAATGACATGAAGTAGTTAACTTCAACTCCAGACAAGAAAGCAAGATACATCTTTGGTAACAGCGCCAGCCTTTTTCGTTTTGCGCTATTGTCATTGTCCTTTGGTGCCCCCTAGTGGTGAACGGAAAGGTTTCACGACTCTTTCACAGATCTACAAGCACACCTCAGAGATATTGGGGGTTTGGGTCCAGACCACTGCAATAAAGTGAATATCGCAATAAAACGCCACATGAATATTTTCATTTCCCAGTGCATATAAAAGTTATGTTTAGACTACACTGTAGTCTATTAAGTGTGCAATAGCATTATATCTAAAAAATGTACATCCCTTAATTAAAAATACTAAATTGCTAAAAACTGCTAACATCATCCCAGCCTCCAATGAGTCTTAATCTTTTTGCTGGTAGAAGGTCCTGCCTCCATGCTGGTGGCTGCTGACTGATCAGGGTGATGGCTGCCAAAGGTCGGGGCAGCTGGGGCAGTTTCTAAAATAAGACCACGGTGACGTTTGCCACATGGATTGACTCTTCCTTTCAGGAACAGTTTCTTTGTAGCATGCAGCACTATTTGATAGCATCTCACCCATAGTAGAACTTCTTTCAAAATTGGAGTCGTTTCTCTCAAGTTCTACCACTGCTTTATCAACACAGTTTATGTTGATGAAGCATAAAAAAATCTCGTTTGAAATCTTTTGTTGTCATTTCAGCGATCTTCACAGCATCTTCACCAGGAGTAGATTCCATCTCAAGAATCCACTTTCTCTGCTCATCCATAAGAAGCAACTCCGCATCCATTCAGGTTTTATCCTGAGACTGCAGCAATTTGGTCACATCTTCAGGCTCCACTTATGATTCTAGCTCTCCTGCTGTTTCCACCACATCTGTAGTTCCTTCCTCCACTGGAGTCTGAACCCCTCCATGTCATCCATGAGGGATGGAATCAACTTCTTCCAAACTCTTGTTAATGTTGATTAGTGTGATTCTTCCCATGAATCACAAATGTTCTGTTCTTAATGGCATCTAGGATGGAGAATACTTTCCAGAAGGTTTTCAATTGACTTTGTTCAGATTCATCAGAGGAATTACTATCTATGGCATCTGTAGCCTTGCGAAAAGTATTTCTTTTCTTTTTTTAAATTAATTTATTTATTTTTGGCTGCATTGGGTCTTCGTCACTGTGTGTGGGCTTTCTCTAGTTGCGGCGAGCAGGGGCTACTCTTCGTTGCGGTGTGGGGCTTCTCATTGCGGTGGCTTCTCTTGTTGCGGAGCACGGGCTCTAGGCACACAGGCTTCAGTAGTTGCGGCTCGTGGGCTCAGTAGTTGTGGTGCATGGGCTTAGTTGCTCCACGGCCTGTGGGATCTTCCTGGACCAGGGCTCAAACCCGTGTCCCCTGCATTGGCAGGTGGATTCTTAACCACTGCGCCACCAGGGAAGCCCAGTGAAATGTATTTCTTAAATAACGAGACTTAAAATCAAATGACTCCTTGATCTGTGGGCTGCAGAATGGATGTTATATTACCAGGCATGAAAACGACATGAATCTCGTTGTCCGTCTCCATCAGAGCTCTGGGGTGACCAGGTGCACTGTCAACGAGCAGTAATACATTGAAAGGAACCTTTTTTTTCCTGAGCAGTAGGTCTCAACAGTGAGCTTACAATATTTAGTAAATCATATTGTAAACAGATGTGCTGTCATGCAGGCTTTTTTGTCCCATTTATAGAGCACAGGCAGAGGAGATTTAGCATAATTCTTAAGGGCTCTAGGATTTTCAGATGGTAAATGAGCATTGGCTTCAACTTAAAGTTGTCAGCTGCATTAGCCCCTTAAAGGAGTGTCAGCCTGTTCTTTGAGGCTTTGAAGACAGCCAGTGACTTCTCCTCTCTAGCTATGAAGGTCCTGGATGGCATCTTCTTCCAATAAAAGGCTGTTTCGTCTACCTTGAAAATCTGTTCACCTTCATGAATTATCTCAGCCAGATCTTCTGGATAACTTGCTGCAGCTTCTCCATCAGCACTTGCTGCTTCCCCTTGCACTTCATTGTTATGGAGACGGTTCCTTTCCTTCAGCCTCATGGACCAGCCTCTGCTGGCTTCAGACTTTGCTTCTGCAGCTTCCTCATCTCTCTCAGCCTTCAGGGAGTTCAAGGGAGTTAGAGCCTTGCTCTGGATTAGGCTTTGGCTTAAGGGAATGTTGTGGCTGGTTTGATCTTCTGTCCAGACACTAAAACTTCCTCCATATCAGCCATAAGGCTGTTTCTCTTCCTTATCATCCATGTGTTCACTGGAGCAGCATTTTTCATTTCCTTCAGGAACTTGTCCTTTGCATTCACAATGTGGCTGTTCGGTGCAAAAGGCCCAGCTTTCAGCCTGTCTCGGCTTTCCTCACTAAGCTTCATCATTTCTAGCTCTTGATGTATACTGAGAGACGTGCAACTCTTCCATTCACTTGAACACTTGGAAGCCATTGTAGGGAGGTTAATGGGCCTAATTTCAATATTGTGTCTCTCAGGGAACAGGGAGGCCCGAGGAGAGGGAGGGAGATGTGGGAACGGCCGGTCGACGGAGCAGTCAGAACACACACAACATTTATTAAGTTTGCCAGCTCGTATGAGTGTGGTTCTTGGAGCCCCCAAATAGTGATAGACTAGAGGTCACTGCAACAAATATAATAGTAATGAAAAAATGTGGAATGCTGTGAAAATTGCTGAAGAGTGACACAGAGACACAAAGTGAGCAAATGCTGTTGGAAGAATGGTGCCGGCAGACTTGACCCACGCAGAGTTGCCACAGACCTTCAATTTGTAGAAAATGCAATATCTGTGAAGCTCAATAAAGTGAAGTGTGATGAAGCGGGGGTCACCTATACACGTTTAAACTTAATCCTCTGTAGGGTGTGGAGAAAAGGGAGCCCTTCTGCACTGTTGGTAGGAATGTAAATTGGTGCATGCAGTATGGAGAACAGTATGGAGGTTCCTCAGAAAACTAAAAACAGAGTTGTCACATGACCCAGCAATCCCACTCCTAGGCATATATCTGGAGAAAACTCTAATTTGAAAAGATACGTGCACCCCTATGTTCATAGCAGCACTATTTACAATAGCCAGGACATGGAAACAACCTAAACGTCCATCGACAGATGAGTGGATAAAGATGTGGTACATATATATATACAATGGAATATTACTCAGCCATAAAAAAGAATGAAATAATGCCATTTGCAGCAACATGGATGGACCTGGAGATGCTCATACTAAGTGAAGTAAGTCAGACAGAGAAAGACAAATATCATATGTCATCACTTATATGAGGAATCGAAAATATGACACAAATGAACTTATCTATGAAACAGAAACAGACTCCCAGACACAGAGAACAGACATGTGGGGGAGGGGGGAGGGGGATGGAGTGGGAGTCTGGGGTTAGCAGTTGCAAAGTGTCATACATAGGATGGATCAACAACAAGGTCCTGCTGTGGAGCACAGGGAACTCTATTCAATACCCTGTGATAAACCATAAGGGAAAAGAATATGCAAAAGAATGTATAGGCAGGTCCCAGCAGCTGGGGTTGGGGCGTAGGAGGAGTGGCAGCGGCCAGCAGCCCGGACGCCACGCCCGTCAGCGGGCACCCCGCAGGCGCCCTCCGCCCCCCCACCCCACCAGGACGCCCAAGAGCAGGGTCAGCTCCCCCAGGGGGCGGCGAAGGAGATCGGTGAGGTTGTCAGCTAAACCGGCTCCTGCAAAAGTGGAACCAAAGCCAAAAAGGGTGGCGAAAAAGGATAAATCTTCAGACAAGGAAGGGCAAACAAAAGGGAAAAGGGGAGCAAAGGGAAAACAGGCCGAAGTGGCTAACCAGGAGACTAAAGAAGACTTACCTGCAGAAAACGTTGGAAGTAAAAACGATTACAGCCCGGCCTCTGACGAAGCACGAGGGAAAGAAGCCGAGTCTGATTAATACCACACACCCGGTCCTATCAGCGGTCCCTGTCTCCCTTCTTGCACGATCCAGAGGAAGATTTTTTGCAACGATTTTGTAAATGCAAGCTTATTAGGAGCTCTAGAAACGTTTTTGAAAAGGAGGCTATCCCACCTCATCCCATTTTTTTAAGTGTAAATGCTTTTTTTAACGAGGTGAAATCATTTGCTGGTTGTTTGTTTTCTGGTACAACCAGAAAATAGTGGGATATTTAATACGGGAGGCTTTGATTGTCTTGGGTGTCAGCCTAACTTTCCATAGATGGGCGGTAGCTTTTATATCCTATAATACAAAACACACTAAACGGCAGTGTGGAGTCAATTATGCATTTAATGTCTTGGACACTTTATATTGCTTCGCTTCCCGTGTTGTTTTTGGTAGAATTGTTTCCTAAAGCAAACCGCTCACTCCTTGACTTTGGCCCTCCTGGGCAGAATTCTGTGCGCTCTGTAACATCTTAGGTCCTGGTAGTCCACCTTTCCTAGTAACTTTGTTAATGTGCTGTGAACAATTGACACGTTGAGTATGCAGTGTGTATGATATTAACTTGTGTATTAGTGAGATTTATGATGTAACGGTGTATCCATATTTGAAGATATTGGTACTTGATATCCTGTTAAGGAAAATTTGCTTCCAAATTTTAAGCTGGAAAGTCACTGGAATAACTGTTCAGAAAAGAATCACAACTACATGATTTTTTAGACTTTTCATACCTATGTTAAGTATTGTCTACAGATTGAAATGTCTGGGACTTCCCTGGTGGTCCAGTGGTTAAGACTCTACGCTTCCACTGCAGGGGGCGTGGGTTCCATCCCTTGTCAGGGAACTAAGATCCCGCATGCCGTGCAGCATGGCCAAAAAATTAAAAACAAAACAAAACAAACAAAAAACCCAACAAATTGAAATGTCTGTGTACTGATCAATAAAATCTCAATTATGAAAGAAAATAATGTATATATGTATAACTGAATCCTGGATCGTATGGTAGCTCTATTTTTAGTTTTTTAAGAAACCTCCATCCTGTTCTCCACGGTGGCTGCATAAGGTACTCTTCTTATGTGGACAACAGGACTTCACCTGATTATTATTATTTTTTTTAAAAAATTTATTTATTTATTTATGTTTGGGTGTGTTGCGTCTTCGTTTCTGTGCAAGGGCCCTCTCTAGTTGCGGCGAGCGGGGGCCACTCTTCACTGCGGTGCGTGGGCCTCTCACTATCGCGGCCTCTCCCATTGCAGAGCACAGGCTCCGGACACGCAGGCTCAGTGGCCATGGCTCACGGGCCCAGTCGCTCCACGGCATGTGGGATCCTCCCAGACCAGGGCTCGAACCCATGTCCCCTGCATCGGCAGGCAGACTCCCAACCACTGTGCCACCAGGGAAGCCCCCAGGACTTCACCTGATTATTACCAAAACCTATCTTGCGTATATAGAGTAACGTTTAGAAACTTTCCAATTTTAAAACACCTACCCCTACAGAAAACTGCTTCTCTGAGAAAGATACTCAGAGACGCAAAACGAGGGAAGAATGGACTCTTCAGCAGAGCTTGCAAGAGACCTGGCCAGATAACCAAGTCCCTCTTCACCTCCGTTCTGGGTGCTCCCATTCCAGTGGTAGGAAAGGTGGTCCAAAGTTTGTCTCTGGTTATGGATAATTACGCAGCCTTTGTTTCCTTCTTGGCCAGCTAAGAGCTTCGTTTGTTAGCAAACACTGCTTGCTATCCTGGTTCACTATTGGTCAGGGAGAATCATTTGTGGTTGGTTAAAAGAAAAGATGACTTGGCTTTCTAGAACAGATTCGGATGGAATAGGACCCGATTTCATGGCCTGGTTTTGAAATCTAGGCTCTTTCCTTGGTAGCCTATGAATAGGATTGATAATCACTTTGTTTCTAGTAATTATCTGTATCCTGTCCAGTCTTAAGTGCTACTGTGCAGTCATGATCTTTTTAAATTTGTATTATTATTTTGGCCGTGCTGTGCGGCTTTGTGGGATCTTAGTTCCCTGACCAGGGATTGAACCCGTGCCCCCTGCAGTGGAAGCGTGGAGCCCTAACCACTGGACTGCCAGGGAATTCCCTCATGATCTTTTTAAATGATTCTTCACCTCATCTTGCAACCAAAGGCACATGGAACTAACTGTAGTGGAGACGCAGACCATGTTCTCCAAATAACCGTGTGATGGATGGATTTTGATGATGGGATGGTGGGTCTGAACCCTGTAGATGAATGTCCTTTGTCTTCTGTCTTTTTGCCTTAGGCCGAAAAGGGAGACTGAAAAGTGATAAAATAGACCCACAAGTTGCAGCAGGAAGCTGGCAGATAAACTGTAACAAACATTTCTTGCCAAACATAGACATCTCTTGCAGAACGTTTTCACTAGTCAAGACCACTCAGTGATTGTGATGGAACAGATGGGGAAAGAGCACTTACTCTGTAACTAGGTTTGAAACCAGGCAGAGACAATGACACTCTGCAAACAAGACGAATTAATCTGGGAATTCCCTGGTGCCCCAGTGGTTAGGGTTTTTACTGCCAAGGGCCTGGGTTCAGTCTCTGGTTGGGGAACTACGATCCCACTAGCCATGTGGCAGGGCTAAAAAAAAAAAAAAAAAGACCAATTGATATCCTTGCCTCCTAAGAATTGCCAAGATAACCACAAATTATCCCATTTTTTTTTAAAAAATTATTTATTGGGCTTCCCTGGTGGCGCAGTGGTTGAGAGTCCGCCTGCCGGTGCAGGGGACACGGGTTCGTGTCCTGGTCTGGGAAGATCCCACATACCACGGAGCAGCTGGGCCCGTGAGCCATGGCCGCTGAGCCTGCGCGTCCGGAGCCTGTGCTCCGCAGCGGGAGAGGCCACAACAGTGAGAGGCCCGCACACCGCAAAAAAAAAAAAAAAAGAAAAATTATTTATTTTGGCTGCGCTGGGTCTTAGTTGCGGCATGTGGGCTCTTAGTTACGCCACGTGGACTCTTAGTTGCGGCATGCGTGTGGGATCTAGTTCCCCGACCAGGGATGGAACCTGAGCCCCCTGCACTGGGAGCGTGGAGTCTTACCCACTGGACCACAAGGAAGTCCCACAAATTGCCCCATTTTTACAAAACTGGCCTCTGCTTCTCTAAACACTCCTTAGACTCATGCAGCCAAATCCTGTGATAGGCTCCCTCCCACCCATCCCATAAAGAGGCTCTGTGTTCCTCTCTTTTGATGCAGGAGAATAAACGAGGCTACTGTGTGGTCGGCAGGCGGCACCCTACGGTCTGAAGGTTTGTGCACCCACAAGGCATGCGCTGAGTTCCAAACCCCCGAGGCGATGGTCTCAGAGGTGAAGCTTTGGGAGGGAGCCTCATCATGAAGGCGATGAGTGTCCTCCTAAAAGCGGCCCTGGAGAGCTTGCGCTCCCCTTTAGCCACGTCAGGACACAGCCGAGAGGAGGCTGCCTGCGAACCAGGGAGATCTCACCAGACGCCAGATCTGCTGGTGCCTTGGTCTTGGACTTTCCGCCTCTAGGACTGTGAGAAAGCCCACAGCCCGTGGGATTTTGTTACGGCAGTGCCTGTCTGAACCAGCGAGGCCACTTGGAAACCCCTATTCCAGAACTTTCCACCCCACAACCCCAGGCCTGGTTCACGCCCAGCAGATCTGCTCCAAGATCTGTTCAGACTAGAATGAAGATACTTTTTTTTTAAAATTTGTTTTTCTTCTTCTTTTTATTTATTTATTTAATTTTTGGCTGCATCCGGTCTTAGTTGCGGATTGCTCTGTAGTTTGCACCTCTAGTTGTGGCGCACGGGCTTATCTGCCCTGCAGCATGTGGGATCTTAGTTCCCCCACCAGGGATCGAACCCGCATCCCTTGCATTGGAAGGCGGATCCTTAACCACTGGATCGCCAGGGAAGTGCCTAGAATGAAGATACTTTTGAATTCCTGGGCATCAGGGAGGCAAACACGGATCAGATAATCCAATTTGGATGAAGGGATTGGTGAAGAACAGATAATTAGTTGGAGTGGATTTTCTTGAGAGCAGCTGCAGGGCCAGGTCACCCCTGCCTAGGGTGGGTTGTGTAGAGGCAGTATTTAGGCAGACCCTGGGCCTTTCCAGGTTTCCCTAAGTCCTGCTGGGATAAGTTCCTGGACTTGGCCCTATTCAGAATCGGCTGGGAGCAGTTGGATGCGGAGATCAAGCAAGCCGTGGTGGGCGGTGCCCGAAAACTTTACCTTTCCTCTGGAATTTTACATAGAAGAGGGCCAGGGGAAGCTCATGTTTGGTGAGTGGTCCCAGCCCATTCCCCGCCCCTCACCTCCCCGCACTGGTCCTCCTGGCCCGCCTCGCAGGCCACCTGGCCCGGACCTGACCCTCATCTGGCTGGAGGCGCGCTTCGCGGCCACGGGCCTGACGCACGTCCTCGTGGGGCCGGCTGAGTCCAGGCAGCAGCTGTTCCTTAGGATCTGGAGGCTTGGGAGCTGGGACCCCCAAAGCCGGGCCCGAGGTGGGCGACCTCACAGGACTTGATGGCAGAGTCGCTGGCATCTCGGCTTCCTGGAGGATCACCGGCCTGGCTGGGCGTCCGGGGGCTCCCCCAGCTCTGGAGAAGGAGGCGCCCTCGGGGAGTGAGGGGAGACCCCGGGAGACGCGTTTGGGGCAGGGGAGGCCCGGGCTGCGGTGACTGCCCTGGGGTCCCAGTGTGCCCCCGCCCTCTCCCTGCAGACGCGAGATGCTGCGGTTTGCGCGGAAGCTGCCCCTGAGCCCGCCCGACCTGGCCGCCCCGCCGCCCATCGCGCTGGACCCACCGGGCCTGTTTTCGTCCCGCTGGAGAGGGAGCCACCGTCTCCCTTCGGCCTTCTCAGGCTTCCACTCGAAATGTTTGGCTCTAGGCGCTTTAGATTTCGCTCTGGCAGTAAAAGGATTTTGCTCTCCCAGGGCAGTCGAGACGTGAGGGGAGTTTTGGGTCCACATCGGTGAAAAGACCTGAAGGGCATTGACACGAGGTGGCATTTGTGGCCCGGTCTTATCCCTCAAAGGCCATGAGTCCCCCGGGGTGTAAGAAAGTGGTCCCCCAGCAAAGATCCGCTAGAACAAGTGGCCCAGTGTGCAAAGCCTTTGGTGCCCTGCTCCTTCCTTCAGATGAACTTCTCTGGCCCACGAGGGGCTTCTGGGCCAGCGAAGGAGAAGCAAACGGGAAAGAGAGCTGCTTCTCTGAGACCTGGAGCTTCCTCGGGCTGCTCTGGGTTGAATGAAAACAGGGGCTTCTAGCAAACGTCCTCTCCTAGAAGCAGGGTCCCCTTGGACCTTAAAGGGCAGACAAGAGGAGAAAGGCGGGAGTCCAGGTGGAGGCAGAAAGCGGTCCCCCGCCAGCGGCCTGGGAGGTGGGCGCTCGGGCCTTGTCCCCAGATTGCCAGCCGTAGGGGCTGGGATTGGTCGTGGTGGGTGTTTCCGGCAGCAAAGGGTCCTGAGGTCTCTCAAGTCATGAATAACTTGACTAGTAAGGCTCTTAACCCTCCATTCCAGAACCTCCCTGGCTGCCAGATCCTCTACCCGGGAGGATAGACTCCAAAGAGGGGGGTGTGAATGGTTTAAGCCAATCATGGTGCGACTGCTACCAGGTTCCGGAGTGAGCGTGTGACCTGCATTAGTCTAATCAGGGGCCGGCAAAGGATTTACATCCCGCTGGGCTGGCGCCCCTCCCCCCCCAAGAGGTAATCAAGGCGCTTGTGGTGGCACCTTGTGGACAGCGAGAGGATCCGCCAGTACTTTCCTCCAGACCAGGGGGAAAGCAGGCAGGACGGAACCCCGACGTCACTGAACAAACGGCTCTGTCTGGAGCCACCCTGAACTTCAGTTATGCTGGATAATAGAACGTCCTCGGGTTTTCTTTTCTTTTTTTTTTTGCGGTACGCGGGCCTCTCACTGTCGTGGCCTCTCCCGTGGCGGAGCACAGGCTCCGGAAACGCAGGCTCAGCGGCCATGGCTCACGGGCCCAGCCGCTCCGCGGCATGTGGGATCTTCCCGGACCGGGGCACGAACCCGTATCCCTGCATCGGCAGGCGGACTCCCAACCACTGCGCCACCAGGGAAGCCCCTGTCCTCGGGTTTTCTTATACCCGCAGCCAAATCCATCCTAACCGATAGGTTACCTGTGGTCAGGTGGTGAGGATTAAATTCGGTAACACCTGGGAAAGCCCTTATTGGCTCAACACTGGGCAGTCACTCACCATGAGTTGCTACTTTTTGAGCTTGTTTTGGAAGTTTATGTGATTTACAAGGTTGTGTTAGTTTCAGGTGCACAGCAAAGTGATTCAGTTACACATATATATGTATTCTTTTTCAGATTCTTTTCCCCTATAGGTTAGTACAAACATTGAGTAGAGTTCCCTGTGCTCTACCGTAGGTCCTTGTTGGCTACCTGTTTTATATATAGTAGTGTGTTCATGAGTTATTTTAAAGTCTGGGATCCACAGACTGTAGGCCAGCTCTGGCTATGGGTTTGGCATTGGTAGGGTATAAAGAGGGCTGGGGAGCCGGAATGTGGTTTCATGGGGCCCAGGGAGCAGGGAAGGGAGACGAAACCTCCTTTTCTCCTTGGAGCTCCAGGGAAGCGTGAGTAATCAGGCCTCCTGGTGAATGGGCAGAATCTAGGCCTGGGTACAATCCGTGGGGTCTGAGGCAGTGTATTCGTCAATGGAGGAGGGACAGAGGCGAAGGATGCTGAGGCCTGGGGCGGGGGGTGAGGGGGCTTCTTCTCCCAGGCCTGCAGAAACACGATTACTCACTATTTGGCATTCATTAATTCCATTAATTTCTTTCCCTTTGGAAAAGCCCAGAGACCTTTGGGAGAAGTAGCCAATCAAATCTGTGAACCAGTGTGAACGAGGCTGAGGGTCACATCCTCCTTGAGAGAAAGACCTCTGAAGTTAGGGGTTGGAAGCTGCTGAAACTGAGTAAAAGGCCAGAGAGACCAGGACACTTTCACCCATTCAGGGTTCTTGCGTGCCTTCTGCCTGCGTGGCCTGGCGGGAGACGTTTGGGGGATATTGTGACATGTCCCCCTCAAGAAGTTTGTCTGGGACGTCCGACCGAGGGGACTTCGGGCCCAAGGGAGACATTCAGAGCTGATGCTCAGGGCTGGAGACCCCTGATTGCGTGGGACCCCAGCGTTAGTAGCTGAGGTCACGGGTGGGGCCACCAGGGGAGGGTGTGAGGGGAGGAGAGAAGGGTGGGATCTGGAGCACTGACCGCAAAGCAAGGAAAGTAAGGAGCTTGGGACAGTGAATAGAGAGGACTGATCCAGAGAAGCAGGGACAAACGGGGGTGGGGGGGCAGTTTTAAAAGGAAGGCAGGCTGTTCACAGCATTGGCGGCCCCAGAGAAGCCAAGAGGGATGCTGACTGCATGTGTTTGCGGGAGGTCAGCATGTGCTTCCAGGAGGTCACGCTGAAGGGCTGGAGCTGGTTGTCTGGGGGGTGGGCAGGCGTGGGCCTGACTGTCTTGCTGGCTGGTGGATGGATGCTGGGGAAACAGAAGTACCTTATACAACGTACGCTATAAATCGTTGGTTCTAAAGAAGGTGCGATGTGGAGAGAAAGAAAGAGGAAGGTGAGCTCTTGCCATGCTGGTCATGGGAGAGGCTCACTTCTGTTACTGAGTGGGAGATGCCGCAGATACGGGGAAGGAGGGGGTTGGGATCCAGAGCAGGAGAATTAGTCGTCCCTAAGGGAAGAGCTCCCCCGGGGAGGGGCCGACGCATTTTCTCCCCCGAGTCCTGGAAGCAGGAGGTGGTGTTGCATGTGGCCCGGAGGCCTCGGCGAGGACATGCAGATACGCAGAAGCATCTGTTGACCTGGGCTGCGTGTGATGTGCTGCCTTGAGCACGGGGGCTGCCCCCAGGGGAAGGTGCGGGTACCTAGCTCCTGGGGTCACGGGCTGGGCAGGGTTTGGCGGCGCTGGAAGGTAGGCACACCGCTGTAGGCAAAGGAAAGGGGAAGTAGAAGCAAGTAATGGAAAGAGATGGGCCTCACTAAAAAAAAAAAAAAAATTGCAAGCAGGTGAGAAGTTGAGAAAGTCGGTGACAGTGTGTGGGAAGCCTGGACCCCGATGCTTAGCCCGGAGTGCACTGGACTTGAACTAGGCAACAAAACCATGATAGGAATGAACGGGCCATGGGAACGGGCAAAGAAATATATCACACCAATGTGCCTTCGGGTTTTCTATTTATTTATCGGAACAGAAAAATTGCCCTTCACCAGTCTTGTGGTGCTGTGACTTCAGGGCAGTGCATAATCTGTAGGTTGCACGTAGCGTATCTGATCAATTTCTGCTTGGAAATGTTGTGAAAACCTCAATAACCTGGAGTTAGGTAGGCCAGAGGGTGAAGTCTTATGGTAACTAATTAAAAATTTTTAAAAATTAAAGAAGCAGTTTTTACTTGTACCAGGTGCTTGAAGTAGTCGAAAGCAGGGTGATGAAAGTGGGCATTTCAAGGTCTGGGAACCTACTTGTACCCACAATGAGGGTAGAATAATTGTCCGTATATTTTGCTTTTAAAGGCGGGACTGAGAGAGGCTGTAAGGTAGGTGCGAAAGCGTTTGGAAGCTGTTTACGTTTTTGAGTTGGTCAAAGCAAGCACGTTCCAAGTTTGCTGATTATTTTCACTCGTCTCCGGAAGGTGACAGGACAGGCAGGGAGACCTGGGTGCGCTCCTCAGAGACATGGGGGGAGGCCCCTCACGCGACAGCCTCTCCCCCTTCCTCCTGCGTCTAAGGCGGCTCTCTTAGGGCTCTGTTGCTTTGCGTTCCAGAGCTCTAACATTCTGAGCCTCCTTTCAAATAATTCCACCGCAGTTAATGATGCACACTGTGCAAAACTGCTAGTGGACCAGAAGGAGGGGGCGGTTCTAGGGCAGAAGGGGAAGATCCCTTCTGGAGCAGAAGCCCCCTGGTTGGGCAGCGCTGGGTAGGTGCTACAAATGGTCATTCTGAGCAGCCAGGGGTTCCAGCATTTGGGGACCTGCTGGTCCCCACTTCTTATCACTCGTTTAGCAAACCCTTTTATTATAGCTGACACAAGGCTCATATGGGCTGGCATCTGTTTTGATATATCAAATTAAAAACATATAAAAATATTCAGTATAATATCAAGTTAATTTTTCTTATGATACCCTCAACAACATTTGCAAATCTCTCCTCTTCCCCAGTTACCAATGGTTTCTTCAGCAACACTGGAAAAAGGTAATTTTTAATTTCAACCCCAAATCTGTATACGATCAGTTTCATCGACTGGGACCCAGTTAGTTCAGAAGAAACCGGTTAGTACGAGATGAAAGCACACTAGCTGTTTATAGACATCTTTTTAATGTTTTACTTTAAAACAAATAATCCCAGTAAAAGAGAGCAAAGGAAATTACATTTGAATGGTAGCTTGAAATGGATATGATATTCCTGATTTATTTGTTTTCAGGAAACAGACAACTGCATTGTCATACACGACTTCCAGAACTGCTCACTTAAATGCACATAATTATATTAAATTAAGTTTCTCTTACAAAAACACAACCATGTCATTTTAAGGCAAAAAATAGCTTCTGGGGAGATAAGTTAACATTTATGATATTTTCTCAATCTGGATGAAGTGACCTATTCACTTAGTTGCTCACTTGCATCCTTCCTTATAGTTTGCTTTGCAAACAGGCATGAGAATTAGTCACTTTGTGCCTGATTTCCTCCTCTCTGTTAGACTTGTTTTACTGGCAAATTAAGAATGTTCAGAATCACTGAGCCAAGGGGAGGCAAGAAAGGCACCTTAGAACAGGAGATAAAGACTTAAAAACTCAGTCAAGTGTCTTCTTTAAACGAAACTTGCAATCTACACGTGTTAATTTAGTTGAACACAATGCAAACATTTAGATCAGACACAGCAAAGTTTCTCAGTTCACCTCCTAGAAGGGATGTTTGCCAGGAAGCGGTAGCTTGATCAGCCCCACGAACTGCAGAAGGCAGACGAACACGGACCGAGAAAGCCGGCGGCTGATCAGCGCTCAGCTGAATTGTGCTTCGAGACGCCGTCTGGGGTTGACCGAAGGGACTTTGCTAAGTGTAAGTGGGAGGCCCCTCTCGGCTCTGCCGAGAGGAACAGAGCAGACACAACCCTCCAGTTTTCACACAAGACAACCGGCTTTCGACATCCAGGACTTTGTGCGCTATAGAGTAAGACAGACACAAAATGGTCATGGCTTGGATGTATGAAAGCTTTTCCTAACATGATTTACCACGCGGGGCTGTGGGTAACCCTCAGTGATGGGCTTAGGTTTGTTTCTGAGTCTTCCGTCTTCAGCAACGCCGGATGAACTGTACTGTGTCTGAGGCCTGAAGGGGCCAGAGGGGTCCCCCGTACATTCAGAGTTCCTGCTGCCAGTGGGGTGTGACCCGGACAGAGTGTGTCCAAGACTCAGTGCTACCTGAAAGCTGCTATCTCCTGCCTCTTCCTCGGCCGACACCTGGAGAGGCCTGCCGTGCACGGCGGGGGTCTGGCTTCGGGTCAGTGGAGGGGTAGGGGTGTGTGTGTGTGTGTGTGTGTGTTCTTGTGTACAACCTCCTTGGGAGGATGGATCACAACTTTGAGTGGATACATGGGTAGATGAAACACTGCATTTAATACTTTACTAACAAACACTCTACGTTTCGAAAATGAAAATAATGGCTTCGAAAGCTTGAGAACCTCTTCTTAACTGGAGTGTAAAATTTAGACTCTCTTCTGCATATCTCCAGCACCCAAGCACACTCTGAACGACATGCTCCGGGGGAGTGTGCTAGGATCCCGGTGGGGCGAGAAGAGGAATCTTGCCAAATTTCAGTGTTTATCAAAAAGGACAGGGTCTTGAAAGGCTGAGAAGCGCATTTTGGGTGAGTGGAGAAGCGGTTTACTTGGGGATGTCGGCTGGTGACGTCCAGAAGGGAACTTGTGGCGGGAAGTCCATAAGCCTGTGGAGAAGAAAAGTCGCGGGGGGAGTCTGGGGTGGAGAAACCCGGCTGGGGAGAGAGTTGGGAGGGACTTGGCGGGTGTCAGGGCATCTTCTGGCCTCTGGGTGGCCGGCGACAGCCCTGCTTGGTCCTCCTGGCCGCTGGGAAAGTTTTCCCGGAGGCAGCACTACCGCCAAGGAAAAAACTCTTCTCTTTAAGTCCTTCTGTGGTGAGAGTTTAACCAGTGTTCTCTCGCTTCTCCTGGCCCTTTGGGTGCCGTTACCTTGGCAGAAGTTCTGACGGTCTGGGCTAGCGAGGCTGGTTTCTAACAAGCGGTCAACTTTGCTTGCTATCTGGTACATTCATTTCTCCTTTGGTGTCCCTTGGTCTTTTTGCTGCCATGCTATATTATTAAGTGCTTTGATTCGCAGACCCCGCCAGTGTTACCTGACTTTGAACCATAAAATGTTTGTACCAGGAAACTGAGCCAGTAATTTCAGATTGGGGGCAACATTCTTGGGAAGAATAGAAAATGTGCACTACAGTATAAAAAGTAAAGGACGTTTAGTTTTAGCCTTCCATATGCAAAATGTACTAGCTAATAGCAAAAGACATTCAGGGCATATTAAAAAATAAATGCCTTTCAAAATTCTCTGCTTATATATAAGAATAAGGGATGTTTAGGTAGTTGAATTCCTTAGCAATATTCGTTTTCTAAAAAATCAAGGTCTTTCCTTTTGGCTTGTTTCCCTCCCTCTCACGGCCCTGGAGGGGGAAGTCGTTTTCTTGAGCTCACTTGTTTCCCGGTGTCGTGTCTGGATTCTTTTCAAGCCTTTTCCATCCCCGTCTCACTCACACGTCTGCTCCCAGGATCCTGCGTGTGTATCAGCCGTGGGAAGCGCCTCTCGCACTTGCCTGTAGTGGAGAGCGCTGCAGGACACACGGATCAGCCCTGCCCGGCCGGCTGTCCGCTTCTCAGGACTTGGTTTGCTTGTGTAGCAGCTGATGGAGCGAGCCATCAGGGAATACGTTTCCACTGAAGTCAGATGTGTCAGAGTCAGCCTATTTGCCCCACTGGCCTTGACTTTCACTGTTTGCACATTTTCTAACCGAAGAACATTCTCGTCATAAAGAACATGAAAATGACGTGCAAAGTTGCTGGCCACAGCGTTAAGTCACCAAAAGCACACGAATTGACATTCAAATTACATTAATAATAAAATGCCTGAATAGGAACGGGTTGGCAAGTACGTCTTGGACAGGCAGCCGTTTCTGTGATTCCCCAATTCTGCTTTACTGGACACCCTGTCAGCAGCTGATACTATGTTTACGTGTACGCACGTCATGGCCTAATTCTGAACCTGTGTTCTGTGTTTTACCACAAAGCAGAAATGCCTGAAATCTGAAGGCGCTTACTCCCATCATTTCAAAAGACAGAGTCCAATCTTATAAACGACCTGACCTTGACATTTTCACACACACCACAGCACCAGCAGTGTTGATTTCTCAGGAGTTTTAACGCGAGGTACCTTCCTGAATGAGGGGTAATGTTGTCCTACCTGGGAAGTTCAGCCGTCCCCTGAACATGCATTGTCATGCAATTAAAAGGTAACGGGCTTGGACACTGCCTTTCCTGCTCTTCCTGATTCTTGGGCATTCAACTTTTGAGAAGGGCTTCCCGAAGAGTTCATGCAGCGACGTGTATGGCTGAGAGGCTGCGGGGCAAGGGAAGCGAGCGAGGGCCTCATTTCAGCCTGGCATGGGCCCGGCCGAGGGCCTCCGTGGCTCCTGCGCTCCGAGATGATCGGGACCGTCCAGTTCTGAGACAGTCCGACGCCAGGGCGGGTTCCCGGGCCGGCGGCCCCGCGTGCAAGGCGTCCGACCCGGTCTCCTCCTGGCCCGCCTCTTCATCAGTTATAAACAATTTGGATTCCCTCCATTTGGGGTAAAAATCTTGGCTGCCCCTGGAGCCGCTGGACTCGCTCCCCGACAGCGGCACGTCCAGGTCCTCCGTGGACCGGATCAGGTTCTGCACCGACGCCGACTTGCCCCGGTCCTGGGCCGCCGCGGGCCGGACAGATAGCAGGGCCGCGCCGTCCAGGTCGAGGCTCTGGCGCAGCGCGCGCTCCTTGGCGGCCTCGAGGCGGGCGGAGACGTCGGGGAGGCCTTCGTGCGGGCCCGCGGGGCCGGGGGCCAGGGCCCCCAGGGCGGGCAGCGGGGCCGGGATCTGCAGGGTGGCAGGAGCCACTGGCCGGGCCGCGCCCACCCCCGCCGCCGCCGGGCCGTCCCCCGGGCTCCCGGGCCCCTGGGCCGCCGGGGGGCTCAGCGCGTACAAGGTCTGCGGCCCCAGCTCGCCAGGCGTGAGGATGAGCTGCAGGCCCCGAGCCAGGCCCGCGCTGGCCGAGCGGGGCAGGCGGCCGCCGGGCGGGGCCAGGCTCTGATAGTCCGAGGTCTGCTGACAGTCGAAAGGCGGGGTCTGCAGGGGGGCCAGTGCGAGGGCCGACGCGGAGCCTTTCCGCAGGGCCTGCTGGTAGATGTCCAGCAGGCAGTCCAGCTTGGCCTCGATGGACTGGACCTGAAAGAGGGGAAAACGTACACCTGGTGATAAGAATGTCGAAAGAAGTCCGGCTGTGCCTGCACCGTGAAGTCCGGAGAGGCAAGTCGTACGCAGTCCTGACTGGGCACCAGCTCAGGATGCCCCTTCCAGCCGTGAGGGCGGGAACGGACGGCTGAGAGGCAGGACGCTCCGCCGGCCGTCCACCTGGTCTCCACTGACGCCCTTCTGCCTCCCCAGCCTTTAAAATTGATTTTCAGGGGCTTCCCTGGTGGCGCAGTGGTTAAGAATCTGCCTGCCAATGCAGGGGACACGGGTTCGAGCCCTGGTCCGGGAGGATCCCACATGCCACAGAGCAGCTAAGCCCGTGCGCCACAACTACTGAGCCTGCACTCTAGAGCCCACAAGTCACAACTACTGAAGCCCGCGAGCCACAGCTACTGAAGCCTGTGAACCACAACTACTGAAGCCCGCGCACCTAGAGCCCGTGCTCCGCAACAAGAGAAGCCACCGCAATAAGCCCTCGCACCGCAACGAAGAGTAGTCCCCGCTCGACACAACTAGAGAAAGGCCCGCGCACAGCAATGAAGACCCAACGCAAAGATAAAATAAAATAAATTATAAAAAAAATAAGATAAAATTGATGTTTCAAAAACCATATAAGCGCTGTACAAAGCAACTTCCAGACCCTCCTCCCCGATCAGGTTGCCCTTCCTCAGCCACTTCCCCTGAAGACATTCTGGGACTTTACTGCTGCCTAGCAGGGAACTGATTCTGTAAGAAATCAAGACCCTAGATACTGGGACTTCCCTGATGGTCCGGTGGTTAAGACTCTGCGCTTCCACCACAGGAGGCCCGGGTTCCAACCCTGGTCAGGGAACTAGATCCCACAAGCTGTGCGGTACAGGCAAAAAAACAAAAAAAAGACCCTAGATATCAATCTAGGCGATTCTAAATTTAAAAATAAAGGTATAAAATGCTTGGAATATTTATAATCAAATTGGGGGAGCATTTTGATTTCTAAAATCTGTCTTTGTATGAGATGATACACTCTCAGGGTCAACAAACATTCAGTGCACTACCATAGTTATTATGCTTTTTTTTTAATTGACATAAGAGAGACAATGAAAATAACCAAAACACAAATAAAAACTAGATCTTTGTTATTCTTCTGTTGGAAATCTATAGTTGTTTGCAGTTCGAGTATTAATTGATGAGAGGAAATTTTCTATTTCTTATATGGAAATCCAGGTGTTTTAGAGAAACACTGTCTATGCATAAAGAAAATTTAATTTATTTGCTCTTTCTTGATTTTATTCCTTTTAAAATTTATTACTCACTAAAATACATCCAACTGCCTATAATCAGTTTTGATTAAAAAAAAATTCTGGCTACTTCACTCCTGTTAGAATGGCCGTCATCAAAAAGATAAGAGATAACAAATGCTGATGTGGGTGTGGAGAAAAGGGAGCCCTCCTGCACTGTTGGTGGGAATGTCAACTGGTGCAGCCACTGTGGAGAACAGTATGGAGGTTCCTCAGGAAATTAAATATAGAGCTACCACATGATCCAGCAATTCCACTGTTGGGACTATATCCAGAGGAAACAAAAATTAACTCAAAAAGATGTCTGCACCCCCATGTTCATAGCCAGGATTCAGAGACAAGTGTCCACTGCAGATCAATGGATAAATAAGTTGTGGTGTGTGTATATATAAATATACACAATGGAATATTACTCAGCCATAAAAAAGAGGAAATCCAGCTATTTGCAACAGCAGGGATGGACCTGGAGAGCATAATGCCAAGTCAAATAGGTCAGGCAGAGAAACACGAATACTGTATGATCTCACTTACGTGGAATTTACGACAAAAAACACCCCCCTTCCCAAACACATAGAAAAAGGATCAGATTCATGGTGACCAGAGGCAGCGGGTGGAGGGAGGGGACCGAAGGCAGGTGGCCGGAAGGTACCGATTCCTAGTTATAGATAAACAAGTGCTGGGGGTGCGATGCACAAGGGGATGACTATAGCTAATACTGCCGTGTGGTACCCAGGAAGGTGTTAACAGAGTAGATCCTAAGGGTTCTCATCACGAGGAAAACAAGCTGTTTTCTTTCTGTGCTTTCCTTCTTATTGTGTCTCTGTGAGATGGTGGAGGCTAAGATCATTCACAGTACATGGAGGTCAGACCATTACGTCGCATGCCTTAAACTTACACGGTGATATGCGTCAATTACATCTCAATAAAACTGGAAAAAATCTGGCTAAAAAGTTAAGCAGTTTAGTTGAGCTGTACCTGCTTTTCAACCTTGACCACTCGGCCGAGCATGCTGAGGTCATCTGTGGTCTCATGTTCTGCGGTTATTTTCTCTCTGCTCTTCTTATCTGATGTGATTTGCCCTTTTCCAAGAATTTGATCCACACTAGCAGAGAAAGAGATCTGATTATGAGTGCTGAAGGTGGACACTGCCCTAGGCTGGAAGGAAGGGTTTTGAAAAGAAAAATACGATTATCTCTATTTACGTAAGAGGAAATAAAAATGAACTTCTTCCAGTTGACGTGCTTATTTTCTTCACATGAAAATTACACGAGGTTAATTTTCTCATTATTCTAGTCCATGATGAAATCACTTATGGCTGATCTTCTGGAGGCAAAAAATGTCCTAAACTACCAAGTAATTTGTCTGTTTCCACTCCTGACCAGGTGTTTCTTGAATTCAACCACTTAAAAATGACAAAATCATAATTATGACTATTTCATGTTAATAATAGAACAGATTTTTCAGTGACCATTTATCATACATCTGACATATGGAAGATAAGCAGATAAGAAAGCTGTAGTCTCCATCTCAGGATTTCTAGTTGGACAGTATACACACATCACATAAGCAAGAAACTCCAGATTAGTTCTGCAAATTCTGCTGCAGTTGAACTTTATAGAAACATTGGGAGGGAACTATACTCAATATTTTGCAATAACCTATAAGGGGAAAGAATCTGAAAGAAAAAAGATATAAATGCATGTATAACTGAATCACTTTGCTGTACACCTGAAACTAACACAACATTGTAAATCAACTATACGTCAATAAAAACAAAGAAATAACAAAACCAATTGAACAAACATATGTTAAATGAAAAAATCCTGTTTGTAATGTTATGGCATTCTCTCCAGGTCAATTGATTTCTGGAAATTATCAAATTAGTTTAAAGATATCTTACTTTCAAAAACATTAATTCCTTCACCCTCAGAAAAATAAAACTTTACCGGAAAATCATAAATAATCATAGGTATAAATACAGGATCCTAATTTACATTTAACCTTTGTTTTAAATCATTAAATGGACGCTATTTATGTAAACTATTTCTACAATGCAGCATGAAATAAAATTTAAATTGCAGATTTTACAGTGTATTTTAACTAGTGACCCTATCACTATGAAGAAAAATAAAAGAAAACCAATTACATTTGTAATAAACAAACAAGCAAACAAAAACGTTGGGAGCCTTAGGTAGTTCTGTGAAAGGACTTGGAAAACCTTGGCTACCTGCGCAGAGACTGTTAACAGGATCACAGGTGATTTAAAACAATTTCCAAGGAGACCTAGTCAGCCTAAATTGGACACTTACTTTCTTCCTTTTTGTGTGTTTTAGAACTGAATTATAAGGAATATTGACTCAACTTTCCAGTTTACTTTGTGTGCACAGGAGTACAGGCAGTCATGACATCTAATCCATTCAACTGCCGCTCTACAAGGACTGGGTCATTTGTTCATCTCTGGGTGCCCAGGGTGTCCAGTGCACACTGCAGGTTCAATACTTACCTGCTGAATGAAATGAACAAAAAAACTGTGATTTCTGTAACTAATGTTATAGGAATCAACAGGTGTTTTACCAAGGGCCTAGTGTATGCCTCACCCTGGGCTAAGTGTGCTCTGGGCATAGACAAACATTGAAGACTCAGTCCTTGTGTTTTAAGAACGTTCAAACGAATGCTGGTAGTTGGGGCCTGATAGTGAAGCAAGGCTGTTGAAAAAATGAAACTGACTAAATATTTTGGCTTCAAGATGACACAATCAAACTACATGTTTGAAATAACATACTGAACTCATTTCTTTCAACCACTAGAGAAGATGCTCCCTGGCAAGACGGTGTGTATCTAGCCCCGTGCAGGACAGGCATGAAGGGAAGGGCCCAGACTGGGTCCAGGGCCCGGGGAACAAGCTTCCCACAGGGAAGCAGTGTAAGAGTCATGACCCTGGGTCCTCAGTTTGACTCTCCGGCACAGTATTCCAAGGTGAGCTACGCTTCTACTCCCTGCAGTGGACTCTACTCGCTTTAGGGGGTCAGAGGAGGGACAGGTCTGTCTTTGTGGGCTGGATAGTGGGTCAAGTTTAACGAAGGAGAAAGACTAGCTTTCCTCTGAAGGATGGTTAGGATTCGGGCGATAACGGAAATGACAGCAGCACCAACCATTAACATTCCCCGAGCACTCGGTGACCCTGCATTAACTCATTCAATCGTCACCACGACCCTAGGCAGCCACTGACAATATCCCATTTTCACAGGTGAGACACTGAGACACTGCCGATACACTGAGGCTTTGAATGACTGATCTACTTTTAAATAAAATCTACGTTTCAACGCAAAAGTCCAGCTGTTCACTAAAAAAAGAGTTAGAAACATGGAATTCAAGAGTTTTCTCTACTAGGGAGACGTTCCCCCCAGACAGTTTCTGTGCCTGTTCCTGTAGAACAAGTAACCCACGCGTTGCTCACCGTGTTTGCAGGCTTTTAATTCTGCACAGCATGTCCAGGTGACCAGCAGAATACTGTTCGATGACGTCTTTTACGTCATACGGGCGTAATGTTTCCTTAAACTTCCGTTTTGCGACGTGAAACTTCATAATTCTGTAAGAGCAACATACTACATATGAATCTTCATAACGTCACTAAAACAAGTCACCCAAATGGCTCACTAGTATATAGAGGAAACTCTGGGGGAAAAACATCATACAGCAAATTATTTTAAGCTCCTGCAGAAATGCAACAGAAAAGCCCGAGGTTACAGTGGACAATTTAAGAATATCTCCTGTGAGGCACAGCTTGAATGTAGAAAAACACACTAAAAAAGAGACTAAACATTAATACTTAAGTCTTGCACCTTTTTAATGTCCATTGAAACCCTGAATTAAAATTAAAGTCAAAATGCGATTCTACCTTTTCCATGTAACCCCAAGAAGTCCAAGATCAACACCCAGTGAATGCATCCCTATAAAAATATAGAAGTTGGGCTTCCCTGGTGGCACAGTGGTTGAGAGTCCGCCTGCCGATGCAGGGGACACGGGTTCATGCACCGGTCCGAGAAGATCCCACATGCCCCGGAGCGGCTGGGCCCGTGAGCCATGGCCGCTGAGCCTGCGCGTCCGGAGCCTGTGCTCCGCAACGGGAGAAGCCCGCGTACGCAAAAAAAAAAAAAAAAAAAAAAAAAAAGGTTGTTAAAATGGTCTTTTATGTAACTATATACATTTTTGAGATGCAGATGTGCTACAAAACTCTCATTCTCTTTAGGGAAATGTACATTTGTATAGAAATTTATGAAAAATTTCATAAATTATTTCTGCAGAATACTGCTCAATTAGATACCCAAGGGTTTATTTTTGTTTTTTTGTTTTTTTTCAAACATAACACACTCATCAACTAAGCTGGATGTCTAAACTCTTCAGAGCCTGAGGTTTTATTTATTTATTTGGCCGCACCGAGTGGCATATGGGATCTTAGTTCCCCGACCAGGGATCGAACCCATGTCCCCTGACGTGGAAGCATGGAGTCTTAACCACTGGACCGCCAGGGAAGTCCCTCCTTTGGCCACCAGAGGTCTTTTTAATTACAATGTCTCCCCCAACATGGACTCCGTGTTTTTTTTTTTTTTTTTTTTTTTTTTTTTGCAGTACGCGGGCCTCTCACTGTTATGGCCTCTCCCGTTGCGGAGCACAGGCTCCGGATGCGCAGGCTCAGCGGCCATGGCTCACGGGCCTAGCCGCTCAGTGGCATGTGGGATCTTCCCGGACCGGGGCACGAACCTGTGTCCCCTGCATCGGCAGGCGGACTCTCAACCACTGCGCCACCAGGGAAGCCCTCCCTAGGACTCCGTGTTTTAAAACAATATTTCATCAATAAATTTCATGATGTCATGAAGAGCGAAGCTGCTTGAGATAACCAGTTACTGCAATAACTTGATATAATTCCTGGGGAAAGCAAAGCAGCACAGCATTTTAATGACTCTGTGCAGCCTTACTGCAGGTAAATGTGAAACTTGTTGGTGTTTATTCAACTACTAATTGGCTCATAGACTCTTATTATCACGGTCATGGGTCCCAGGCTACAGATCAGTCAACTAGGCTCTAGGAACCAAAACTTATTGTTCCTTGGAGGAAAGTGGGAAGATTAGGGACAAAAGTAGCGTTTAAGTGGAAAATTACCTATCCTAAGCGATAGCTGATTGCAACTGGTTATAAAGCCCCAAACTCGATCCTGGAATTGTGTTGTTAACTTCAATCTGACTGTCTCCTAATCACGCCTGAATCATTTGTCCTTAATATTCTTACCCCCCTTCTCTACCACATTGGTTTTCCCTGGCCTACTGGGTGAGCATCACATTCCCTAGCACATCCTGCAAGGCCGTGGGTGGCTGGCCTCTGCCCACCCCTCTCACCTCATCCTCGTTCACTTCCTCCTTGGAACTCGAGGACTTTCCTCTTCCTGAAGTCCTACAGGATACTTAAGACTCGGTTCTAACGTCGCTGTTTTAATGGAAATTTCTGCAATTCTTTCCAAGCAGTTAGTCACTTGTCTATTAGCCTTCGTTTTAGTAACTAACATGCCACACTGTGATTACTTGCTTACATACGGCCTCCACCAGGCTGTAGGAGGTCCAGACTGCAGGGCTGTCTCTGTCTGTCTGGAGGCTCCGCCTGGCTAGGGAAGGGGCTGACGGGCGGAGGCAGCGCCCCTCTTCTCCCCAGACGTTCGCCCATCTCCGCCTGCTCTTCTGCCTGCAGCCCCACACCAGCCCTTCCAGATTCTCTCGTCATCAAAGTGCTCATTTCTCAGAGGTCTGTCTTGGCACGCTACCCAAAATGCTAACTGTTCAGGTTCAGCTCAAGCACGGACCTCTCGAGGAGATTCACTGAGGTCGGAAGCTGTGTTTTTCATCCCAGCAGCTCATAAGCTCCCTGGCAAGGATCAGCGATTCAGTACACGCTCGCTGAAGAAACGGATGTGAACGAGCTCCTCTCTGGTCGCCCAAAGCTGTTCTTGCTGTTCCGTGCCAAGGCAGACTCCTGACACCTGAACGGAACAGAGCTGAGCTCTTCGAGGCGCATTTCAGGGAGACCATAAGACTCTGACTCTTTTTCGTGAATACCAAAAACTTTCTAAAGTAAAACAAATTTGTGTATTCATTAATGATTAGGACCCTGCCTGATTCAGAAAAGAATCCGTTAAATAGAGATGCTTCTGAAAACCATGAAAATATAATATACTTTTCCCTCAAATTACTAACATAATTAGGATTTCACAGAACAACGAAATCACAAATGATAAGATATCATTATGAGAAAGTAAGGAGAAAGGAAAAAACATTGAAAGTCAAGGAATAAATGACACCATAACCCAGTAAGTACCAAATGTAAAGAGAGTGCTAACAGCAAAATGAAACCGTCCAAGGTGGGGAGGGGAGGGCCTGGTGGGAGAGTAATTCAGCTGCTGAATGAGTTTTATATATCACAGGACCATCAAGAACACAGGGATGAACACATGCGGTTAAAGTCTAAACAGAGTATAAGCTTAGTTTTCTGTTCCTAAGAGACTGCTGTAGATGCTTCCAAAACTCCTGCGTGCCAGGCCTGCTCCAGGAGGGCAAGGACGGGAGGCGTGCTCCCTGCCCATCTTGGCCACTGTATGATGACCCTTCTGAGCCAAGACCCCGGTCATCAGGGCCGGGCGATTCGAGAGGGTTATACCATCCAGTCACCTCCGCTTCCCTCCCTCCACCCAATCCCCTCGCCTTTCCAGGGACTGCACTCGGTTTTCGTGGTTGAAATCAGAAGGTAGAGAGTGGAAGATCTGGGAGACTAAGCTAAGCCCCCTCACTTCCCTGGTCCCGCTGGATGTCTAGAATGGCTTCTGTCTCCCCCCACAACGAGCTTGACCCGAGTACTAAGGGTCCTTGTCCTGGACACGGAGCTGGACAGTGGGAAGTGAAGGCCTCGTCCTCCCACCTCACCGCCTGCCTTGGGGTGGGTCTCCCATCGCTGTGCCCTTGCTGAACGGCTGGCCCTGCCCTGAGCCCTTTGCCTCCATTATGTCAACGTGAAGCCCTAAGAGTTTTCCACCTTTGATATCTGGGTCTAGCGAGGGCTCTGGAGGTCGGGTAACCTGTCCAAGGTCACACAGCTAGTACGAGGCCCGTGTTGCTGATACCCCACTAAGCTCGCACCACAGGGCAGCTCTTGGGCAGGCACACTTGTAAAGGTTCAGGGGAATGTCCAGCTGTCCACTGACCTCCTCCTGTCTCCTCTGTGTGCCCTCTGACCCTCACACAAGTAAACCCGAGGCCACGTTAGTCTATTCATCTCACCGCCAGCTCTGTCTTCCCAGGGGGTCCAGTGCACTCTGCCCTTGAACTGGCCCCCTTCCTTCCCTCCAAGGCCCCTCCCAAGAATCAGGCCTGGGCCAATGTGGGTTCCCCACCCCTAATAACTGTAATGTTTCACCTTTTGTCACAAATTCTAGGGGTCCTCTGCTTACTTTACCCAAGTTGTAGGATATACACATGGGTCTCATTGGTCATCGGTTTGCTTTACTGTGTACGTTTCCCAGCTACCAGCTGCCCATGATGCACCTAGCTTCTGCGAAGTGGAGTGAGTAGGCCGTTTTCTGCTTGTCTGCAGGAAGAAATGAAGCCCAGGGTTCAATAATCTAGATTTCAGGAAAGACATGAAGATGACGACAATTGAGGAAAATGTCCAAAGTGGCTATTAGACTATGAATTTGAAAGGCCTTTTAATTCTTCGACTTTTTTCTTCTCTCCCAGACCATTCCATGTCAGGTACTAAGCCTTCTGACTATGCGGTGAAGGGAAAAGGTGAGAGCTGGGGTTGGAGAGCCCCGAGTTGGGAGGAAGCTTGGTTCACACAGGCAATCCTGAATGTTATGTATCTCTGCCCTCCTAACGCAGCTGGATGGAAATCAGAGGGACCCAAAGTCTAGACAAGGGGTTGGAAGTTCTTTGTGTAAAGGGCCAGGCTGTAGGTCACATGACCTCTGCTGAAGCCACCCGTGTCTGCACTGTAGCATGAGAGCAGCCACAGGCAGTGCGTGCACGAGAGCATGTAGATGTGTTCCAGTAAAACTTTACTTACAAACACAGCATTGGGTTGGCTTCGGCGCCACCCTGTCATTTGCTGACCTCTGGTGTAGACACAAGGAAATGCCTTGAGGCCAGGCAGAAAAAGAGGCAGAAAACTTCAACGGACGCTTATAAAAGAAGTTTAATATGATCTATGTATTGCCTGGTAGAAAGGAGTGTTTGGGCAAATCATTCTGGAGTAAAATTCAGACCTTTAGAGTACATTTGGTGATTAAAATGACAACACTGCCAGGCGGCACTTGGCAGTATAGTCTGCGGGATGGGGACTCCTGTCGGCCCCAATCTGTAGATAAGGAAACTGAGGCCAAGAACGGTTAAGTGAGTCGCCTGAGGTTACACAGCTGGTAAGCGTGGGATCTGAGCCAGTGTGGCTCCAGTGCTGAGCTCTTAGTCACAACGTTTACTATTGTCTTAATGCCAAGATGTTGATATTTTAACACAAAATAACAGCACAGAAGAGATACTTCGGTATGAAAGGGCTCTTTTTGCTCGCACGCCTGGCACATAGTGAATGGCTTGTCCTTACTGGTGCTGTTGGAAGGGCCTTCGGAGGAGGACAGAAGGCGGGGCAGTGAGGTTGCACTCTCACTGTCTTTTCCTCATGAGGGCAAACTGCACCCCTGGAGCTCATACAGCAGCAAAGGGCAAAAAAAAGGGCCAGTCTCCTCCGATGCTGCGGGTACCTAAGAGGCTAGGAATCCCGGAGGAGACCTACGCTCGAAACAGACATGCTCCCCTGTGACCACTAGAGGGGGCCAGAGATTCGCCACAAACCTCAACTGGCAACTGGCTTGAAACGGAAGAAATCTGCTCAAGCAATTTTCTGAGCGCGAAGAAATAACCACAGCAAAGTTAAACCCCGGGTGGAATATAGGCTATATATACACACAACACATGTGCACTTATAAGGAAGTGTAGGTGCATTTGTTGTGCTGCCACGAGTTACAGAATCTTGCAAAAGTCTTGTCCCAGGCCTCTGAGTCAGGGTAAAAACCCTGCATACGCATATGCAGAGATAAGAACGACTAGAAAACAGAAGCGGCGGTGACTGTGCCACCACCAGACAGATGGACAGGCGGCCGACAGCCAGACCTTGTGCGGGCGGAGGGCTCAGCCGACTGGACCAGGGAGGCAGCTTGATGGGCTTTACGTAAAGGCAGCAGAGTCCCCAAGCCCCCGATGCCCCTTGCCATCAGCCAGGGAGGCTAAAACACGCGGACGCCTGGGTCCCACCTCCAGAAACGTCATTTAATTGATCCAGAGGCTTTATAAACCTCCTCGGGTGATTGGAACCTGCAGCCCAGGCTGAGAACGACTGACAGGTGGTGGGACTGGGCTGGGTTAGGATGGCCTCCACACGAAAGAGTGACGGCGGGTCCGTGTCATCTTCTGAGTCACACAAATCGTGCCCACGAGGCAGCGCGTCCGTGTGCCTGGGTGTCAGACCCCCAGTCACACACAGCCCAGTGCTTTCTGCCCCCGCTTCCGGAGTAAGACCCGAAGTTCCACGCGAGAGCCAGCTAACAAGTCCCATTAGCTTCTCAAGGACTGCCTTGGACGGGGAAGCAAGTGCCGGGTGACGGGTCCATTCATTCTTTCAATAAATAGTCATCGAGCTCCTCCTACCACGGTGTGTGTGTGGGCCCTGGTTGTGCTGGCAAGGAGCTGAAGAAGCCTCCAGGGACCACGTGGCAGCCGTCCGTCCCTCTGCGGCGTCCTGGTGGGAGGAACAGTCCCCTCGCCAGGAGCTCTAACAGGACTCGAGAGCCCATGTGCCCAGAGCCTGGGGCCCTGGACGAGCTCAGGGTGGTTGCTTCCCTGCGTGATGCCGGAAAGAGGGACCGAATCAGTCACTCATCACACATTCACTGAGTGCCTACGACGTGCCAGGCTCGGTGCTGGAGGCCGGGGATCGGTCAGGAGGGCAGGCAGACAAGCAGGAGAGGAGTGTGCACCCCAGACTTCTCCCGCATGCACCCCCATCTCGGGAGAGATGACCGAATTCCTCAGGGCTCAGAAGTGGCCGCCTGATGTCCCAGACCTCATGTTTTTGGTGTGGATGCGCCCCACTTCATGTCGCTGCGTCGTGTCCGTCACCTCTACTGAGGAGCGTTCCATACCCACCTCTTTCGCTGTTCAGCAAATTCAATCCCCTGATTCTGACTCCCCAGGAGAGATACAGCATCTGTCCGCCTGAAGAGGAGGGGCCTGGGGCTCGTCCTGCAAGTGACCAAGGGCCTCTGGTCGCTGACCCTCTCCCGAGGCAGCCCTCTCGAGCCTTTTAGGGTCCAGTCAAGGGGCGCTGCTGATCACGGGGCAGATTCGGCAGCCAACCAGGCTCAGAACTTGATAATGTGGGTCACCACCCAAGGCGTGCGCATCACTAGTTGCGTGATTCATTGTTATTTTCCTGTTAATACATAATCATGACCCAGTAATACAGGTCTGCATTTGTGTATACGGTATCTAGACTTTGAGACTCTTCAAAACTAGTTATAGAATCGCATACCGAGACTCCTTTACCATCCTGTCATCTCAGACTGGGCTACTAGCCAGCGACTAAGGAACCCCAGGGCTGCCCGGATGCGCTGGCCAGTCTCATTTTCTTGCTTTCAGCTCTTGATAGAGACGTAAATTAGCCCCACTGTATACAATCTACCAGGTGTCCTCACTAAAGGGGCAGGCAGATACCTCCCTTGGCTGACTTAGGGGTCGGGAAAGTTCTGTGGTCACATTGTTCCCATCACTGGGAGTACGGTTTTTCTTCTAATGCTTAATATTGTTTTAGATTCAGGATTTAGTAAGTTCTTCTGTTCATTCTGTTTGGTCTTCTTTTAAAGAGATAAGAGTAGTAAAATGCAAGTAAGAACTTCTGGAGACAAGCAAGTCTACAAATGGGTAACTTGCCTTCCTAGGATTTTTGTGAGCACTAATACGGTAACTACATTTGGGCATTTTAATTTCCTAGGAGTGTAAAATCCTGTGTAAATTTTAAAGTGTGAAACAAATAAGTAAATAAACAAAGTGCCCACACATGCTGATTGCTCCTGAATAGTTTTTGTCTCAGCAATGAATAGGAGATTCAGTTTAAATTATAGCCAAATAAAAGGTTAAAAATTAGATGCTGCAAAGTAAGTGTGTTTTCGGTGAACACACTGGTTTAATGCAGCCTCAGGGCAAAATGCGGTCACAAGCAATTATCTTCAAAACAGAAACAAACAAAAAGAATATTCCAGGGCTTCCCTGGTGGCGCAGTGGTTGGGAATCCGCCTGCCAATGCAGCAGACACGGGTTTGATCCCTGGTCTTGGAAGATCCTACGTGCTGAAGAACAACTAAGCC
Source organism: Leucopleurus acutus (assembly GCF_964270905.1). Taxonomy (NCBI): domain Eukaryota; kingdom Metazoa; phylum Chordata; class Mammalia; order Artiodactyla; family Delphinidae; genus Leucopleurus; species Leucopleurus acutus. The sequence continues at coordinate 79,461,670 of NC_139157.1, forward strand.
TGGGAGCCACAACTACTGAACCCACGTGTCACAACTACTGAGCCCACGTGCCTAGAGCCCGTGCTCCGCAACGAGAAGCCTGTGCACCGCAACCAAGAGTAGCCCCCGCTTGCCGCAACTAGAGAAAGCCTGTGTTCAGCAACGAAGACCTGATGCAGCCAAAACTAACTAAATAAATTTATATATATAAAAAGAATATTCCAGGGAGTATATTCGCTGATTAAAAAAATCTCATAAATGATCCATAAAATATTCCCCAGCAGCGTCCTGTACTGTCACGTGTCACAGACTTGGCTGTCCAAAATGACTTCATAGCGACTTGCAAACTCACCATCTCTGCTAAAACAGCAGAGACGCCATCAGCAAAGTTAGGGACTGGTGATGATTAAACAGCTTGCGGATTTAACAAAAACCCACAGTGGCAAACATGTGCCTCTTCTTCTCTATTTGCGGGGTATTCTTGCCTGAAGTTTGAAGTGAGGTTTAAGAAGGATGCAGAGCTGAAAATACATTCTAGAGGAGAACGTGCACGCCTCCTGGAGTAGGTGCAGCACAGGTGAGAAAACCTGAAAACCTCAGCACTCGCGCCGGGTGACAGCAAGGCCCGCTTTGCACACCCTCAGAAGCTGACAAGTCATCGGTGGCTCTTCGCTTGGCTGATCAGACCCGAGCGATTTCAGAAGAGCCCATGTTGAGTCTTTGCTAGTTATAAAGAAATTCTTGACGCCTCACCTATGTTCCTATTAGCGTGAAAGATTCTCATAGGTAATTTGAAAAAATGGCTTTACAATCTGGCTTCAACCTTTTTTTTTTTAATTTATTTATTTATGTTTGGCTGTGTTGGGTCTTCGTTTCTGTGCGAGGGCTTTCTCTAGTTGCGGCGAGCGGGGGCCACTCTTCATCGCGGTGCGCGGGCCTCTCACTGCTGTGGCCTCTCCTGTTGCAGAGCACAGGCTCCGGACGCGCAGGCTCAGCGGCCATGGCTCAGCGGCCATGGCTCACGGGCCCAGTTGCTCCGCGGCATGTGGGATCCTCCCAGACCAGGGCTCGAACCCGTGTCCCCTGCATTGGCAGGCGGACTCGCAACCACTGCGCCACCAGGGAAGCCCCCTGGCTTCAACCTTTTTTGCCTCTACTGAGTTTTTCTCCAAAGCTCCCGGTACTTCCTTGGTGCCGCTTCCCAGGGACCTCCTGGAAAGGAGTAGGTCCCCTTTCTCTTCTTGATCTCCAGCAGCCTTTCATACGGTGGGCCCGCCTTCCGCTTCCAACGCTGCCCCGGCTCGTCCTCCGCTCCGTCTCCTGGTTCCTTCTGTCTGGCTGCCCCGGGTCCCTCTGGATCAGCGCCTTCTCTCTTCCGCAGCTCCTCACGGTTCCTGAGCCGGAGATTCTGTGAGGACCACCGTCTCTCTTGCCTCCACTCTCTCCAGGGGACGCTTCTGGAAACCATCCACGTCTGTGCTGACGACCACCAAGGCTGTCCTGGTTCCAGGCGTCTCTCCTGGCCTTCAGATCCAGGGCTCCACCTGCCTGCTGGGCGGCCCCTCCAATGGCACTCGCAACAGTGCGCCGTTCCTACCCGTCCCCTTGCCCCAGGCGCCTGTCTCACCCTCAATTCCTCCGCTCCATCCTCTCCAACCATTGAAGTCCAAACCCTGGCGTCATCCCTGCTTCCCTTCACCGTGACTGCGTGGCCCCGGCCCCCGCAGATCCAGGGCTTGTGACAACGAGTGTCCCCTCTTCCCAGCCCGCTCCCGCGCTGCAGTCAGAGTCACCGTCCTGAGTGCGGGAGCGCAGCGCCAGCCTGGAGGAGTGACTTCCGCACGTGCGCCCTCCAGCTCTCCGGCCCGGCGCTGGCTGCCCTCGGCCTGGCCTCTCCTCTCCCGTCCCCTCCCCGCCCCCTGGCTCTAGGTCACTGCAGCTGCCTAGACACGCACGCGGGGCCCTCACGACGGCCCCTCCCGGCTCCAAGCAGGGGCCCCCTCCTCCTTACTGTTTGCCCCTGTGCCCAGCGAACGGGAGAAGTGATACATCTTGTTTCAGCGCAGGATCCGACCCCCTGGGAGGGTCTTTAAAGGGCGTCCTGAGGCCTGTGTGGATGGGGGCGGCAGAGGAGAGTCACGCCCACCTCTCAGGCCCACTGGACTTCGTGGGACGGCCCTGCGCGGCAGCGAGTCACCCACAGGGGCTATGGGGACACTGCCTCGTGCTGGGTGAAGAAACTGCCCTTCCAGCCCCTAATGGCGGCGGTGCTCTGGGCGAGTGCTCAGCGCAGGGCCTGGTGAGGAGGAAACTGCAAGGGGAGACAGCGGGCGCTTCCTGGGGGAGGGGGTGGGTGCAGGCAGGCAGGCGCCCCCAGGTGCGAAAAAGGAGCGCTCCTTTCACGTGGGCCGCGACGGCAGGGGGAGCCCAGAGAGGAGGGGTCTGGCCTGAGGGGAGGATGGGCAGGAGGGGGCCCAGAGCTCTGGGTTCCCATGCTGCCCCGCACTCGGCGCTCTGCACACGGTAACCCGTGAAATCCTCACCGCAGCAAAGGTCAGCACCATCCCCGTCCCCACCTCACGATGAGGAAACGCCACAGAGAGACGATGTGAGTTGCCCCAGGTCGCACAGCGGCACGTTGGGTTTCTTGGACCACCTTCCTTAGCAGCCCTGGGGGGCAGGGGGGCAGGAAAAATTAGCCAGTGAGGCCTTGTCAAGTCAGGCTGCAGCTTCAAGGAAGGATTGGGAGTCTGGGGTTAGCAGGTGCAAACTGTTACCTATAGAATGGATAAACAACAGGTCCTACTGTAGAGCACAGGGAACTATATTCAGTATCCTGTGATAAACCACAGTGGAAAAGAATATGAAAAAGAATATATATATGTGTATAACTGAGTCACTGTGCTGTAAAACAGAAATTAACACAACATTGTAAATCAACTATACTTCAATAAAAAAAAAAATGAACATTAGAAAATAAGATTCTCTGAGTTTTCACCCCAGACCTCATTTATTCATCTGATTCCCTGGAAGGCTGGGTCTGCCCCGGGGGATAAGAGGTCGCGTCCAGGGAGACACAGCAAGGGAATGCGGAGTTTATAGCGCAGGGCTACCAGGAGATGTAAGGAACAGGATACACCCCACAGCTTCTGGGCCAGCTCTCCTCCACATACTGAGTAATCTCCACCGCCTGGTTTCGGTTCTCCTCACAAGGAGAACAGGTTGCACCGTATTCTGATTCATTTCTTGCCAACTGACAGAAAACACAGTTACGTTAAGGAGAGCCACTGTTGCTGAGGATCTCGTTAGGAGCGGCCCTGACCCTAGATGTAGCGATTTTCTGAAAAAATACTGGTGAGAAGCAGGCAAGCTTCGCCCACAAGGTTCCCACAGACCAAGCTGTTTCCCCAGCCGCCCAGGCCTGTACACAGCCCTCGTGTGCTGTCCTGCTGTGCACAGCTGAGAACTTACCCAGCCCTTGTCGTGCGGTGGGAAAACAAATACAAACATCTCTTTTGTATTTAAAAAAATGATTATTCCAAGACCCTTTTATAAACGTAGAGTTGTATTGACTATGACCTTTAAAATTTATTATTTCAAATACATGAGCATGTCTTAATTTTTGCGTGAAAGTTTGCCCAAGACTCGCACTTACGTAGTGTTCCACAGTGCCAAGTGCAAGCCTGAAAGGCAAGCCAGTCAGCCTCTTCAGATATTCCCGGATGTCTGATACTGCGAAGGATTATCCGGGTAGCTGATGGGCTTAGTATTAGTCTGAAAATTTTGATATTGTGCCTGGGAAAATATTTTTCGAACAGTGATAGAAAAATTGGTGTCTTGCCATGTGTTATGGGCTGAATTGTGTCCCCCCACCCCCAATTCATATGTTGAAGCCCCAGGACCTCAGAATGTTACTGGCTTTGGAGATGGGGCCTTCAAAGAGGAGAATAAGTTAATGTGAGATGTTGGCACAGACCCTAACCCACTCTGTTGTCTTTATAAGAAGGGAAATTTGGACATAGACACATACAGAGGAAGGACCACGTGAGGACACAGTGAGAAGGTGGCTGTCTGCAGGCAGAGGAGAGAGGCCTCAGAAGGAACCAGCCCTGTGAACACCTTGATCTTTGACTCTGAGCCTCCAGAACTGTGAGAAAATAAACCTTTGGTGGTTAAGGTTAAACCAGTTGGTGGTATTTTGTTATGGCAGCCCGAGCAAGTGAATTCACCATAATACAGGGGACCCTGGAACAACATGGGTTTCAACTGCTTGAGTCCGTTTATATGTGCATTTTTTTCAATAAATATATTGGAAAATTTGTTGGAGATTTGTGACGATTTGAAAAGACAAACGAACTGTGTAGCTAGAGATGCTGAAAAAATTAAGAAAAAGTGAGATGTGTCATACATAAAACATAGGTAGATACTAGTTGATCTTTACCTAAGCATGAGTGATATTTAATATAAAATTAATAATGTGTTAGTTTTCTTACTGTTTTATGACTTTACTTTCAAAGAATTTCATTACTGTACAGCATGCCTCTCTCTCTCTCATAATGGGAGAAACTGCATATCAGCCTATCATCACTGGGAAGTGTTTTTTTAAAAAATCTAACACTGTTTCAATACTGTATTATGGATGTAACTGTGATACTGTGTGCAGTAAAATTTTTAATAACAATTCATTCATTAGTGTACAAGCTAAGCTACCATGAAGCAATCATACTGCTGCTTCTTCATTATCAGTGCATGAATCGTTATACCTGTAAATAAATATGTACTTCTTTTTCATGTTATCTTTTCATTTTTGATGTCTAGTGTTAGGAACACATATAACATCTATAGTGTTTTGTATCGTATAAGACAATTTTGATGTAGGTACTGATAGATGATTCATCTTGTAAGCATACTTTTGTATCAATAAACAGTACAATACTGTAAATGTATTTTCTCTTCCTTGTGATTTTCTTAATAACATTTTCTTTTCTCTAGCTTAATTTTTGGTAAGAATACAGTATATACTACATATAACATACAAAATATGTGTTAACTGACTGTTTATGTTATCGGGAAGCCTCTGGTCAACAGTAGGCTATTGGTAGTTACGTTTGGGGGAAGTCATAAGTTACATGCAGATTTTCTACTGCATGGAGGGTCGGGGCCCCTAACTCCTGCATTGGTCAAGGGTCAACTGTATAGTTGGAGTTGGGTGTGTAGCATGTTCAAGAGTTTATCAGTTTGCCTGTCAATCTGTTTACTTCCCTGCTAATTTCATCTTTCTATTTAGAAATTAATTTGTATGAGTGGATGAAAAGAAATTTAACATTGTTTGAATTAAATCATTAACAAGATAGATAGAACTCTTGTTAAAAATAAGTTCAATTTTCACCCCCAGAGATGAGTTTGAAAACACATTTTCAACAACTTCACACACTCCAATTAAATAATATTTTGAAAAAAATCTGTGGTAACCCTGGAGGAACTATACAAAACTAAGTATTCTTCTGTCTTTTAAGGCATAGTTTGGAAATATCTAAGAATAGCTGTTGTTCACTACTATAAAAAGTGATGTCATTCATTAAAAAAACAAGTCTCAGTGAATTTGGGTAATAGAATCCAGATGAATTCAGAGAATGACCTTAATCATCTTATTGCCCGAGAATATTTATTCTCAAAAATAACTAGAAAATGTCAGATGCTGAATAAACATTAATAACTGAAAATAAGAATTCCTACTTTGCTCTTGTGAATGTAATCATATTATTTTCCATGCTGTCATCTCATACATATTTTCTGTTACACATTTTAATTTTAATTTGCCTCTTAGGAGAAAACTATTATTATTGTCAGCGCTACTGGAAGACAAAAGACATGTTCAGGTAGTCATATTAAATAATCAAACAACCAAAAGAGAACAAGGAAAATGCCAAAAACAAAGTCGCCATTTTCGAGTTGAGTAATAGATGGTTCGCACTTGCCATCAGTGACATACACAGAAAATCCTGTTTAAGGTGCACTGTGGGTGGTAGGCACGCTCTGGCAAAAGCACTCTAGTCAACTGATGTTCAGTTTGTTATGTAATTAAACTCATGAAAAGGACACTTTTGCATGTGACTTAGGAACTTATACCTGCAAATCCTTTTCAGAAGTGCTAACTGAGGTGGTTGGTCCTTTAATGTTTAGACATTAAGTTCTATCATGAGTCAAAGATTTCCAATTAAGTTATTAACTACTGAGTGTAGCTATTATGTTTTTACAGACTCCAACAATTTTAAATGAAGCTTAGAAGTGATTAAAAAAAAAAAAACGCACCAAGCAGAATCAGGATACAGGGAAGAAAAGCACCCCATCAAGAGTTATGAAGTAGCAAGCAGAAAGCTTCCAAAATCCACAAAAAGGAGAGACGTGTAAATAATAAAGTTCCTGTTAAAAATAAGAAGCAAGAAAGAATTCTGAAGAGCAAGGGAATTCTGCAAGGGACTTTACAAAAACCAGTCAAGTTTCCAGAGGAAGGAATAATAGCAAAGTAAAGCGCAAGCTGCTGCTCGAGCGCTGAGCTGGCAGAATAAACCTATTTCATTTTCCTTTTTGCAGCTCAGGATTCTTTGTGCAGGTTGTGAGGCAAAAGCAGAAAGCTTCGGAAAGTCTTGGGAAAGGACACAAATTGGGTTAAGTATGACTTTTAGGAAACTTAATCTGGTCCCTTAGATAAGGTTTTACTGTACTTGCTGCAAATTAGACCAGGGGTCTCTGCTGGCTGTAAGGAACGGATGGAAAGAATGTTGAGGTCACTTCGGGGCCAGCAATGCCCCATAGAGCTTCCTGCCCTGATGGAAATGTACTATGTCTTCTCTGCCCAACACAGAAGTCACTGGCTATGCGTGACCACCGAGCACTTTAAATGTGGCCGTGCCACTGATGAACTGAACTTTACATTTTATTCCGTTTTAATTAATTCAAATTTGAATTGCCTGGTGTGACCAGTGGCTACAGTGTTGGACGGCGCAGGACAGATCCTTTCCATCCCTTTAACTGAAGGCTGTAGACCTCATTTTACTACGTATCCTTGGGTTTTCTGGGATTAAATATTACCCAAGGCTTCTGGGATCCCCCGGGGGCAGGGCGATCATATCATTGTCCAAACTGGGAGACTCTGAGAAGGACATGGAGTGTCAGTAACAGTCATGATGAGACGAGAGGCCCAGGACACACAGGACGGGACAGGACGCTCCCCCATCCACAGGGCTGTTGCTCGCAGGTTCTAGAGGGAAGTAACTAGGCTTGACTTCACTTCTGTTTAGGTGGCTGCTACAGATAATGTTTAAGTACCTTCTGGGCACACATTTTCATCATATCATGATTTTCTTTGCCCCCGTAAACATTTACCAAAGTCTGTATAACGCACCTCTACTCTCCCAGTGACCCCCGACCACAGAGTACAGCAATGTCTAACAGGATGCTCAGACCAGAAGTACATAATCCATTATACTGATGTCTGAGCTTAGACTGAGTATCTGGGTAGCTAAACTGGGTTGGATATTTTCAGCTTTCCTCAGGCTTTCTGGTAAGAGGCAGGAAAAGCCAAAAAGAGCAGAGGCATTTCTTTGCAGTCGCTCTGCATTCCCTGACAGATACACGTTCTCCCAAAGGGATGACACAGGGCAGGCTGAACAGCAGCAGTTCATTTAGTCCGGATTCTGGATTGTTTGGGAGAGTGGATCCTGGAAATACAAGTTGCTTGGGACCCTCTCAGTTTTCTGCCATCAGCAGAGGAAGTGTATTACAGTCAGACTTTACGATTATATTTCAGCAACCCCCTGCAGAACACACAGGCTTCCCATGGTCAGAAGTCAACCTGCTTTGAAATAGCAAAGACGGACTCTTCTTCGACACGAAATACAGAACATGGATTGAAGTACCAAGACGTACAAATAATTTAAGAAATACAGTTGTATCTATACGCAGAGGTCCTTAAAGCAACAGATTCACTCAACAAGCCAATTCTCATGTAATCTGTCCGGTATGGCCTGGCTTTTCAAATCCCACCCACCTTTTATAACCCATCTCGTGTTGAACACAGTCAAGTTTTGTATTAAAAAAAATACTTCAAAATTTAATAGGCGTGTGGATGAATAGGAAAAGAGAAAGGAATTATTGCGGGAGATTTACCTGCAGGAAAGAGAATTTAGCAACATTGTGATTCAGATTATCAGGGAGAGCTTTTCACCAACCTGATCGCCCGAATGACAGTTTTCAGTGGTGGGGTGAGGTCCTCCACGGACACGTCACACTGGCATCCTTTGTCATCATACACGTCGTCGGTGCCAAGCGCCGTGTCAGCTGCAAGAGAAAAGGGCCAGTTAGGTAGCAGCATAGCGGCAATTTAAAACTTGTGACCGAATTGGTCTTACGTAGGGATGGCGGGGAATTCACAGACTCGGCTTACAAATCAACACGTATAAGGTCGGCCAATTGTTTTTCCCAGTATTATTCTTTCTCCTTCTCCTACAACCTAACCGATTTCACGTGGTTTGACATGACTGCCTTTCTGAGCTGTTTTCCATGGGGAAATGGGGCTGCTGACACACTTTCTTCCCGGTAGAGGTGATGGATTTGTGTCGATTCACTCATGCTCTTTTGCCCAGTTCTTTTGAAACTGACAGCGAGGGTTTAAATAACAGCTGTTTGGAGTTAGGAAAGCAGTGTTTGGACATTTAATGAACTGCCCTGTATATAGAGAGCTTGGAGCCCATGGCACTGACCCCAGTCGTCCCACACCCTGAACGAGTGTGCTAAGCGTTCGGATCCAAGTACACGGACTCCCTGTCGGTTACTGGACATGGGCAGCCCAGGACAGAGCTTGCTGATGACAGCACTGCCAAGGCCGAGGGCAGATTCTCAGACTGGATAAGAAAATCAGTTTCCCGTAAACCGAGCAAAATAACTTTCGGCTTAACGGCAAAGTTTGACAAAAAGGCAGGGTTACAATAAACACCAAATTACTAAGAATTTATAAAATTAATAAGGAATAAGCATATCATTGCAACTTGGTTTTCAGTAACAGAATATTGAAAGCAGGTTAAAATTCCTGTAACGAGGAAAAGGTTAAATAAGTACTGGTAGGTTTATTTAATGGAATATTGAGAATCTGTTAAAAATGATGACTAATGACTGGAAAACTGTCACAATATATTATTAAAGAAACAATCTATATCTGGGATTAAGAATGATTTTATTTTTTCCTGCTTGGCTATATTTTCTAAAATCTCTGCAATGAACATGTATGATCCTGGTAATAAAGTAACAAAAGCGTACTCAGGAGAAAAGAGTTATGTAGCCTCAAATACTACTGGAACCTCTTTATTTATTATTTTTATTTTTTATTTTGGCCGCACAGCTTGCGGGATCTCAGTTCCCTGCCGGAATCCTAACCAGTAGGCCACCTGGGAACTCCCCTATTTGAGCCTCTTTAAATGTTGACGTAACGAAGGGACTAAAACTACTTTCTGTCTCCTGCCCTGATTAGTGATCATCTACTACGTCATAAACGAAGGAGACTTTGCCATGGGCTGTCCTGGTTGGGTTACAGGTCCTGAAACGCTGTAGGAGGCCCGTGCACCGGAGCAGGGCTCACATCCGGGATGCAGTTGGGGCATCGCTCAGTTCAACGATTCACTGTGTGTTTACTCGGTTTATGGTGTGCTGGGAACAGGGGTGGTGTGGGGAAGAGATACAGATGGGTCTTCACAGCTCTCTGTCATGGTCGCTCTGGCCTTCTGACCCCAAGCCTCCTAAGTGGGTTCTCGAGAACCACCAACTCACAATAACAATCATAACAGCAACCACTCGCTGAAATGTGTGCCAGGCGCTTAGACAAAGCTTCTGCACGTACTAGTTTTCTTATTTACAGCAACTGTACAGGTTGGTGATGCTATGCCTGGTTTTTAGACACTGATATCAAGGCTCCGAGAAGGTAAGCATAATAATTAAACAGCATAAAAGTCAGGGTCCTTTTATTGTTGTGAGGTTAGTGGAAAACTTTTTCCGCAGGTAGGTGCTGTCACAATAAGCACAAAAGTAAAGATAGTGAAACTATAATGTTCGCAAGTGGAGCGGGGAACGTCCCAAACGGCGACAAGACAGTTTTCTCCCTGCCCCCGTCCTGCTCCCCAGTAAGACCTTCTGTCTCTCTGTCGCGGTTAGCATTAGGCTGGGCAGAGGATGGGAGACATTGTATCCAAAGCCATTTTATTAGGGACTTTCATTATACCACTTACAACTTGATTATTCAAGGCATAAATCAAGCTCTCAGTCTTTAAAAAAAGTTTTTTCTTTTTGTAAGTTTGGTCAGGGCAAACTAATAGGAAATACATCTTTGCTGCCATGTGTTGAAGCAAGGGCTGAGTTAGAGAATATTCCCCCTTATTCCAAAGCCACAAAAGTGGGGTAAATGCCATCTTTCTGTTTTGTAAATATCTTGAGATGTCCATATTCTTTCCAGTGAGGTTAATGACAATGAAATGTTCTTCTCATGATTCCTAGAGGCTTAAAACCCGCGTGACCTCTGAGGCACCTGGGCGGGGCTGGGCTTCCAGCCAAGGCTGGCTCTGTGCTCTCTGCTCTCCGATCACACTGCTGGCCCTCTGCCCTGGCATTTGCAGAATGTGGGTCATGGGAACAGGGGCTCACGTGAGCACCAATCTGCAAAAACCCAGTCCTGAAGGGCTGCGTGCCAGTGGCGTGCAGTGCTCCCCAAGCCGTGCTCCGTGTGGGCGAGCCTCTGCGTCTGGTGGGCCTGCCCTGTGCGCGCCCCGAATGTGCTGGGAGGAAAGGGAGCTGAAAATACAGCCCTCTGTCTCCCCCAAGCCTCTCTGTCTCCTAGTAATTAGCTGTGTTCAAGATTTGCTTTCAAATACTTTGTTTCCCCAGGTTTTGGAAACTGTATTCCATGGTTTTTGCAAAGAACCACCTGGACCTTACATGATAGAGAGGAAGTAAAGAGAAGATTCTGGAAACTCCTGCTATGTCCAAAGACCGTCTTCCTGTTCCCACTATAAATTTTGCCATCAAGATGCAGGTGTTTTTGAGAAAAATGACAGGTAGTTTCTGGTTCTTTCTCTCTGTCACCTGCTCTTACAGATTAGATTTCTTGACGAAATGATTATAATGGTTTTCAACCTTGGCTGCATGTTAGAATCACACCTCAGTACTCAGGAGGGGCTGGAACCCAGGCCTCAGAGTGTTTATAAAAGCTCCCCAGAGGTGTCCACGTGCAGCCAAGAAGGACCACTGACTGGAAGTGGAAAACAGTGCCCCTGGTTTCCCCCAGTTGGAGCCGACCAGTCTGTGTGTGTGTGTGTGTGACCAGTCTGCCATCGGACTTGGGCTCATCTCCATGTTTCCCCTCGCGTCACCAGTGTATTTCGCACAGCTTGAGACAATATAGGTGCTTCCCAAGACAAAAGGAAATAATCACATCATAAAAAACAGAAAAAGAAATCCCTTACAAGCTGGTGACCTGGGAACAGGTTTCATCATCTTATTGTTCAGCCTGGAGGCCTCGGCTTTCTGAATTCCAGCCACTGTTTTCCACCCCTCAGCCACCTGAGACCCGCTCTGCAGGCCATGACCCTGTTCTCGTTCAACAGAGTCACTACTGTTCTTACACACAAGAGACTCACACGTGCAGAGACAAAAATAAAATCAAACTGTCAAAACCTAGCAGAAAACATCTGTTTGTCTGTGGAGGAAACGGTAATGGCCTGATGTTTGGTCACTAAGAGGAATTATAAAGGAGACAGCTGACTGCTTTGGTCATGAAGACAGAAAATGCTACCACCTGAAATGACCAAATTATAATGCAAAGAAAAGTCCTGATTAGGAAAAAACTGAAAGGTATAAAAAAGCTTAATATTTATAATGTATAAGAAGCTTATTTGAATGGATCACAATCCAAAATATTAATGTATTATACAAATAAGTCAGTCAGGAAAGACCACCAGTAGCAAAAAATGATAGAAAACTTTTCAATCTAACTAGAAATTAAAAAAAAATTAAAATTATTTGAAAGTATGGACTTATACTTATTTAGTAGCAAAAGAATAATAACTAATACTAACAAAATTGAGGTGACTCTGGTATACTTTGACATTGCTAGTGACAATGTAAATCAGAACAAAGTTTTATGGCAAGAAAAAGTTTAAAAAAATTTAAAATTAACAATCTTATAATTTTATACCAGAAAAGTTATCTTTGGAAAATAATTTCAAAAAGAAAATAAAGATAGCTTAATGTAATAATTTTTATTGCATCATTGCTTATTGTAGAGAGATAGTTAATTTCAATGTCCCAAAGTAGGAAACTGTAAATTATAGTATTTGACCATGCTGATGTACTACACAGCTACAAAAACGATAATTATGAACAGTACATGGTAGTATGAAAGTATTTTTAAGTGTTCAGTAAAATTAAAATATGAAACCAAATACTCAAGTTGATTAGAACTATATACCATGATATATAAAAAGAAAAGCAGCTAGAAGTAGAAAACCAGCTAGAAGTGAATATATCAAAATGAAATTAGCTGTATCAGGGCATGAGACTATAGATGATTTACATTACTTTTATTGGGTTGGCCAAAAAGTTCGTTCAGGTTTTTCCATAAGATGTTCCTTAAGGAATTTAAAGATTTTTTTCCATCACAAAAAAATATGTTTTTTGAAATAGAGTATTTGAAAAATAGGAAAACAATTAGAACGAAGAAAATAAAATCTTCCCAAGTTGCGCAACTTAAAGAACTACTGTAATATGTTTCTTATAGTAAAAATGTGAAAGCTACAAGTTCGCAATACATTTTAGGCATTTAAATGGACCACGTAATGATTCTATTCCACTGTGCTACAAGGAACACACATTAAAAAGTCCACTATCAATGGTGGTGATAACTAATTTATTACAACCTGTTATGAAGTATAATTGATTTTCCAATTCTGCTGCTGCTTGTCTGTCAATTACCTTTTCCCCACTATCATTTCCGATACCTTAAATATCATCTTAAATTTACAGTCTCCACTTCAGCCATGTGCTAGTTCAAAGGCATCTCCTTTAATCCAGCTGAGTTTACTATAACTGCCTGGGTCCTGATGCAGCAGCACGATATTATTTTGCTACGTCCTTGTTTGGGGACTTTCCTTCTGTTCTGTGCTGGGTGCTGCTGTGTCCTCAAGACACTAATAAGAAACCCAGAAAAATACTCCAGATAATATATTTTTTGTTCTACACTTTTGCCTTTTCAAATAGCTTTTATTTAACTTTGTTTTTCTCTCATTATGACAGTAATGCATGCTTCTCCTAGAAATTTTGAAAATTCGAATTTTAAATTAAATCATGGAGAATGAGTAAAGGTTTTTGTACTTCTAACACTTGGGCAAATCCTATTAAATTTAGGCCTCTTCCCTTCCAGTATCTTTCTTTGCATCAGCTGATGTTTAACGTCAAAGTCAATTTCTCAACACCGATTAGAAGCTGTACATCTCTGGGTGCCATGCGGGGGACTTTGCTTTGATAGCTCAAAAGCCCTTATTCAGCCTCATCTTATTATATGGCTGTTTCATCTCATGCTCCAGCTACACCGGACGATGAACAGTTCCTCAAGGTGCTGTCTAAGCATTATTACCTTTGGCTACTCTCCCAAGGGCTACACTCTACACATCCCCTTTCCATTTTTTTCTTCCTTTCTTTTTGGCTGGCAATCCGCGGGTGCTGAATTTGCAGTAGACAGATGATTATATGCATAGAGCACCACAAAAGCAAGAGCACCCCAAAATGAGAAGAACATCGGAATCTTTACAACAAATCACCTCCATTTCAGCATGCGTATAACTCTTGCGCCGTGTTGAAAACTAGAATTTTATTTTGCGGTTTAGCAATTCCTGTTGATTTTGAGTTATCCAAAGCCAAGAGCATGAGGGCAGTAGGACAGAGTTCAGAGCCTCAGATCCAGCTTTCCAGACACAAGCCTTTTGAGTCTGTGGCCTCCGGAAAATGCAGCCTAACCCCCAAGACTGACTCAGCCCTGTCCTCCTGTTCTGCATACATATCTCTTATATTTGTTGTTTACAACCCCTCTCCTTGGCAGACAGTGAGCTGCGAGGGCAGGGACCACATCCTTCATCCACGTATCCATCTCCCCTGTATCTCCTCATGCATGGACCTACCACCCCCAGAGCCCTGACGGTGCACGTTTGCTTCGTGAGTGAAGCATTTCCCCTTGACTTCAATAAAGTCTGGAGGTAGGATTTTGGGACTGGATGTAGGACCTTCGTTCATTCAGTCCTTGTGTGTGAGATGGCTTACAAGGATGAGCTGTAATTTAAAATATTACACTGCCAGACTGGAAATGTTGTGCTCATTTCACACAAATGAAGGAGCTGCCGCTCGGAGTGAAAAATGACGTAAGTGGGGCTTTTAAAATGGGGCCAGAGCAGCCACCCCGGAGGAACTGCCTTGCATCCTGTTTTCTGACCCTGTGAACTGGGCCAAACTGCCGACATCCCAAGAAGTCAGCAAGAATGAGAAGACCGTGTTGAAGGGACTGATGAAAATGAACCTCTACCTGGTGACCACTTTGCCGGACTCATCAGTGAAGTGCAAATCCAATAGCTTTACTTATCAGCACCAGTGGACTCTTCTTAAGAGCAACCTGTCTCATCTTCCTCTTACTTGTTTCATTAAAAACCCCGATTCCCTCTCCTGTAATAGGGACACTATTTGTGTTTCTACCCCAATACATGTATCCCAAATTGAAATTCTCTGATCCCAAATAAATGCTTTTGCCTCTTGAATTGGTTTCCTGTTTTATTTTAGGTTGATATCAGTGAGCTTAGATGACCAGCCCAAGATACAGGGTTATTAGGGTACAGCAGTCCTTTGAACACTGAGATCGCGCCTCCCTGTGCACAAATCTCCCCGTGTTCTGCAGAGTAAAAGCTCGAGTCTTCAGAAGGCCTGCAGGGCACTGTGTGCCGCCCCTTCTCCCACCTTCCCCTCTGTTCCCTCCAGGCCCCCCGGCTGCTCTGCGCGCCGTGCACCTCTCTCCCTAGGGCTCCCTCTGGGGATGCTCCCTTCCAGACGGCCTGTGGGCTCCGTAGCAGCTGAGGCCTCTGCTCAGTGTCTGTTCTCCAAGAGAACGACCAGGACTCCCTTACCCAAGGCCAAGAGTGTCATCTTGTTCTCTGATGTATCTCAAGCGCCTGGAACAGATTGCCTGGAACAGGGTAAGCAAACTAGCATTTACTCAGGGAACCAGTCAGGGTGAGTGATACCCGTCCGCTCCATCTCTCTGATTGATCACAAAGTTTAATGCACTAGCTAACCTCTGGATTTGGCCTTATCGTTTTCTCTTTTACTGTTGTTTTTTTTTTTGTTGTTTGTATGTTTTGGTGATCTTTCATGACTAGATACATACTTTGAGATCTTACTGTGGAAAAAAGATCCAATTTTTCCTCAAAGTGTTTAATTTTTATAGGATTTAAAAATAGGATTTCCCCCCAGTGGTCCATGAAAATATTTAAGAGGCAAAATAAGTTTAAAGTAAAAGCATGAATAACTTCTATAGTAGAACTCAGGAAATACTTGCTGAATAAATATGGTACACTGCACTTTACTTTTAGGTTGACACGCAACCTGTAGGTCCACTTTAAATTCTTGAGTCTGTAAGTTTACAATTAGTAAATAAGAGAAGAATTTTAACATCAGTACAAGAGCAGCAGGGCCCTCTACCCACATCCTCCGTATAAATATAAAAGCCCATCCTGACTTACTTTCCTCTTCAGGAACAATGTATACTAATGGAAATGTCAATATATTACAGTGAGATACAGAGTAACTTCATAAATCACTTTTGGATACTCACTCCCCTGTGCGTTTCCAAATGTGACCTTTAATCCAGTGCTTTACCGTGTTAGCACAGCAGGGACAAAGGGTGAGGTTTCAGTCATGTGACCATGGTTCACTCAGTCCTGAATCTTAGAAGGTTTGGAGGAAACAGCTTAAAAGTGAGTTCTCATTAAGAATTAGGAAACCATCTCACTGAATTCTGATAAAAATAAAATATAATGCTATAAGGAAATTTCTGATTCATCTGTGAACATTTTCTCATGAATTTTTTTTTCTAGGCTGTAGAATTAAAGTGCTATAGTACTAGGGAAAAAATTCTGAAAAATAAATATTTGTTTTTATTGAAAAAAAGCCCCAGTATTCATATCTGTGTCCTCTACTGGTTTCAAAATAAAACATCCTTTTGAGTGTTTAAAGCAATATTCTAGATAAAGAGCTACTTTTAATATTTTGAACGGGTAATTGCATTTTCCGGTATATTTTTACCAAAGTAGATGTAAATGTTAGCACAACTGAAGATTATAGATTGATAGAGACTGCATAACTCAGCTGTGCTTGCTGTTTATTTTATTTTTTGGTGTTGTGACATTCTCTATGTGGAGCAGAAAATTTGGGACCCAAAATACAGTTGTGGTACCCATAACAGAAATGAAGAGGTACAATCAAATACACTATCAGGGGAAGTGCAGCTGACCTTTTTTTTTTTTGCCAAAAAAGAGTTAGATCTAGATTATCCTGTGACTACCACATTCTAAAAAAGTGGCTCTATATACCATGAAAACTCCCTCAGCTCCTTAGAAGACTTTCACAGTAAAGAGAAAATACAACTGGCCTTTGACTGGACTTGACAACTTTGCTGTTGGCATGGCCTAGCAT
Organism: Leucopleurus acutus; assembly: GCF_964270905.1. Classification (NCBI taxonomy): domain Eukaryota; kingdom Metazoa; phylum Chordata; class Mammalia; order Artiodactyla; family Delphinidae; genus Leucopleurus; species Leucopleurus acutus. Next base: position 79,478,422 of record NC_139157.1, read on the forward strand.
CAGTTTCCAAATCTGCCTGACTTTTAGACACAATAAGGAATACACTTGCTGTTGCGATCTAGCGTGCGCGTGCGCGCACACACACACACACACACACATGATAGAAGCTGCCCTGTAGGTTAAGATGGTAGAATGAACATACACATCTAATCCTGATACCTCTGAAAAGCTCACTAAAACTATAGTGATGATACGTTTTAAAAAGACTTAAACACATAAAAGGATAGAACAGGAGGGGAGGCAGCAACAACATAATCTTGAAAGTAGGAAAGCAGCTGGGCAAGTGAGGTAGCCGACTGGCTGGCACCAGAGAGAAAACCCCAAGCCAAGGCTGGGAAAAGCCGAGAAACAACAAAATTCACACTTCAGAGAAGTCAGGGCAGCACTCAGTCCCTGCGGGGTGACTCACTGGAGGGAGGTTGTGTGCACCCTGCCTGCAGCCTTGGGCAGGACTCTGCTCCTTTTCCAGCAGGGTTCTGGCTGGGGGGCTTCGGACGAGGGGTCCTCAGGCATGGGTTCCAAGTGACCATATACAGCTTGAATGCTGAGAACCCACTAGCGCCTGGTCACCATCTCAACAATGGCAGCAGGACCTGTACCTCCAGGTAGGAGTCTGGAGAAGACCTCTCTGGGGGTCTGACCGGCCCAAGAAGAAACAGCTGAAGGTCCTGACCCCAGAGGTTTCACAGGAAACGGCTGACCCAGATCCACCCATGGGGAAGGTCAAGCTGGCCGCCCCCGGCCACATGCTCAGAAGTTCCAGTCACCCTTGTCGGATCCCACACTTCTCTGCGAGGAGACACCCAAAGTTTACTAAATGCCTGAGGAAATCGTCCAGTACAAAGAGATCAAGAGCAACCCAAAACGAAGCAAAAGAAAACACTGTTATTAACATCTTCACAGAGATAAAGCAAGGTCCTACATCCGTGCAGCAAAAACAGGAAGCTAAAATAGAGGGACACAGTAAACAATCACAACGACAATAAAGAACCTTAGAAATGATAGGTTTGGAGGATAAAGTTGGCCAGAACTCCCCAAAAACAGAACAAAAAGACAAAGAGGTAGAAAATGGGAGAAAAAAGAAGAAAGTCAGATGGCCGGTCCCCAAGCCCTGCCTCTAAATAATGAATTTCCATGAGACAACAGAGAAAATGAAGGGAGGAGGTCATTTAAAAAAAAAAAAACACAACAAAACATTCTAGAACAGAAGGTCACAAATTACCAGTTTGAAATGACCCCTTGAGTCCCCACTATAGTAGATAAAAATACATCTGTGCCCAGGAAAATCATTATGAAAATTCACAACACTGGGGACAAAAGTGGATCGTACAAAGTTCCAAACGTAGGACAGGCAACATCACACCGTTGGTTACGTACAAACATCAGGATGGCTTTGGACTTAACAATCCTGAAAACAAGCACACCAGGGTACAATGCTTTCAAAATTCCAAAGTGATGTGATTTCTGGCCTAAAATTGTATACCAAGCCAACCTATCAAGCAACATGAAGGTGGAAAAAAGCCATTTTCTGACATGCAAGATCTCCAAAAAAATTTGCTTTCCTTGTACTCTTCCTCAGGAGTGTTCTGGAGGACGCACCCCATCAAAATGGGCATGTAAATCAAGACAGAGGACGACCCGGTGCAGGAGACACGGCTCAGGATGAGGGTGAAGGAAACCCTGGGTGGTCGCCGTGCGCCAGGCGGAGATGCTTCCGTCCATGTAGGACTGGCGTGACCCATGCGCAGGCAGGTTGTTGGAGGTCAGCAATATGCCTTCCATCACAGGGGCTAAATCATGAAAGACAAAACCATACGCCCCTGTAGGCTGGGAAGGCAATCTAGAACATCAAAACGAAGCCAGAAGCTGATGTCTGTGCAGCAGGCTTGCTGAGCAGCCGGCCTGGCTGAGAGGACGGGGGGCGTCTCCAAGAAACACCACCATGGAACTGGGTCATTGAACTGACACAACTGACCTTGTGAACAGTTTTACTGACAGATTATTGCAAGATGTGGGAAGAATTATGAAAGCAACAACAGCAAGAAATAGGCATTTATTTACTACCGGAAAAACAAACAGTAGTAGTACAATATAATACGTATAGGTATAATGTAGACCCTGAATTCTGACTTATCAAAAAATTACAAAACCTAGATTGGAAGGATGGGAGGGTCTGCAGAAGGTAAACAGTGAAAAAAGAGCTAAATCTTCATTTACTAGAATTTTAAGTTAATAGAAAATGTTCAGAATTGATTAATCAGAAGTTAGCTGTATGCACATACTATTGAAAAAATACAGACATTGGTTAAGTATCAGAAAAAACAACAGAAAAATAGAAATGGTTGCTTCTGGAAAGAAATCCTGGGGGGTGGAGTGGGAGAGCTGAGGCAGGGAAACATCATATTCTGATATAAAGAGTTCATATTATTTCACTTTTTATTTATTATTTTCAATTAAACTTTCAGTTTTGTTAGTTGTAACTACAAATTCAAATTTGTAATTGTGGAATCATATGCAGTTGCAAGAAATAATACCGAGGTCCTGTGTACCCTTTATTCAGTTTCCCCCAGTGATAATACCTTGCAAAGCTACAGTGCAGTGTCACGGCCAGGGTGTTAACACTGATACAGTCCAGATACAGAATGTTTCCATCACCACCAGGAGTTCCCATGTTGTCCTTTTACAGCCACACTCCTTCCTCCCATCCCCTACCCGCCATGACTCCTGGCAACCACTAATCTCACTTCCATTTCTATAATTTTGTAATTTGGAGAATGTTATATAAATGGAATCATATAGTATGCAACCTTTTCAAATTGGCTTCTTTTCCACTCAGCATAATTCCCTCAAGATTCAGCCAAGCTGTGCATATCAATAGCTCGTTCACCTTTGCTGCTGAATAGTACCCCTGGTACATGTGTACCAGAGTCTGTCTAACCAATTCACCAACTGAATGACATCTGGGTTGTTTCCAGTTTCTAGTTATTATGCTATGAACACTTGTGTACAGGTTTTCTATGAACGAAAATTTTCATTTCTCTGGGATAAATGCCCAAGAATACGATTTCTTAGTCATGCTTAGTTTTATAAGAAACCACCAAACTGTTTTCCCGACTGACTGTATTATTCTACATTCCCACCAGCAATGGATAAGAAATCGTTTCTCTGCATTCTCCCCAGCATTTTGTGTTGTCATTGCTTTTTATTTTGGTTATTCTGATAGGTGTGTAGTGATATCTCCTGTGGTATCAGTTGGCATTTTCCTAATAGCAAATGAATTTAAACATCTTTTCATGTGCTTATTTGACATCTGTGTACCCTCTCCAGTGAAATGTCTGTTTTTATCTTTTGACCATTTTCTAATTCAAATTTTTTTTTTTTAACTCTTGAGTCTTATCTTTGTTGGACATGTGGTTTGCAGACCTTTTCCCTCAGCCTGCAACTTGTCTTTTCATCCTCTTAACAAGGTGCTTTGCAGAGCAGACGTTTTAAATTTTCATGAAGTCCACTTTGTCAATTTTCCTTTCATGGATCGTGCTCTTGGTGCTGAATCTAAGAACTTTTTGCTTAGCTCCGGATCCTGAAGATTTTCTCTTACGTTTTTTCTAAAAGTTTTATAGCTTTATGTTTTTACATCTATGATTCATTTTGTGTTCATCTTTATTATTTGACTTTTAAAACTAGGCAAATGTATTACTTTGGTAAAATACGAATTCTTTGGAAAAAATCTAAAAGGCTGATGAAATAATCCTGACTCCCACTACTTGTGATGCAGTCTGTTTCCTATTCTGTCCTGCCTCATCCCATCTACCCCACACCTCCCACCTTGTGAGTTTGATTTCACGACACTCTACTGTAGATTGAAAAGGACTATAGACAGTCTCTTCTGCCTGGTGCAACCCCCATTTTTACTTCTCTTCATTATTTCTTCTTTTCTAACTTCTCCATCATCAGTTCTCTCTCAGATGTTTAAAAAAATCACCCACTGCTCTTTGGCACAAAAGATAAAAACTCTTTTTTTGTCCCTTTCACGCCCTTCCCCGCCAGGTGGCACACAGAAATGCGCGTAGTCTGCAGCCCACGTCTCATAAGGGCGGGCAGTGGGTGGGCTCCACACCGGCTGAGATAAGTTACAGCCTGGGAAAACGAGGGTTACTCTCATCGCTTTCTCTTTGAAGTTTCTAAGTCACCTCAGAAACAGAACACTGCATCCGTATTCTTCACCAAACTACATCCTTGATAACTTCCTAAAATATGATTTATCTCAAATTTCAGTGCAAACGTAGCACACGGCTGATTACTCCCAGGCAGGTAAAATATACCACACACAGTGGCTGCCGACCACGGGAAACCTGGTTGCTGGAATTCGGTCAAAATGGTAATCTAACCGTGTTTAGCAAACACACTAACCAGCACCCTCGCAATTTGGAAAACCAGATTTTTATTTTTTTTGTTCTCAGTCTTGCTAATTAGCAACATTCAGAAATACTAATTCACACTAATGAGGGATCTATTATGTAAGACACTACTGCACTTGAGCACTTTCTCTGTAAGACCAAAGACCCCACTCACGCTGACTGAGTAGATAATTCATGCACTATCAGCATCTTAACTTATGTTAATTATGATGTGAATTTCTCTAAGATTCTCTATTAGGGATTGTCAATTAACCTTACTGGCTAGCAGAAATGCTGGCAAAAATTCATGGATGGTTCCTGACACTTAATTAAAAGGAGTCTTTCTGTTTTGAGTGATGATATGAAGCATTGGAGAGTGTTCAAAAATAACTGACATGGTCTCTATGCTAAAACTGCTGATCACACCATAACAATGCCTAGTAACTGCCTAGTACAATACTTAAAAAATTATTTTGAATCGCACAGGTTACTATTGATATATTCACCATCTTTATTCAAAAGGGAACATTGGAGTATGTTTTATACTTCTTTTAAAATTATTGCAACAATAAGGCAATACAGGAGTTTAATTATCTTCTTAAAAACCACTCAAATATCCAGTTTATTGACTATCTCAACATTCAGTGATTCAGCAATAAACACGTTTAATAATATCACACTCTGGGCTTCAGTGATGCATCTCATTTGTGTGGGGGGCTTTTTACAATCCCAAAGCAATTTCTATAAAGAGGTGCAATGAACTGACTCCTGACTAAATAAATATTAAATCATTTATTTGGTCATTATCTGTTAATTATCCATTCGCGATAAATATTTTCTCAGCAACTATTATGTGCCATGTACTGTGCTGTCATATAGTAAATCAATGCCTCTCTTCCAGAACGAACGCATTATTTCTGTCACCTTTAATAAAGGCAATGATCCATGATAAAAAATAGTCTGAGATATAATAAGGATAACTTCATTCTTCCTGTGATTATATAAATTATTTACCAGGAAGACTCCTAAAACTCACTCTAAGGAATAAAGAAAGAAAGTTTGTGTGAACATATAGCTTTTAAACTTCCATTTACCGTTGACAGAAATTGCCATCGAGTGCTGGAAGAAAGGAAGATGAAAACATGCAAATTAATCAAGCCCAGGACTTTAACTCATTAAAATCAATGCAGAAATTAGCATTAATAAATTAACAAATAATAACAATACATTCAATGTACTGAGTACCTGTTCTGTGCCAGGCAAGAATATTACACACATTACATCTCACTAGGGCACAAACAATCCTATTAGGGAGGTTTTATTCCTGCTACTTTATTCTATTTCATTTCTTTGGCCACATGGCAAGGCTTGTGGGATCGTAGTCCCCTAACCAGGGGCCCTCAGCAGTGAAAGCGCGAAGTCGAGTCCCAGGCACTGGACCGCCAGGGAATTCCCTCCTGCTACTTTAGGAAGAGAGAAGGAACTCAAGCACAATGAGGTTAGGTCACTTGCCTCCTCCCCAACTACCTTGTGGGGGAAGTGGGATTTGTAACAAGCTCCCTTTTATTCCCAAACTGTGTTTTTAACCACTGTGTTGGATTAATTTAATTTTCATAAAAAATTTCTTGAGAGCTCACCATACTGAATTGAAAACAAATATATAAATAGTCACAGCTTTGTGAAAACATTTTTTTCTCACTCATAGACACAGAGATCGACTTTTGTAGACTTTCATAGTTCTGCCGGTAAGTGATCTCAGTGTGTGCAATAAAAGCAAGGCAAATTCATAGTCCAGCAGGACTGCCTTTATTAGAACGAACGCTCCGGTAATCCTAGCACAGCCAAGTGATTATAAGAAAGCAAAGGCCAACCACTGAGACAATCGCGGGTCCAGCCTGCCGGCACCACCCCAGCTGGCCTCCTCGTACAGTAAAATAACTGAACCAGGTCAGATTGGAAGAGGCTGATGGATGGCTCCTGCTATTCTAGACTAAGACAGACAGTACGTCACCTTAGGGAGAAACATTCTGAAACATGGCAAAGTGACTTAAAAGAACTTACTGAATCTTATCTCCAAAAAGATGAGCTCTGTCTCCTTTGAACCATATTCAGAGACATCTGACCACAGTCAAACAGTCAGGATTTGCAGTGGCCCAACAAACTGCAGAATTACAAATCTGCACTATTCATTAAACAATTCTGTTGGGGAGTTCAAAATAGATCTGGTAAACTATTCCCCAACTTTCAATTCTTATTAGGCTAGCAGCGATACTGCCAGGAAATGACAACGTGTTGACATTGGTACCATTTGGGTGAGCTTGGCCAGAGATGGCAACGTTTAAGAGTGGCCTTTCAAAAAATAATGGGAATTACTGATGTGTTACCTTGATGCTTGAAGGGGTGGGAAACAATACTTATAGATTATGTAATGACTAAGGGAGCATGGCTTGAGCAGACAGGCCATATTAATTGGAAAAGAAGATATCAAATCGTTTGACTAACACTACACTTATAGCTGATTTATTCCACATTTCATGCATTCACTCATTCGTGATGTGATGTATGTGAAAGACATCTGCTAAGCAGCATGGTAGGACAAGAAGAGCTTTGGAATCATGCCTAAGCGCGATTCCAAACCCCAGCTCTGTATTTAGATTGAGCTACGTGGGCAAGTTATTTACATTTTCTGGGTCTCAATTTTTTTATCTGCAAAACAGCTGTGTGGGTGTTGAAGGAGCTAACAGATGGAAAATGCCTAGATGATTGGAATAGTATTGCCGATCGCTGGAACAAAGCTGGAGCCGTCCATAGGGGTGAATGGGGGACCGCTGACGCCAGAAATAACAGTCTCCTACACTGCTGTTGCAACAATATTCTTTAACAGTGGACTATCATTACCTACAGAGGAGCTGACAAGTGCTTTGGTGCATAGAAAACTACATCTCTTTATTCAGATCTTTACACTTGCATTCTTCCCAGGAGCAACATGGCTTTTTCTTCAGCTTTTGTCAATCACACCCATTAATGAATGCTTTTTAAAAGGGCTGCAGACAGTAGGTTGCATGCCTCCCCTTGCGTCTTCTGCAGTGATTTTAACGATGGCAGTTGGTGGAAAAGAGCCATGTGGCTGATAGGGTCTTGGTGCTCCAGCTGGGTGTCAGGACTGTGCCTCTGAGGTCGGAGAGCCGAGTTCTGGACATTGGTTCACCAGAGACCTCCTGGCTCCACATAATGTCAAACGGTGAAAGCTCTCCCAGAGATCTCCATCTCAACGCTAAGACACAGCTCCACTCAACGACCAGAAAGCTACAGTGCTGGACACCCTATGCCAAACAACTAGCAAGACAGGAACACAACCCCACCCATTAGCAGACAGGCTGCCTAAAATCAAAATAAGATCACAGACACCCCAAACACACCACCAGACGTGGTCCTGCCCACCAGAAAGACAAGATCCAGCCTCATCTACCAGAAAGCAGGCACTAGTCCCCTGCACCAGGAAGCCTACACAACCCACTGAACCAACCTTAGCCACTGGGGGCAAACACCAAAAACAACAGGAACTACGAACCTGCAGCCTGCAAAAAGGAGACCCCAAACACAGTAAGTTAAGCCAAGTGAGAAGACAGAGAAACACACAGCAGATGAAGGAGCAAGGTAAAAACCCTCCGGACCAAACAAATGAAGAGGAAATGGGCAGTCTACCTGAAAAAGCATTCAGAATAGTGATAGTAAAGATGATCCAAAATCTTGGAAATAGAATGGAGAAAATTCAAGAAACATTTAACAAGGACCTAGAGGAACTAAAGAGCAAACAAACAATGATGAACAACACAATAAATGAAATTAAAAATTCTCTAGAAGGAATCAATAACAGAATAACTGAGGCAGAAGAATGGATAAGTGACCTGGAAGATAAAATAGTGGAAATAACTACTGCAGAGCAGAAAAAAGAAAAAAGAATGAAAGAATTGAGAACAGTCTCAGAGACCTCTGGGATAACATTAAATGCACCAACATTCAAATTATAGGTGTCCCAGAAGAAGAAGAGAGAAAGAAAGGGACTGAGAAAATATTTGAAGAGATTATAGTTGAAAACTTCCCTAATATGGGAAAGGAAATAGTTAACCAAGTCCAGGAAGCGCAGAAAGTCCCATACAGGATAAACCCAAGGAGAAACATGCCAAGACACATATTAATCAAACTATCAAAAAGTAAATACAAAGAAAAAATATTAAAATCAGCAAGGGAAAAACAACAAATAACATACAAGGGAATCCCCATAAGGTTAACAGCTGATATTTCAGCAGAAACTCTGAAAGCCAGAAGGGAGTGGTAGGACATATTTAATGTGATGAAAGGGAAAAACCTACAACCAAGATTACTCTACCCAGCAAGGATCTCACTCAGAGTCGATGGGGCAATTAAAACCTTTACAGACAAGCAAAAGCTAAGAGAATTCAGTACCACCAAATCAACTTTACAACAAATGCTAAAGGAACTTGTCTAAGCAGGAAACACAAGAGAAGGAAAAGACCTACAATAACAAACCCAAAACAACTAAGAAAATGTTAATAGGAACACACATATCGATAACTACCTTAAATGTAAATGCATTAAATGCTCCCACCAAAAGACACAGACTGGCTGATGGATACAAAAACAAGACCCGTATATAGGCTTGAAATCATACCGAGTACTTTTTCTGACCACAACACTATGAGACTAGATATCAATTACAGGAAAAAAATCTGTAAAAAAATACAAACACATGGAGGCTAAATAATACACTACTTAATAACCAAGAGATCACTGAAGAAATCAAAGAGGAAATAAAAAAATACCTAGAAACAATTGACAATGAAAACAAGATGATGCAAAACCTGTGGGATACAGTGAAAGCAGTTCTAAGAGGGAAGTTTATAGCAATACAATTCTACCTCAAGAAACAAGAAACAACTCAAATAAACAACCTAACGTTACACGTAAAGCAATTAGAGAAAGAAGAACAAAAAACCCTCCAAAATTAGCAGAAGGAAAGAAATCATTAAGAACAGATCAGAAATAAATGAAAAAGAAATGAAGGACACAATAGCAAAGATCAATAAAACTAAAAGCTGGTTCTTTGAGAAGATAAACAAAATTGATAAACCATTAGCCAGATTCATCAAGAAAAAAAAGAAGACTCAAATCAATAGAGTTAGAAATGAAAACAGAGAAGTAACAACTGACACTGCAGAAATACAAAGGATCATGAGAGATTACTACAAGCAACTATATGCCAATACAATGGACAACCTGGAAGAAATGGACAAATTCTTAGAAAAGCACAACCTTCCGAGACTGAACCAGAAAGAAGTACAAAATATAAACAGACCAATCACAAGCCCTGAAATTGAAACTGTGATTAAAAATCTTCCAACAGGGCTTCCCTGGTGGTGCAGTGGTTGAGAGTCTGCCTGCCGATGCAGGGGACACAGGTTCGTGCCCTGGTCTGGGAGGATGCCACATGCCGTGGAGCGGCTGGGCCCGTGAGCCACGGCCGCTGAGCCTGTGTGTCCGGAGCCTGTGCTCCACAACGGGAGAGGCCACAACAGTGAGAGGCCTGCGTACCACAAAAAAAAAAAAAAAAAAAAAATCTTCCAACAAACAAAAGCTGAGGACCAGATGGCTTCACAGGTGAATTCTATGAAACATTTAGAGAAGAGCTAACACCTATCCTTCTCAAACTCTTCCAAAATATAGCAGAGGCAGGAACACTCCCAAACTCATTCTACGAGGCCACAATCACCCTGATACCAAAACCAGATGAAGATGTCACAAAGAAAGAGAACTACAGGCCAATATCACTGACTAACATAGATGCAAAAATCCTCAACAAAATACTAGCAAACAGAACCCAACAACACATTAAAAGGATCATACACCATGATCAAGTGGGGTTTATCTCAGGAATACAAGGATTCTTCAGTATAAACAAGTCAATCAATGTGATAAACCATAGTAACAAATTGAAGGAGAAAAACCATATGATCAACTCAATAGATGCAGAAAAAGCTTCTGACAAAATACAACACCCAGTTATGATAAAAACCCTCCAGAAAGCAGGCATAGAGGGAACTTACCTCAACATAATAGAGGCCATATATGACAAACCCACAGCCAACATCGTTCTCAATGGTGGAAAACTGAAACCATTTTCACTAAGATCAGGAACAAGACAAGGTTGTCCACACTCACCACTATTATTCAACATAGTTTTGGAAGTTTTAGCCACAGCAATCAGAGAAGAAAAAGAAATAAAAGCAATACAAATCGGAAAAGAAGAAGTAAAGCTGTCAGTGTTTGCAGATGACATGGTACTATACACAGAGAATCCTAAAGATGGTACCAGAAAACTACTAGAGCTAATCAATGAATTTGGTAAAGTATCAGGATACAAAATGAATGCACAGAAATCTCTTGCGTTCCTATACACTAATGATGAAAAATCTGAAAGAGAAATTAAGGAAACACTCCCATTTACCATTGCAACAAAAAGAATAAAATACCTAGGAATAAACCTATCTATGGAGACAGAAGACCTGTATGCAGAAAACTATAAGAAACTGATGAAAGAAATTAAAGATGATACAAACAGATGGAGAGGTAAACCATGTTCTTGGATTGGAAGAATCAACACTGTGAAAATGATTATACTACCCAAAGCAATCTACAGATTCAATGCAATCCCTATCAAACTACCAATGGTATATTTCACAGAACTAGACCAAAACATTTCACAATTTGTATGGAAACACCAAGGACCCCAAATAGCCAAAGCAATCTTGAGAAAGAAAAACGGAGCTGGAGGAATCAGGCTCCTGGACTTCAGAGTACACTACAAAGCTACAGTAATTAAGACAGTATGGTAGTGGCAGAAAAACAGAAATATAGATCAGTGGAACAGAATAGAAAGCCCAGAGGTAAACCCATGCACATATGGTCACCTTATTTTTGACAAAAGAGGCAAGAATATACAATGGAGAAAAGACAGCCTCTTCAATAAGTGGTGCTGGGAAAATGGACAGCTACATGTAAAAGAATGAAATTAGAACACTCCCTAACACCATACACAAAAATAAACTCAACATCACTAATCATTAGAGAAATGCAAGTCAAAACTACAATGAGGTATCACCTCACACCAGTCAGGATGGCCATCATCAGAAAATCTACAAACAGTAAATGCTGGAGAGCGTGTGGAGAAAAGCGAACCCTCTTGCACTGTTGGTGGGAATGTAAATTGATATAGCCACTATAGAGAACAGTATGGTGGTTCCTTAAAAAACTAATAATAGAACTACTATACGACCCAGCAATCCCACTACTGGGCATTTACCCTGAGAAAACCATAATTCAAAAAGAGTCATGTACCAAAATGTTCATTGCAGCTCTATTTACAATAGCCAGGACATGGAAGCAACCTAAGTGCCCATCAACAGATGAATGGATAAAGAAGATGTGGCACATATGTACAATGGAATATTACTCAGCCATAAAAAGAAACGAAATTGAGTTATTTGTAGTGAGGTGGATGGACCTAGAGTCTGTCACACAGAGTGAAGTAAGTTAGAAAGAGAAAAACAAATACCGTATGCTAACACATATATATGGAATCTAAAAAAAAAAAAAAAAGTTTATGAAGAACCTAGGGGTAAGACAGGAATAAGAAAGCAGACATAGAAAATGTAATTGAGGACACAGGGAGGGGAAAGGGTAAGCTGGGATGAAGTGAGAGAGTGGCATGGACTTATATACACTACCAAATGTAAAATAGATAGCTAGTGGGAAGCAGCCTCATAGCACAGGGAGATCAGCTCAGTGCTCTGTGACCACCTAGAGTGGTGGGATAGGGAGGGTGGGAGGGAGACACTAGAGGGAGGTGATATGGGGATATATGTATAGGTATAGCGGATTCACTTTGTTATATAGCAGAAACTAACACACCATTGTAAAGCAATTATACTCCAATAACGATGTTACAAAAATAAAATAAAATCAAAAAGAAAATGCCAGTCAACTCCTGTCGTGTATTAGGTGCTAACAACGTTGTCTTCCCTCCCTTTCCTTCTGAGGCTCTGGAAGTGAAAGAAACCATGGGGAGAAACACAAAGCGATCATCCATCGACACCGTGTCCGCAGAACCAACTGCACATAATAAGAGTGAGTAAGCTAAAGTGGCGGGTGTGGGTTGGGACAGTGGAGTCCCCACTTCACGTGAGGCCATCCCCATGATTTGCTGTGACCCTCAGGATGCAGTGACTGTCACTCTGTGAGCACTTGAGCCGAGGCCTCAGCAGACCTTGCAGGTTCCGCTTCTACTCTTTTAACAGAGAAGAACAAGCTTGACTCCATACTGGATCTGCTTCTTTTACTTTAACCTTCGTATTCTACTACTTTTGCTTCCAGTGAAGAATGTTGCCTCTAGCCTGAAATATACAGAACAGCCCATTCTCAAGGCTCTGACCTTTAAGGGTATAACACCGTTTACATTCATATAGAGATAACAAAGTTGCAGAACAGAGAATAACATTTGTCTTGTTGGAGGTTTACAAGAACATTGTGACCCAACCGCGGACAGCCGCAAGAGCAAAGGATGCTACACAAAGAAGTTTGCAACAAGTAACCACGCCCTTCCCTCATCTGGCCTTTAAAGATGCTTTGCTGAAACCCTTCAGGGAGTTTGGGGGTTTTTGGGGCCCCAGCCACCTATTCTTCTTGCTTGGCCCTGCAATAAACCTTTCTCTGCTCCAAACACCGAGGTTTCGGTATTGTTTGGCCTCACTGTGCATCAGGCACACGGACTTGCATTTGGTAACACTCTCTTAGGAACCTACCACCACGAGAATCTGCCCGACCTGCTGGAGTCTGGGAGACTGCATCGAGTGGAGATGGGTTTGCCCAGCAGCTGGTCACAGGTGTACAGGTGAGTCCAGCCAAGGCCCGAAGAACTGCCAACAGAAGTGCAGGCTGAAAAAGGGTTGCTGTTTTAAGCCACTAAATCTGGGGGGAGGGGACAGCTTTGTCTGAACAGGTAACTGATACAAATACAAGACAACGTGAGGTCATGACTTTTTTCAACCAAAACACAAAATCATGGGAACACAGGTTCAGTTTGGGGAAAGCTTACTCACTGGCTCTGACATCATGATGTAGTACACCAGTTGCTACTGCATAAGACGAATGAAAGATGGAAATCTCTCACCAGGGGGAATTCAGGGTTTCATGTGCAAATGAATCTTTGTGACTAGAGGTACAGGGATTAATTTTCCCCAGGCAATATTCTTCTGAGCTTTCTATATTTTCAGAGTTTAGGAACTGTTGTTATGCATTGTACGTGGCAACAGACGAAAGAGATGGCAAGAGAAGAAAAGCTGGGAAAAATCAGACGTTGAAAATAAAAGGAATTTAGAACAATTTGAGCTTCATACTGCAGATAACAGAAAGCAAAGCCTGGGTAACTTGGCTTTTTCCTGGGTCAGCCATTGAAAGGATCCTGGCCTTTTTTTCTTCTTTCTTTTTTACCCAGTAGAACACTCCATGAGAGCAATTAAATATAACTTAAAAATTGTGTCCTATTGGTTTCTCTTTGTGGAACAGAGAACTAAGTGTGCCTTTGAAGGAAATAGCTTGAAATATATGAATGAAAAATCACCATGCAGCTGAAAAGTGCTCCCCTTATATAGGGGCTAAATTCTGTGATCTGTGTAATAGCTGACTTTGTGCTTACTTTGTGGAAAGTGTGAAGGCTGCACAGTGAGGAAGATGCATCCCCACTCCCCAGGGCCAATCAACACGGTCACCGGGGTGGGGCTGGTGGTAAAGCTTACAGACAAACGGGTCATGTCTACTCACCTGGCCCCTCTAGTGCCAGAAAAATGCTGGCTCTGGGCAGTCCCCCCACATTCGGTGACTTGAATGGGAACCCACCAGTTGAAGGGAATTCATCGTCCTGTGACGGCTCCACTCTGGAGAGCTCACGTGCGCACGCGCACACACGCACACACGTCAGGGTAGGCGGGGCACAGAGGACACACTTCTCAGGAGATTCAGGGCTGCAGCCGACAGTGGAAGGGAGGAGGAAGAGTGGGGCTCATGAGAAGTAAGAGGCCACGCAAAGCACTTTTCTCTGCATCCGAGGAGGTGAGGGCAGGTCAGAGCAGCATCCCTCAGCCGGTCCTCCCCTCGTCCTCTGCTTTTCAGGGGGCATAAGAGGTGATGGTTGAGGAGGAGCCAGAAGAAGAGTTGCAGAACGCGGGGTGAAAAGATCTCTCTGGGGCTGTCTGGCTTGACCTCCTAGGGGCCTGGAGCCCCTGAGTGTTGATGATCCAGGTTTGGGGTGAAGGCATCCAGGGATGGGCTCTTCCATTGGTGCGGCGTCTCTCATTGCTAGACTGTCCTGATACTGAGCTAAAAGCTGGTATTCACACTGGGTTCTCGTGCTGCTCTTTGAAGTGACCAAGAACATCCCTTCAACCTCCTGAAGCAGCTAAAGGTGGGCCACACATTATAACAGAAAGAGCTCTGGGGTAGAGGTTAGCACACTTTGGCTTTGCTCCTGACTAGCTGGCTTCCTGCTTCCTCATGTTCTTTTATTTCTTGTTACACTAATCAAATGCTCCATATGACTTTTGAAAGGCTGCACTAAGACTGGAACACAAAAGACTAGCTGTCACGTGATCAAGGCTGACCAGGATGTGCCAGGGTTTTTCTGAAATATAATACGTAGGATTCTGGACGTGACATGGTTAGACTGGAGACCCCAAGCCCAAATGCCTCTAGACGGAGGCAGGTAATGGAGACAATTGAAAGGGATGGGAAGCTGGTGGTTGGGGTTCCTGGAAAGACAACAGGCAGTGGTGGAAACCTGTCACTTAAAAGACCCACCAGTGCAATGGCATCCGTGTAGCTAGCCATTGAGACGGTCCCCAGTGAGTCCACTTCCAGGTACCCACCCTCTGTGCAGTCCCCTTTACATTGTTCCAGGGTTGGTCTGTGTGACCCTGAGGTGGAGGAGGTGATGAGATGTTAGGCTATAAAGGACTGCAGCAGAGGTAGAGACAAGGACATGACCTCACCTCTTACGAAAACACCAAAATCACAACCAACTGCTGGACTGCCATCGCCAAGAGAACTGCTGGAACATACTAAAAGAGATATCCTACGTCCAATGACAAAGAAGAAGCCACAACGAGACAGCAGGAGGGGCGCAATCACAGTAAAATCAAATCCCATATCCTCTGGGTGGGCAATGCACAAACTGGAAAGTAATTATACCACAGAAGTTCTCCCACAAGAGTAAAAGTTCTGAGCCCCTAGCCTGGGGGTCTGGCAATGGGAGGAGGAGCCCCCAGAGAATCTGGGTTTGAAGGCCAGTGGGGTTTGACCACAGGAATTCCACAGGACTGGGGGAAACAGGAACTCCACCCTTGGAGGGCACATACAAGGTCTCGTGTGCACCAGGACCCAGGGAAAAAAAGTGGTGATCTCATAAGGGCCTGGGAAAGACCTACCTATTGGTATTAGAGGGTCTCCTGCAGAGGCTGGGGGCAGCTGTGGCTCACTGTGGGGACAAAGACACTGGCAGCAGCAATTCTGGGAAGTACTCACTGGCGTGAGCCCTCATGGAGGCCACCATTTTCTCCCCAAGACCTGGCCCCACCCAACAGCCTGTAGGCTCCAGTGCTGGGACGTCTTGGGCCAAACAACCAACAGGGCAGGAACACAGCCCCACCCAACAGCAGATGGGCTGCTTAAAGTCTTCCTGAGCCCACAGCAGCCTGCTAAACAAACCCCTTGACACGGCCGTGCCTGCCAGAGGGACAAGACCCAGCTCCAACCACCAGTGGGCAGAAGCCAGTCCCTTCCACCAGGAAGCCTGCACAAGCCTCTTAGACAGCCTCACTCACCAGGGAGCAGACAGCAGAAGGAAGAACTACAACCCTGCAGCCTGTGGAAGGGAAACTGCAATCACAGAAAGTTAGCCAAAATGAGATGGCAGAGGAATATTTCCCAGATGAAGGAACAAGATAAAACCCCAGAAGAACAATTAAGTGAAGTGGATATAGGCAATCTTCCCAAAAAAGAATTCACAGTAATGATGGTAAAGATGATCAATGTCTTGGAAAAAGAAGGGAGGCACACACAGATCGAGAAGATACAAGAAATGTTTAACGAAGACCTAGAAGAACTAAAGAACAAAAAACAGAGATGAACAATACAATAACTTAAATGAAAAATACATGAGAAGGAATCAATAGCAGAGTAACTGAGGCAGACGAATGCATAAGTGAGCTGGAAGACAGAATGGTGGAAATCAGTTGCCATGGAACAGGGCAAAGAAAAAAGAATGAAAAGAAATGAGGTCTAAAAGACCTCTGGGACAACATTAAATGCACCAACATTTGCATTATAGGGGCCCCAGAGGGAGAAGAGAGAGAGAAAGGACCAGAGAAAATATTTGAAGAGATAATAGCTGAAAAATTCCCTAACATGGGAAAGGAAGTAGTCACCCAAGTCCAGGAAGTACAGAGAGTCCCAGGCAGGATAAACCGAAGGAAGAACACACTGAGACACATAGTAATCAAACTGACAAAAATTAAAGACAAAATAAAAATATTAAGAGCAACAAGGGAAAAGCAACAAATAACATACAAGGGAACTTCCATAAGGTTATCAGCTGATTTCTCAGCAGAAACTCTGCAGGCCAGAAGGGAGTGGCAGGACATATTTAAAGTGATGAAAGGGAAAAACCTACAGCCAAGATTACTCCACCCAGCAAGGATCTCATTCAGATTCGATGGAGACATCAAAAGCTTTACAGACAAGCAAAAGCTAAAAGAATTCAGCATCACCCTACCAGCTTTGCAACAAATGGTAAAGAAACTTCTCTAGGCAGAAAAGAAAAGGCCACAACTAGAAACAAGAAAATTACAAATGGAAATGCTCACTGGTAAAGGCAAACATACAATAAAGGTAGGAAATCATCCACACACAAATATGATATCAAAACCAGCAATCATGAGAAGAGGGAAGCACAAATGCAGGATAGTGGAAATGTATTTGAAATTAAAAGACCAGCGACTCAAAACAACCTTGTTTATATATAGACTGCTATATCAAAACCTCATGGTAACTGCAAACCAAAAATCTACAATAGATACATACACACAGAAAGAAAAAGCAATCCAAATACCATTCTAAAGTTAGTCAGCAAATCACAAGAGAAGGGAACAAAAGAGGAATGGAAGAAAAAAGACCTACAAAAACAAATCCCAAACAATTAAAAAAATGGCAATAAGAACATACATATTGATAATTACCTTAAATGTAAATGGATTAAATACCCCAAACAAAAGATGTAGACTGGCTGAATGGATACAAAAACAAGACCCGTATATATGCTGTCTACAAGAGAACCACTTCAGATCTAGAGACACACACAGACTGAAAGTGAGGGGATGGAAAAAGGTATTCCATGCAAATGGAAATCAAAATAAAGCTGGAGTAGCAATACTCATATCAGGCAAAGTAGACTTTAAAGACTGCCACAGAGACAAAGAAGGACACTACATAATGATCAAGGAATCAATCCAAGAAGAAGATATAACAAGTTTAAATATATATGCACCCAGCGTAGGAGCACCTCAATACATAAGGCAAATACTAGCAGCCATGAAAGGGGAAATCAACAGTAACACAATAACAGTGGGGGACTTTAACACCCCAATTACACCAATGGACAGATTATCCAGACAGAAAATCAACAAGGAAACACAGGCCTTAAATGACCCATTAGACCAGATGGACTTAATTGATATTTATAGAGCATTCCATCTAAAAGCAGAATCCACATTCTTCTCAAGTGCACATGGAACATTCTCCAGGATGGATCACATGCTAGGCCACAAAGTGAGCCTCAGTAAATTTAAGAAAACAAGTCATATCAAGCATTTTTTCTGACCACAACACTATGAGATGAGAAATCAGCTACAAGAAAAAAACTGTCAAAAACACAGACACGTGGAGGCTAAACAATATGCCGCTAAACAGCCGATGGATTGTTGATGAAAACAAAGAGGAAATCAAAATCACCCAGAGAGAAACGAAAATGAAAGCACGATGATCCAAGACCCACGGGACACAGCAGAAACAGTTCTAACAGGGAAGTTTATAGCAAAAAATCTTACCTCAGGAAAGAAGAAAAATCTCAAAGAAACAACCTAAAGTTACACCTAAAGCAACTAGAGAAACAGGAACAAAACCCCAAGTTAGTAGAAGGAAAGAAATCATAAAGATCAGAGCAGAAATAAATGAAACAGAGATGAAGCAAACAACAGAAAAGATCAACGAAACTAAAAGCTGGTTCTTTGAAAAGACGGCAGCCTCTGTCTTGGGTACTCTCATCTTCTCTTGAGCGTGTACTGTCTCTGCGGCTGAACCACACGAGGACGTCCAGGCAACGAATGAAGGGGCCGATGTGAGGAGGGAAGGAGACCTGCCAGCAAGTGCTGCAGTGAGCTGAGAATGGACCCCCCACCCCCTACCCCCCGCTGAGCCTTGATATGACATTGGGCCCAGCAAGAGTCTGACTCTGAGCCAGAATCACCCAGCCAAGTCACTGCAGGACTCCTGACCTCAGAGACTGTGAGAGTGTAAGTGTCCATAAGTAACAGATAACGAATACAGCATTCTAATTCACCCACGTACACATGCACACAAACTTTGCTGTGCTGGAGAAACAAAATTCAGAGCGCCAATTTACACAACCCTGCAATTCTCAATAAAACCTGGATCCGCAGAAGGTGGAAAGACATGGCGTAAGGCTGTACTCAGAGGTCACCTGGCATCTTAGATTCTGCCAGAAGAAAGGAGGTAGAATCCATTCAAAACTCAGATCTAAAGCAGGGAGCTATTTTTTCCCCACCACGAGAAACCAAACATAATTTTCCCTATCACTGTAGGGTGACAACAAACATTGGGGAAGAACCTAGAGAAATCTGGACAGAAATCTTGTTCTGTGATACAGAGTACTTGGATCAGAATAGAAAGCCACGGCAATCTCCAGTTCAATCAAAGTAGAAACGCATTTCCCCAGTAATTAAAAACGAGGAACAGGCATTTCACAAAAAGTATTGGAAAAAGCAACCATTTACCGGAAATACGATAAATACTTAGTCTCTTAGAGTCTATAACCAGAGATTGAAAGGTCTCTTCTCCCCAACCCCCCATAGGGATAAGAACCCTGGGACACAAGAGCAGACGCTGGGGGACAAGGAGGGTGCAGGACACCCAGGAGAGGAGCAGGACCCGTCCCTGGCTGAATAAATGGGGAACCCGGACAACTAAGGAGAAAAGAAACCCGTGGACAAGAATTGAGGTGATTCCTCCAGGTAATGCTTTTCACCAGTTACCTTGGTGAGGGATGGAAAGTGTGTTTCAGATTCCTACTAAATACCCTCCAGGCTTTTGCACAGAATCATGCCAACAGTTAAGTTGGGCATAGACTGGACTTTTAATTTCCAGACTTTCGACCCAGTCATTCTCAGGAAATCCTTTTGTTCTGGTGTGAAAGAAAACCCTCAGGCTTTGTTCCAGGTGGAGCTCAGAGGAGTGGGTGAGCTCCCCAGTCAGGGGTCCCTTCCAGGGTCCAGCTGAAGCCCTGAGGGAAGACAGCCTTCACAAGAACTGAATCTGTCAACACGAGGCAGAGTCATCAACAGGTAATTTCATAAAGTGCCAGGAGGTATCATGTATTGTGGAAAACGATAATCAGAGTCTGGTTGAAGCTGGATCAACAGTGCAGGAAGTCAGGAAAAACGCTAAGTGCAGTGCTGTGCTTGGCATTTTGTGGAAACACCAAAAATGTCAACTGGGGAGACTGAGAAAAACACGAGGGAAGCAGATGCCATTGGAAAAGAAGCGCAAAAGAGGCCCAGCACCAGATGAAAGGGCCGTGTGTGCGGCTGGGTGAAATATGAAATGCTGGTAGCTTGTGATGTATGCCGCCTGGAGGAGAATACCCCGTTGTGGGTACAGGAGTCTGTTAGTTGAGGCTGGTTGCAAAACCACTGCACTAAAATGCTTCCCTTTTGCCATGGTTCCCGTTGCTCTACTGACAATCTCAAACAAGATGTTTACGAGACGGTGGGCCGGGGACCCAGGGGACAGAGGTTAAAGGAGAGAGGAAGGGGATGGACGTTCTACCTTCTAGAGGAGTTGAGGGTTCCGGCATCCTGGGCTGTGCATTTCTTCTCTTTTGCTCATTTCAGGTGAGACCCAGTCGGCTGTCACTCACCCAAAGGGAAGATGGGGTACCAGGCAAGCAGCCTGAGGCACAAGGTGTCTGGGGCCGTGAGGAGGTGCTGAGGAAGGCGGCTGCCCCAGTTTTCCCCTGGTGGCCATGGTGATAGGAAGCCCACAATCTGGGCCGACTGCACGTGAGGACAGATTGTATTATCTCAATCCGAATTCATTTATTTTTCCCTAGGTTTTGCTTTACCCACTTTGTCCTTCTTTTGAAATACAAGGAGTTGGGCCAGTCTGCGGTCACGGTCTCATGGAGATTAGGTGATGAAAGAAAGGAGGAAAAAAAAAAAGATAATGATAAACAAGAAATAAACCAAAAACATGTCCCAATCTGGCTTTCAGACGCTCAGAGGAACAGCAATGACGTGTGGACAGAATACTGGGGAGGAAGCATGTTTAGGGGCATTCTTCCCTGCCACCTTCACGACGAAGCAGGGAAGATTTCTTGGTTGTGTCAGACACCACTGGAGGTTTTCTCCCAAGAGCCGATCCCCAAACAGAAACCCTCACATCTCTCCAGTCACACCCCCTGCCCCGTCCCCTGACCTACTCGCCGTGGAGGAGTCTGGCCACAGACCAGGTGCTGGATGCCGACTGGCAACTCCAGCGCCTGCTCTCCTCACCAGTGGTCATTTCAGGCGTGAGATCCAGTTTTGCCACATAAGACGTGACTGGACCGTTTTCCTCACAACCTAGGGCGGTCCCCCCTTTGCCTGTCAAAGCGCCGTGTGTGGGGAAGATGCTCGTAGCCATCCGGCTGCCAGCCTGGAGGAAGCAGCACACAGACCACAGCTGGGCAGAGCGGAAGGAGAGAGCCGGGAGCAGGGGAGCCAGGGCGCCTGCCTCCTGGCTGGGAGCTGTGCCGCCTCTGACCTTCTCTTCACGTAGTGTTGATGATACATTTCACTACTGGTTAAGGTAGTGGAGCCTGCTTCTCTGTGTCCCGCAGCCAAAGGCACCCTAGCGGGTACCCTGGCTGGAGGAGAAAGGCAAAGAAGAGAAGTGGAGAGAGAAGAGCTCCTTGCAGTGCCTGGAACAAGGGAACGGGCCTCAGGGACCCCCATGATCGGCAGACCAGCCTCTGCTCGGGGACCCCTGCACCCAAGGCTGCTAGTCTTTATCATGAACTAGAGCGGCCAGCACGAGCCCTGAGGGCTTCCCACAAGAACTGATGTGTTTCCTTGAGCAGCAACAATGTTACACATGTTAAGACATGCATGTTACATGCAGTATTCGAGACAGATTTTTTTTTTTCACGCTCTACAGGGTGGAGCCACCTCCAGCTACTGCCTTATCTCTGTCGAGATTTTCGTGCTCTTTGATGCAACTCTGAAAGGCATTCCCAGTATAGCAGGGTCCGTCAGGACAGCCTCTTTGATAGCAACCTAACTAGTCACCAGAAACCTTGGCTTGCCCCTAGCTCTCCCTAATTTCATCGTTTGGGCTCTGCTGCCTGGCATTCCTTGGACTTGCTTCCGCCACGTTCCATGTGCTCGTCTGTGCTGATGGCTGTCCATCTCCTGATACCACCTTCTGCATCTGGAAACAGACCTCAGATGGCCTCACGGTTTGCCTCCCTCCTTGGGTGACAAATGCAGGCCAGATGGCTGTGATCCTGAGCCTCTGCTGGGTGCTTGATTGACACAGAGACGGGTCATCTAAAGGCCGTTTCCCAATTTGCCGAATCTTCCACTCTCTTTTTTTTTTTTGCGGTACGCGGCCCTCTCACTGTTGTGGCCTCTCCCATTTCGGAGCACAGGCTCCGGACGCGCAGGCTCAGTGGCCATGGCTCACGGGCCCAGCCGCTCCGCGGCATGTGGGATCCTCCCAGACCGGGGCACTAACCCGTGTCCCCTGCATCGGCAGGAGGACTCTCAACCACTGCGCCACCAGGGAAGCCCCGAATCTTCCACTCTTTGAAGACAATGCAGCTCAGAGGTTTGGCAGCTGAGGCTGGGAGAAGGAGGGGTGGGCCAGTGGCAAAGTCGAATGGCTTCTAAGGGAGGGGGATCTGGCCAACTGAAGATGGAAGAGCAACAGTGCGAAAAAGGAGAAATGAAAGATGCTTAAAGGGAAACCGATACGACATCTGAGGGTGCAGCTCTGAACGTGTCCTCCAGGAGGGCTGGGAAATCAGATGGTCTGGGTGTGCACCAAGGCTGCCCTGCTCACGGCTTAGATCTGGGCAGCTCTCAGCTCCCTCATTCACAAGATGGGGATCACGACTTGCTTCCCTCATAGGGTTATTGGAAGAATTAAATGAAATCATCGAAGTAAAGCATTCAGAACAGTGCCAGCCAATAAATGTTACTTTCATCATTATTATTCTTGTATATTAAAATACAAATATTTTTAAGCCACCTAATTTATTTTATTTTTAAAATGAAAATTGTACATATTTAAAGTGTACACCATGATGACTTGATATACATATACATATAGTGAAATGAAATTGTGGTATAAATTATACAATGGAGTATTACTCATCCTTGAAAAAGAAAGATGTCCTGCCATTTGCAACAAGATGGATGAACGTGGAGGCCATTAGGCCAATTGAAATAAGCCAGACACAGAAGGCTACAAAATGCAAGATCACACACTCATTATATATGGAATCTAAAAGAGTCATATCCTACCTAAATTCTGAGATTGTATGAAGAGGCTTAAATACTATTGATTGACTAGTGGAACATTTCTATCTCTTATTATGAGATTTATAAACTAAAACTACTATTCATATCATATTGGTCAAAATCAGTTTGCTATGGCAGGCAACACCACCCTAGTCCCTTACAGTTTACTTTCTTCCTTTTGCTCTTTGTAAATTTCTGGTGACAACATCTGCCTGTTACTGTCCACTTCTCTGGTACACATGGATGTGGAATTTAAAATTGTGTCCTTTAAAATGTAACATGTAAATTTCATCAAAAATGATAGCAAATAAAAACAACATGCAATACTTAATAACCTTTTGTAAGAGTCATTAAATTATAACAATAATACCATCTGTAGTAAAGGCTATCAGATTTGGGAAGAATCATTAAAATTTACAGATTAACCTTAAATTTCTTTTGTTTTCCTATTATGGTGTCTTTTAGTTAACAGGCTCATTATTTTCCAAATGTAAGTTAGTTATTAACCTCAAGGCCAGTCTGAATTTCTATTTTTCTCTCTGCTATTCATCCACTCTCCCTGAGCTGTTAATGGGCATTGAAATGCCTAAAATATGTAAAGGGAAAACAGAAGTAGAAAAAAAAGAGCCCCAGAAGCGAATGAGCAAATAGATCCAGAATAACTGGGAGTTGGATGCAGTATTATATATTATTTTCTATGGGTAATAAGTGGATTTTAGAAATACTTAAAACATATACAGGCACTATATATAAAAATGTATAAATTGAAGTCTACATTTATTTGATAGCTACTTCAGTTTTTTTTTTTTCTATAAAAAGTGAATTTCTGTTTTCCCAACATCTAACCATGAGGTAAATCAGAGGTCAAGGTTCTGGGCTACTGTACGGAGCAAGGAGTCAGGAGTCATGGTCTCTTGCGGGTGGGCGGCCAACAAAGCTACTTCAACAGGACAGCAGTCGGCCTCCTGTCACTTGGGGGACTCAGAACCAATTCAGACAGGTATCAACCAGGGAAAAGCAATTCCCTTCTAACCAAAGAGAACTGCACTTGTACGAGATGAGGTAGAAAATGCATGGTAGGAGACCTTTCCAATTTGTGGTTTGGAAGAGAACAGGACTTCTGTTTCTATTTGTCTGACCTCTGAGACATCTTTGCAGTAACTGAAAAGAGTGTGATGGATAGTGCTGACTCTAGGAGTCTTTGAAAAATGCTTCCCCTCTGGCCAAACATACAAGTAGAATTCATTTTCCATATTCAGAAGCTGGATTGTCTGACTTTTATATTTAGGTGTGCTCAGCCAACCGTAAGGACCTCACAGCACGGAAGCGATGCTTTCTGAAGCCCACGTTGGGAGGGTAAGGACCCGCTGTGGCAATACATGCGTTTCCAGTGCGTGTGGACCCAGGGTGAGGCTTGGAGCTGTGTGCACCCCGGGGATGCTGTGCTGTGAGTTTGCAGGGGCTCCGGTATGGGCTGAATGGCATCCCGACAAATTCCATGTGCTGAAGTCCCGGCTCTCAGTCCCTGAGAATTCAGAGACAGGGTCTTGAAAGAGATAATGAAGTTAAAATGATGTCATCTGAGTGGGTTCTAATCCAATATGACTGGTGTCCTTATAAGAGGAGGAAATCTGGACACAGACATGCACAGAGGGAAGAAGTGGAGACACAGGGAGAAGGTGGCCGTCTGTGACCCAAGGAGATCTCAGACTTGTAGCCTCCGGAACTGTGAGAAAATAAGTTTCTGTTGTTTAAGCCACCCAGTCTGTGGTACTTTGTTACGGCAGCCCTGGAGCCTAATACAGTTCTATTCGTAGTAGGAGCTGTCAAACCTCATTAGACAGTCCACGTCTACCCTCGGTGAAGGCTAGTCCCCGGCACCGAGACCAGGAGGAACGCCACCTAAGGAGAGGGGTTTGGTGGCCACCAGTTAGACCAAGGGCCCCCACAGTGAGGGAGAGGAAAAGGGCAGTGTCTGAGAGGAGGACCTGATTTTTTAATAGAAAATCCTCTGCTGCCTTTTTATCACAAAAGCTTTACATGTTCATTGTAGAAATAATAGGAAATACAGATGAACAACATGAAGAAACAAAATATAACTCTGATCTTACCTCTTGGAGGTAACTGTTCATTCATTGTTATAAATCTTTCCAGAACTTTTACTATAAATATATGAATTTACACACACATCCACACACAGCCAAGATGGAATAATTTACTTTTTGTGATCCTTTACCTATTTCAATAATTTTAGACTTATAGCATCTTTTCTAACGTCTGCTACTTCATTATATCGACTGTATCCTAGAAATGGCGTTGGTGGGTGGGAGGCGCCCAAGCTTAAGCAGATGTAAAGGCCTCTTGATATCTGTTGCCAACTTGCCTTCCAGAAATCATGTGTCCATTTATATCTGGCAAGTCTATTTTGAGTGCTACACAAGCCTTGTAACTGCTAACTCTTGACTCAGCTGTTCATGGGCTTTCAGCCAATTCCTAGGGAGGAGAGTGTGGAGACCAGAGGACACTGAGATCTGGGCCGCCAGTGACTCGGGACACTGGGGGCTTGGTGTAGGGCCGGGAGGGGTGTCCGGTGCTGGGGGGAGCACTTCCCACCTTAGCACAGCGGCAGGAGGAGGGCACCTGGCGGGTCAAGTGTGCAGCCCAGACGGCAGCTGCGAGCTCCGCCAGGAGGGCCTGTGCCGGGTCAGCCACTGGGCGCTGCTGGGAGAGCCCGACGTTCCTGGGTGTGAAGTGTGAGGAGGGAACTCCGGGGGCGTCCCTGGGAGTGGGGGGCGGCCCCACGAGCTCTGAATGGGCTGAGAGGGCCGGGGGCCGAGGGAGCCTGAGGTCGCTGTGGGCCCGGGTTGTTAATTTTATCCCGCTGCCTGGGAGAACGCAGGTTCTGCTCGGGAGTGCACACAGCGGGGCTGACGGCCATTGCGGGCTTTTCCGTGTTAATGGAAGATGCGATTTGACTTTGGTTCTTTGCCCAGGATAAGAGATCCTGGGGGGCGTTCTTAAAAGGAAAGCCAAGCTAATCTTAAATGAAAAGCAAAATGTTTTACTTCATAAACCTTGAAATTATATGGCACTCAATAAAACGTGTTGGCAAGTAAGCTTCTGCCACAAAATCTGATAAATAAAATAGGTTAATGCCTCTCAGGAGAAGAACCTGAATTCCACTTATCATTAGATAAGAACTTTCAGTGAGAACCTCTCTAACAAAGATGAGCAATGGTCTCTGATTTAGGGGAAAACAGAGCCTAGCAGAAAAGGAACCGCATCCTCACTGGGTCCAGAAAGGCTCCGGCCCCTTCTCCCTGTGTCTCAAGGTTCCCGAGCACCTGGCCATCTTCGGGCCTTTGCAGGTCAGACACGTCCTGTGCGTCTGAAGCACAGTCTTGTTGACCTGATACGCACCTCGCCTGAGAAATAACGATATACTGGAGATATGAGTGAAGAATTAACAACACTGTGTCTGACTTCCCTGAAACATAGACTTAGCTGTCAAAGTTGCTTCCAAAAGTAAACTTCTGTACACTCGCCCAAAGCAGGGAATAAATTTCCAAGAAAACAAACAGTTCTTCCCCTGGGGTTGACGCCTTCCTTCTGCGATTGGCACCGGAGAGAATTAACCACTCATCATCTCGAGCGTACAGTGAAACGGTTACGGAGAAAAGGGACGGGCTTACCATCTGCCACCGGCTTGGGCTGGGAGCTCTTGAGCCGCAGCGAGGGCCGGAAGCGGGTGCGGTCGTTGAAGCTCCAGCTCTTCTGCACTTTGGTGGGGCTGCCCTCGGTGGTGATGTCCGTGCTGGGGGACCGCCTGTCGCCCAGCGAGGCCTGCCTGCTCTTGACGCTCTGGCCCCGCGGGCTTGCCATGCGTACGCGCTCCTTGAAGCTGAGCTTCTGGCTGCGGGTGGAGTACAGAGCAGCGTTAGCACGTTTCGGGCAGTGCCGTCCACCCACGTGGGTAAATGCTCAGATGAAACTGCATACGACCATGTACTTCAATACACAGAATGTTCTTAGCAAGTAGGGGCACAGCGATACAGTTTTCCCTTATTGCAAACTTAAGCTTTATGGAACCTCTCTGTTTGCATTCAAGTCCGTCTCATTCCACAGTTTTGCACACCCTTCCTGGATTCAATGAAGCCTGAGACCGAGCACAGCGGTTTGTGCACAATGACGCTGGAAAGACCAGAGAACTGGTTTGGTGTTCGCCTTAGAAACAGATTTTAGATTTAACCTCAACTTTTGAGACCTAAAAAAAAAGGTTTTGTGTTTTGTTTTTTTCTGCGGGGGCGGGGGGAGCATATCTCTTTGTAATTTCTAAAACATTTGTACGGGAAAATGGGGATGACAGTTACACATGCACATGTATCTACAGGCTGCATGCATTTTATACTCCAGGCAAGATTACGATTTCCGGATCCATGCAGTCTCAGAGCGGCTGGCGGCACTGCAGACAATACTAAACATACGACACTTAACACCACGTTCATTCTGGTGAGACAAAAACCACACAAGGTAGAACGAACACAGCTTATAATGAACGAGATGACTGACTGATGGAATGAGACGCTGTGTTCACCAGCAGTTTCCTGATATTAGACAGGTTATTGATTTGCTTGGCAGCTCCTGGTAAATTATATTTGTTCACGTTCAGTTCTCAGACACCAGCTAGGCCTGAACTGAGGTCGGTTGATAGAGGAAGTGTTAACAAGGCAGCAAAACACGGAGTGCACCTCCGGGCCCTCCTGAGCACGGGTCGGGTGTGAAGGGCCGGGAAGGGCAGACTGCGATCAGAGACCTGGATTGGAGTCCTTCCTCGCCTCTAGCTTGGAGATAAAAATAGCAACATAGCTGACGGACTTTTGTGGGCATCAGATGAACTGTATGAAGCTCTGTGGACCCAGTCTGTTTGTGTTCTTGTTCATTTATAAACTACTGTGCTATTCATTAGAAAGTGATGCCATGGGGGGAGGGATAAATTGGGATATTACCATACACACACTACTATATGTGGAGCCCTACATCAAGGACACCCTACATCAAGGACACAGGACAAAAACTCCGGAATTAACCGAGCCCCCATAGCAACTCTTGCCACGGTCTCTCCTAATCTAAACTGGACAGCCCCCCGACTCCATACTAGGCAAAATATTCACCATGTAGTAACCTTGTATCCTCCTGACCAATCACCTAATGCCATCCTGCCAGCAGGAATTTTCTTTGTCCTGAGGCTATAAAGGTTGGCTACTAGCCCACAAAGGGGGTCGGCTCTCCCTGGTCTCTCAGGGAGTGGGCCCGCGGGATTCGCAGCGCCCCTCACCATCTCTGCTGTTTGTTCTCAATAAACTCACTCTTTTCTAAAATTCTTCAGGTCTGGACATTCTTCTTCCAACCCGCGCTCGGACCACGACATTTTGGTGGCCTGTATGGGGACATCTCCTCCGCCACCTCCTCTCCTCATTCCTTGGGACCTCTGTGAACAGGCAAGCTTCCGTGAAAGCAACAGAGGAACTCTGGCCAGGGCCACACCCTGGTGTGTTCCGAAGCCTCCACGGCTCGCTTTGCCCCAGTAACTGCCGCCCAGAACGGGTGAGGGTCCCTCTGTCTTCCTCCTGACTGTGGACTAGGCCGATTGATATTATGCGGGCACAGGTCAGGCATTTAAAAGCCATTAGGGCGCTTGCCGCTTTAAGACTCCTGTGAAAGGATAAGGGGGTCAGGGAACAGACCAGGCTGTTAGCGCATCTGCCCCCAGCAAGACAACTTCCGTGCACCGTGAGGCACGTATTGGTTCAAGCAGAACACTGAGCCCCCTCCCCTTGGCCGCCGCCTTCCAGGCAGGACTACAAGGCCGATTCCTCAGCCTGTCTTCTCTGTTACACTTTCACCTTTTTCTCCGTCCAGATTGACTTACAGGAGCCTAAGTGTTGCCTCTGAGCCATCCCGGGAGTGCTTTTCACATTTCAGGGCATCGCCAAGCGGTGAGTCACCCGGTGGGTCCCGGGAATCTCTCTCTCTTTTCTTTCTTCCCTGCCCGAGTCGCATGGTGCCTCAGTCGCACGCTCAGGGGTCACCTCTCACGGTCAGACGCGATTGTTGGGACAGTCGGCCCATTTTGTGCCTTAGTCACATGGAGGGCTCACCGGGACAAAGGGGACGCCTCTCTGTCAGCTGGTGACTCTCAGTACCCCCTTTCTACGGCGTACAGGCTAAGAATGGGTTCTGCTATGTCTCGGGAGCCTCCCTCAGACTCACCCGTCGGCTGTATCCTCAGAAACGGGAAAAATTTGACCCTGAAAATCTCAAATAGAAGAGGCTCATTTTCTTTTGTAACACGGCTTGGCCCCAGTATAAACTGGGGGACCGAGAACAGCGGCCCCCTAATGGCACACTAAATTATAACACGATCCTCCAACTTGATCTCTTTTGGCGGAAACAAGGAGAGGACTCAGAGGTTCCTTACGTCCAGACCTTTATGGCCCGTAGTCAGCATCCGGAGCCGAGGGACTCATGCCGCACGTGTCTTTCTGTTGCCGCCTTATCCCCCCGGCCCCCCCTGTCTCCCTCTCCAGCAGATCTCTTAGATGACCCTCTACTCGACCTCTCCTGTCCCCCGCCCCATGAACCCCCTGCTTCAGCCCCCGACTCCATCTCAACCCACAGCTCCCCATCAGCCACCCCCTTATCAGGGCGAAAGCCCCTCTCCCCTCCGCACACAAGATCCAGGCCTGCCCAACGCCAGGAAGTAGCAAATGGAGACATGGGCACTATTAGAGTCCATGTTCCCTTTCCCATCTCTGACATTTCCCAAATTCAAAACAAGTTAGGTTCCGTCAGTCAGGATGGCCACAATATTCTTTAGACTCCAGAGAAAACTGGTTAAGATAAAAATTTTTTGAGATTGCAAAAGGGGTTTCTTTTTGCATGTGCAGTTAGAAAAGCTAGTCTGGGGCTTCCCTGGTGGCACAGTGGTTGAGAGTCCGCCTGCCGATGCAGGGCACACGGGTTCGTGCCCCGGTCTGGGAAGATTCCACATGCCGCGGAGCGGCTGGGCCCGTGAGCCATGGCCGCTGAGCCTGCGCGTCCGGAGCCTGTGCTCCGCAACGGGAGAGGCCACAACAGTGAGAGGCCCGCATACCACAAAAACAAAAAAAAAAAAAAGAAAAAAAAAGAAAAAGCTAGTCTGTTGAAATAGTTTTTTCAGAATCCTGACCCTGAGAGAACAAAAACATGCCTAGGAAAAAGTCTGAAGTTAACTCTTATCATGTCCTTGAGCTACAAACACAGCCCACTTTGCCTGAGACTTCAGCCTTGGGTTAATTAGTAGAACTTCAAGCCAAGGGGAAAAAAAAAAAAGAGGCAAAGAGACATTTTAAATCTCAAGTGGAAACTATGAGATCTCTGACGGCCTGGATATATGTTTATGTCTCAGTATGTGTCTGTGTCTTTGGATAACATTGCGGAGGTTAATTTGTAAATGAGCTCCATTTAATTGGCTTAAAAGAAAAGTAAGCACTTACAAATAAAACAATTCTCAAACAAGAAAAATTAAGCTAAATTTCAGGTTCACATAAACTGGGAAATAGTCAATATTAAATTAATACCTGGTGTTAATGTTTTTGTTTGTTGATCTAATTAATATAGACATGTCTTGAGCCATCAACATTAAGTATAATACTTTTATTGTGACTAGGTTTAATATAAACTAAATAAGATCTTATTATATCTGTTGCAAATTTGTCAGCAATGAAAATAACTCAATGTGAGGAAACTTTTTTTTTTTTTTTGCAGTATGCGGGCCTCTCACTGTTGTGGCCTCTCCCATTGTGGAGCACAGGCTCCGGACGTGCAGGCTCAGCGGCCACGGCTCACGGGCCCAGCCACTCCGTGGCATGTGGGATCTTCCTGGACCGGGGCACGAACCCGTGTCCCCTGCATCGGCAGGTGGACTCTCAACCACTGCGCCACCAGGGAAGCCCAATGTGAAGAAACTTTTAAGAAAAGAAAATACAAATGAGATAAGAGTTTTGGGTGAACCTTTTAGGAATAATTATGTTTTAGAAATGTCTACTTAAGAATAATCTCTCCAGATATTCGACAACTTAAAACATTCAGAGTTGTGCTAAATTAAGTGAAAGGATGGAAGTTTATTAAATAACTAGGCCATTTCAAAATAAAATAAGATACGGAAACATTAATTACTGAACATTGGCTTCCTTTTACAGAGAAACAAAAGGTTTGGAACTATTAAAAAAATGTGTTTGGTGCCACACTGAGATATTTTCTATAAGAAAGCACATTCTTAAAAAATTATTATTTGGATGTATGTTTACCTATCTACAGAGTGCTGACATAAAGGACAGTTCATGGTTGCTTAAGGAAAGTAGGATGTATGTTTTTAGTAAAAAATGGTATGAGGAGTGGAATTACATTTTATTAAGAAAAAAGGAAGTAGGTCTAATTTAGAGTTGACTGCTCCTGAATGGAAAAATAAAGTGAGAGATACAGAAAGTGATAGAAAGTTTTGTGAAAAGTGGCCCCTCAGGAAAGAGTTTTATTCATGGTCAGGACTGACTAAGTTTATAATGAATTTAATTAAGTGAATGAATTTTAGAAGTAAGCTGGTGCAAAACTTGAATTTGGCTTTTCTTTCTGTTAAGAGGACAAATTTTCTTAAAATGTGGAACTGCCTCTGTTAACAGATTTTAAATTTCTTTACCTCCTAAGTGATCTGTTCTGTACTTGCCTTTGAAATCTTTTATTGTTACCTTGGCTAAGTAAATAACTATTGCTTCCTTAAGTGCTGTGTTCCACAACAGTAACCAAGTTACTTTGTTAATTTTATTGTGATCAGATTTTAAACGTGCCTTCTTACCATGCCTTCATAGGTCTTTTGTCATTATAGACACTTACAGTTTCACTCTAATGCCTTTGCAAAAATGCTTCCTCTTCAAGAAGATTTATAAAAAGGACTTTTGAATAAATACAAGTTTCTGACTTTCAGACTATAATGCCAAACTTGGTAAGAAACTGAAGAATTCGAATGAAAAACCTGATGGCTTCATAAAGCTGTTAACAAAAAGGATTAATTAGCAAGGACTGAATGAACTGGTAAATGTGGTTATAATTTTCTATAATTATAGAAAATTTGCATTCTATCTGAAAAATTACTGGTTTGAATCTCTGTTTTCCAGGTGTGAGGAAAACCTTCCCCTCAAACAAATTCTGACTTACGGTAATTTGGTAAATTATACCTTTGTGAGCAAAATTGAAACATTTACCTCTTGCCTCTGTCTGCTTCCTCCAGAGATGGGAAACTCTTAGGTTCCCAGCAGCTTTATCAGATAAATTAGGAAGGCTACCTCACTAACAGATACAGAGATCTCAAGGTATTTTGGGAAACTTGAAAAGGGAGTTATTCACCTAGATTTGGTAAGCGAAATCTGTGACAGGCCCTTGGTGTGAATTTCCTAGCCCTGAGAGGTCTTTTAAAAGTTCAGTCTGAGACTCCTTATAAAAATTTCTGCATGCGGAAAGCCTATATGATCAGTTATATAAATCATCAGGCCAAGCTTAGTGAGACCAGGCTGAAATATCGTTCTCTCTCTGTTAAGAGAACAAAGTTTTCTTGGAATGTTGCTTTTAATAACAGACTATGTAAATTTCTTTGCCTTTAAGCAATTTGTATTTACTTTTAAAATCTTTTGTTACTTTGGTAAATAAATATTATTTCACAATGATCTATGAAGATCTTGGCACACACAGATAAAGTCCATTCTGCTTCTACAAAAATCAACCCCTCACTGCCAGACTTTTGCCATCCTGATGCCCTTAAAACATGGCAACAGTCTATTCCTAAACCAGGGAATTTAAACTGGGTAAACAATAGCTGTCGGTCAGTCAGGGCTATGGAAAATCCAAGAGGGCTGCTTGGCTTTTTCCAGCTCCCTGACAAACCTCGTTTTTCATTTGATGGGGTAAAGCCTTCCCTGGCCGCAGGGTTAATGCCCTCACAATGAGAAAAAAAAAAATTACGTTTCACTGAATATTAAATTCTAGTTTTGTTAATTAAGGTCTGTGTTACCGAGACTCACTTCCCAGATAGTTCCTTGATGTTATGTTACATTGCTAAAAAGTTTAATTGAATTATTAAAGGACACTCTAGTTTGTTTCTAAAGCTTATCTCAGTAATCTATTTTCGGATGAAGATCAGATGCCCCAGACCTACAATCAGGGGATTATGCATACTGGAAAATACATAATTTAAAGGACTGTCTGCAAGCTGGACCCGTTTTGGGCTGGCTAAACGGCTTTTTTTGTAACTATACCCTCAATTTTAATCAGACTAGCCTGGAGTGGGGTCCCTGGTCAGAGGAGGATGAATATGATGTATTGCATGAAGGTAATTTCACTTTATGTTGGGGAAATTCAAGGAAAAATGCGACTAAGAAATATATTAATGAAGACCATATCCCCATAAATAGCTTGGCACTGGGAACTAAATATGTGGGGATTGGTGTGACCACCAGACGCTTACTTAGTTTAACCTCCCGACAAGACTCTCCTCCAAAATATAACATAATTCAACTAACAGTCAGGAATTTGTTATGCCAATCCCCCGGTCACACTCATAATCAGTCAGAGCCCGGATTCTCCCCTTTATGTATAGATGATTACTTCCTTGGAGTTTGGCCTTCCCAATCTAATCCTAGGCCGTGGGACCCCAGTCTATTTCCAGAGGAAAACTCCCAAAAGGTCAGGGCCTGGCTCTGGGGACCCACACGGGGGTATCCTTGAGGGGCACCGGATTTTCATCTCTATGCAGTAACGGGGTCTACCTGGATCTTCCCACACTTTGGAGGGGCCCCTGCACAATGACTGCTGTGGTCCCAGAGGCGACCATTATGACTACAAAGGATTTAGCTTCCTCAGGAGGGGCTCCCAACTTGGGTCCTTCCTCGAGGAGGCCTTAAGACCTGTCCCAGAGAGACAGAAACGAGCCACGGGTTGGGGGGGAGGGGAATGCTTATGATAATCCAGTTCTTGATGAGCCCGAAATAATATGCAGCATCTTCAGAGGGCTCTCCTGGTTTGCAGGCACACCCCTTAGAGAGGAGTGCTCTCCATCTCACCATCACGGTCCAGGAACCTTGGAAGGCTGAGGTACTAAGGAACAGCAGTCAGCCCCAGGCTCTCCGGCCGAGGGGGTTTTACAAAACAGGCGGGCCCTTAGTGTTATAACAGCTGAGGCGGGGGGTGTCTGTGCCCTATTAAACCAGACAGGCTGCTTCTATATTAATACCTCCGGCCAGGCTGAAGAGGACCTTCAGATTCTAAAGAAAAACATCAAATTAATAGAAGATTTAAAAGAGAGAGCAGGACAGGGCCCCAGCTGGCTTTCCAGCCTCCTCTCCTCTCTGGGGATCCAGATATGGACGTGGCTATTGCCCTTGTTGGGACCATTAATCCTGATGGCCTCTGTTTTGTTGCTTGGCCCCTGTATTATTAACACATTATCTAAGTTCGTCTCCCGACAGGTTCAAAAGATTCAATTCCAGGTGGTGCTACAACAAGGATACCAGCCAGTTGGCACAAGGACTACGTTGGAACAAGCCGCCTTATCATTCCATGGACTCTCATCTCCCTCCGTAAATACACCCTGACAGAGAGCGGGCACTGGGCCTCAGGGCCCCATGATGCCCCGGCCAGCAGGAAGAAGCTAGGAATGGTCATCGCCCCTTTCCCCAGTGACCTGGGCTCCTATGGCCCGAGATGGGGATAGGCAGATAGTTACTCATGAGCAGGGTGTTAAGGGGCCAAAGATTTGGCCCACAAGTAAAAAGATGGGAGAATGTAGAGCCCTGCATCAAGGACACCCTACATCAAGGACACAGGACAAAAACTCCAGAATTAACCGAGCCCCCATAGCAACTCTTGCCACGGTCTCTCCTAATCTAAACTGGACAGCACCCACCCCACCCCTACTCCATACTAGGCAAAATATTCACCATGTAGTAACCTTGTATCCTCCTGACCAGTCACCTAATGCCATCCTGCCAGCAGGAATTTTCTTTGTCCTGAGGCTATAAAGGTTGGCTACTAGCCCACAAAGGGGGTCGGCTCTCCCTGGTCTCTCAGGGAGTGGGCCCGCGGGATTCGCAGCGCCCCTCACCATCTCTGCTGTTTGTTCTCAATAAACTCACTCTTTTCTAAAATTCTTCAGGTCTGGAAATTCTTTTTACAACCCGTGCTCGGACCACAACACTATACATGAAATAGACAGCTAAAAAGAACCTGCTGTACAGCACAGGGAACTCTACTCAATACTCTGTAATAACCTATATCGGAAAAGAATCTAAAAGAGTGGATATATGTATAGGTATAACTGATTCACTTTGCTGTACACCTGAAACTAACACAACATCGTAAATCAACTCTACTCCAACAAAAATATTAAAAAATCCACTTCCTTTTTTATGCCAAAAAAATAGTGATGCTGCTACAGAGTGAGGGGCCCAGGGTTCTCCAGGCCTGAAGCAGTGGACAGGAAGGGTCTGAGGCCCACAGTCTGGCTGCAGCCTTTGTGGGACGTGGAGGCAGCATTCTCACAGATACGGATTATCCGAGACCAAGTGGAGGCCCTTTCTCTTCCACTTTCCGCCACGTCCACTGTCCCCAACTGCAGTGTGCAAACAGCAGATGTGTTGAGTGGATCTGTGCTGTGTAGGTAACAAGAACAGTAACGCTGATTCTTCCATGCCTAGTTGCTTAACAAATGATGTTCTAAAAAGACACCACGTTGTGTGTGTGTTTATGTGAAAACACATCAAACAATGAACTGTGCTGGTCAGCAGGTCCTGGTAATGATATAAACACTCTGGCCATGCAGCTGACAGCTCCAATCCGAAGGGCAGACACAGCTGAGCGGCCGGACTGAAGGCACATGCAGAGAGCAGGCAGGCGGGTTGACACGGGAGTCAGCAGTTCAGGGCTCTTAAGACAATCCCATCAGGCAAGGCTTTCTCTGTACTTGACCAATGTGTGATTACATGGTGGATTCACTCAGCAATAGCAATAATAACATCGTAATGCTGCATCTTCTTATTCCCAGGCTAGGTTCTCCATGTCATCCAAAACTCACAACATCTAAACAAATCCTCAAAGGGATGGTGCTCAAAGTGTCTACTCTTTTCAAGCTTGTTTTTTTAATAGTAAAAATTTCAAACCTCTTTTCAGTTTCGGCCAATCTGTTCCATCATTTAAATTTATGATGATCTGGTTCAGGAACACACCACTGCACCTTTATTTAGAATAACGAATGGCTCGTCAACAGAGCTGCCATTACAAGTGTTCTCACTATACTTTATCTAATCCATTACCTTTTCTGGAACTAACAGATGCTAATTACTATAGAAGGTTGGGTTTAGTTAATATCAAATTATTTCTCAAGCTTTCAAGATATCTCTCTTTCCTTTGCCAACTGAATGAAGAGGAAACTGATAAAAACATCATAAAACCATTTAACATGAAAGTTAGTTTTTGCTTTTAAAAATTTAAATTGCTAAAAAAGTAAAAAAATCTAAAATAGGTATCAGCATTAAATCCACCATGGTTTATTTACGGTAACAAAATATTTAAAAACAATTGCTCCTATAAGAATATTTTAAAAAATTGCCCCTATAAAACATTTAATATTGTCTTTAAGAATTAATGGAAAGTGGAAATAATATAATTTTCTGAATATTAGTACAATTTAAGGCACTTAAGTTGACATTTGAGTTCCAGGTGCCTCTTCCCCTTTTGTCCTTCTAAAGTACATGAATGTTTGCCAATGTCTAATGTTAAAAAAATTCTCTAGAACTATTTTAAAGTGAACTCAACATAGTACACACTAAATTAGAAAAAAAAAGATGTAATGTTTTCAGTCTTTGTTCTGACATAATTGTATGACAGTTAAGAATAACATCCTAATCCAGAACTTTTTAGCCAAACAAAATTTCCTTTTCCAAGGCAAAGATCTGTTCTTGTGTCCTCCTACAAAAATGTCACTTTCATTTATGTTTCTAGTTCACTTCCCCTTTGGAAATCAACAGAGTATCTTGATTAGATGACTATTAAACGGACTAGGTGGCTGTTACTGAAAACACACATTGATTACAAATATAGACTCTTCACGAGTCCACTGAAGTTTTCATAATTTTTTGGCTTTTTTCTGTGATACCTATGAACATGATTTTTGAGGAAGGTTTACGTAACAGTGTTTTTAGGTAGATTGCCAAAGATTATCCCCAAGAGACAACAAAGAGGTCTCTCTTTGGAGAAAGTAACCAAAAGGTTGCTGTGGTCATTGATGGTGTGCAGCCCCTTGTCAAGTTCAAACGGCTGGGAAGTAGCCGACCACTGGATGATCCCTGCCAGGGACTGGGCGGCATCATGACATCCCCATGGGAATCCTCTCCGACTCAGAACCCTGGAGTTACTGGTACGCTTAATTAGGGCTTTAGCCCTTCACAGGATTAGCATCCTACAAATTCTCGCCTCTGGCACAATATGCCTATGGAACCAGGACAACCCAGTGCGTGCACAGCGCAGCATCGTCCCACCACCAGGAGGCGCTGCGCGCACCTGCCTGTTTGTCCCCAGGGCTGAGAGGGTCCAAGCAGGCAACAGGCAGCAGGGGAATTACGAGCGGGTTGGAAACCTCATTCAAGAGTCCTTAGAAGAGTGAGTCTGAGCAGGGCTCAGTAGGGTGGCAGAGTAACCTGGTCATGCACCTGAGGTTAGTTGGCATTCTCAGATCTCATGTCAGTAGCCGGGATGCTGGTACCTCTGCTTCCATGAGGTGTGTATTCTGAAGAGCTTCTGCTTATGACTACAGACCTTACTAGGAGTGAGGAGACACAGCAGCAGTTACTAGGTGGTCACCACCAGGAAAGTGTTCAGGGGTTTGTGGTCTTTCTTGAAAAACAAAGCCATTTGGCTTCATCATTGTTTCTCATATGTTAGTACAAGGACTAGTTAAACACTAAGGACAAACTGTGTAGTTTAATTGTGCTGCTCAAAACAGATCCGGTGCTCTTAATGGTTAAGTAGAAATAATCAGATTTGACATAGGCATTCCAAACGATGGTAGTCTATGTCTTAGCATCTGTTTCACATGAAAATAAGAATATAAATATTTTAGGATATAGCAACCTTTGTAGTAAATAACAATGCAACATAGTATAAATGATGGAGGAGTAAAATATTCCAGAACTTTTAAAGATAAATACTTATAGGAATCAATGAAATAAATAACATTAATTGCTTTGAAATTAAAAAAATTCTTGATTTGTATGAAGCCTGCACTTGTAGTTAAGATACATAACCAGTTGTAAGAACGCATGTGCCAAAAGAGAAGAAAATATTCTAGGTTGAATATAAGAAAAGCATTTTTCTTGTATTAAGTCTTACTATGTGTTTTTAAAAGACTAAATCCTTTCCCTCTATCAATAAAGGTGAACAGAAGGAGAAACCATTTAAAAAAAATGTTTTTGAAACAACCTAGCCTTTTGCCAATAAGGATACAAGCTGACTACAGTGAGAAAAGAGAAACGGTCTTGTCTTACTGAGTTTAGTTTAACAACACATGTAGATCATTCACTGTACACAGAAGAAAGAAAATGTAAACAGTGGAAAATAAATGCAGAAGAAATATGAGCACACAATGTCTTCCATCAGTGTTCTAGATTCTCTCCCAAGACTCACACTTCTCAGAACCTAATAAAGGCAAGCACGCAGGGGCAGTTCCGGCAAAGCACCTGGTGGATCACAGCACAGGATGAAATGTAATAAAAGAGTATCACTTATGCTTTAACTTTTAAGATACCCATCTTTGTAACAGCCTCACAAGTACCTGTTAAAGCAACTTCAGAGAGTCCTACTAGGAAGTCCAGCAGGGTTCCCTTAGTGCCTCATAAAGTGCCTTAAGGCAGTTTAACTACAAAGCAGGCACACAGCCACCAAGTGTTGATTAAGGAGACAGAGTAAAGCAGAAGCAATGAGATTTACAGATAATCCCCAAATGTCTGATGTATGATCTATACCTGTAGCAATAAAAACTTAACAGGTAGGAAGAAGTAAAAGCTTTCTTGTACCATCGTGATGACTAACAACCTAATCAACCTTGTCAAGGAGGAAGAGAAAAAGGTGAGGATACCGGCTGAATCCAGCTGGATGGGTTTACAGGTAGATTCTCTTCTCAGAAAGTGACAATGTATACCCAAACAGAGAACCATCTAGCTTAAAAAATGAGTTGGAAAAATTACTTAATGGAATGATTAATTAAAATAAATCAATAGACACCATTTACCACCACATATGAGATTAGAACTGTTTTAGTGGGAAGATAGAGGGAAACAAGTGAATGGTGAAATGATGCCCAAGAAGCTGTGTTTACGGCTTCAGCTGAGGAACAAAGCAGGCTCAGTTGAGATGAACGGGGATTCACACCTGACCCTGTACCGATGTTCACTCCTGTTCAGCTGAGCTAGATTAAAAAGCCCTTTTGGAGACTGATGAGTTGGATTTTTTTCTTTCTTGGCCGCACTGCGTGGCATTTGGGATCTTAGCTCCATGACCAGGGATTGAACCCATGCCCCTGCAGTGGAAGTCCTAACCACTTGACCGCCAGGGAATTCCCTGACGAGTTGTATTTTTAAAGAAAAATTTTGGATCTGTCACAAACAACATGTAACCAGCTTGGGGCTGCGTGTCTTTCCTTAGCCCAAGATGCTGTACATGAATTTTTAGAAAACATATCCTAACCTCAGTGTAGAAAGACAAAATCTAACAAGAATGTCCCGAAGCAGGGAACCCAGTACCCCAGGGGTGTACGTGAGCGTGTGCAGTGCCCACTCCATCCTGCAGAGAGAGGCCTGATCTACAATCCTGGCCCCTCAGTCGGAGGGCGCCAGTGCCGGAGGGGCGCTGGCTGCTGTATTAGACTCTTCTATATCTGGGACCCTCCAAGCTCTCAGAACAGAGAAACCGGCTCCCCGCACCGCCCCCCCCCACCAACGCCACCTCCCGAGGAAGTATTTAGGAGATTCCAGGCTCTGGAGGACAACAGAGTTGGCTGCAGCGCATCTACGCTGGTCTATCTGAATCACATCAATACAGCCTTGGCCCAAGCAGTAAAGGCTCTGCACTTGGGCTGTGCTGGTCAGTCCATCTGAACTTGGGTCCAGCGCCCACCGGCAATATTCTGGACCCAGAGCTGCTTCCTCCAAGGGGGAATTCTCATTAGGATGCACCTCCTTTGAGCGGATTTGCTGGAGTGCGGCAACTTTGTTATTTCCTGAGATGTTGCTATTGTTGTTGCAACATACTGCATCCATTAGGCAGTCTTGTTCATTTCAGGGCCACAGCAGGGGGGAGAAAAGGTAATACTCAAGCGGGGCTGCAGCTTAGTTCCTTCAGATTACTGACATGTTTTTAATTTTTCATTTTCTCTCTTTCTATATTCCTCCTCTTTACCTCTTCTGTTGGTGTTTTATCTCTCTTCGCATAAAGTACTGGAGGTCCGGGGCATTTTATTACTCCATCCGAGGGGTATTTATTGAGCACATGCCCTGTCATAGCTTCACACACGGTGACGTGATGTGTAACCGGAAGGCAGCAGACCCGAGTGTGTGTGGGTGAAGCGTGAAGGCACGCATGCCACGCACGAACACACCGTGTGTTCGTGGTGATTTCTGCCAAATGGCCAATGACCACAGAGAAGCCAGAAATCTCTGTATGATTCTCTGAGTCAATAGCGCAGCTCAGTGGTTCCATGTATATTCCATGTATACCTGCCGACAGGGGAGTGATCTTTGACAGACTCAGTCCCAAGCATGCAGAACAGATTTTAACATCATGACATTTAAAACGTTTGGTTGTAGTCTTTTTGGTTCGTGTTTGGCCCAAGGGGCGGCAACTAGACCGCCTGGGTTCTGCCTGTGCTCTCTGCTTGGGTGACCTTGGAAGAAGTGCAGCATCACCACCAGCCCAAGGTGGCCCCTCACTCAGCGCCGCCATGGAGGCTGTGCTGAAGCAAACACCTCCACACCATTTGCAAATGTCCCCTTTGGAGGATGAAACCGAGACAGGTGACCTGATTCTCAGGTAGCTGCAGAGTCCCTGCCAAAGAGGGTCTCTGCCCTTAGGACTTGGAGATAGGTTCCTCTTTCTTTTTTATTTATTTTTTTAACATTAACTGTAAATTGATAGGTTCCTCTTTGAGATAGTCTGTAAATGGACAGCTCCCAAGACAGGGAAGACTTCAAATGTCCCCA
Source organism: Leucopleurus acutus (assembly GCF_964270905.1). Classification (NCBI taxonomy): domain Eukaryota; kingdom Metazoa; phylum Chordata; class Mammalia; order Artiodactyla; family Delphinidae; genus Leucopleurus; species Leucopleurus acutus. The sequence continues at coordinate 79,520,134 of NC_139157.1, forward strand.
AAGAGACTAAAACAGCTTATAATGGCTATAATTTATTTTGTTTAACTTTCTTTGAGTAGTTTCCACACAGAAGGAGGGTGGGGTTTGCGTGGAGTCTACACAAAGGAGGACCAGAGAATCAGGGCTATTCAGCCTGCCTCTTCCAGGGTCTAATGCCCAGAACCTCTCTTTGGGCACAAATCTCTTTAAAATGGAGAAGAGCAACTCTTCAAGCTATTAAAACTTTCTGGAAATACCACCCAGGAATAGCCCATGCCTTCTGCTCTCTATCTGCCACATAAGAGAAGGGTCTCTACCACCACCCCCTGTGTAGGCTTCCCTACCCTGGAGGAGTGGGTGCGTCTGACCATGCCCGCCTCCCATCGTGAACGAATGCGTTTATGTTTTGGTTCATAAGCGTTTTAAGTGTTAACTGAGATAATGCAGAAATGGATGACCCAGAGACTCATCACCTCAAGAGAACTCTCAAAACTGATTTCAGGACATGAAGAAATGTGTCATTAGTATATCAGTACCGAGCTAAAGGAACAACCCCTGCCCAGGGCTGGCCAGGGGTTGCCTGTGTTTCCTCATTACTAGAACGGGTATCAATGACAGGAAAAGCCTTGTGTCCCTTGTGGAGAGGAATTCCAGGTGTCTGGGACTCCCTGTTGGTTCTGCCTCTGTCCCCCGTCACCCCACCTGTGCTGGGACCCGCCTGCTCTGTCCTCCAGGGCTCTGCTCCCAAACCCAGACCTTCCCTGGCACTCAGGAACCCAGATTAAAATGTTCTCTTTCAGCTCCTTTTCCCTCTGGGTCTAGTTTTCTGCTATTCAGTCTGATACAGCATTTATTTCCTTCTAAGGCACGCAAGAATGACCACACAGCGTAGCTGATCTGGTGAAGTGTCCAGGAGGATTACCTTCTTCCTAAAGGAAGGGAGACTATTCGTTTGGATCAGGTCACCTGAGTAGACCTCGGCTCTGAATGAGCGGGAGATGTTGCACAGAGAGTGTTCTTACCTCCTGGACACAGTGTTCATTTTGTCCCTCGCTCCTACCCCCTCCCCATACCATACTGTTTCTCACTTTAAAAGAAGGACCCTGGTGAAGGGGAGTATATCTTATCCTGCTTCATGGGATTTGAACACTTGGGTAAGACTTCTGTCTGGGAAAACAGTAGCAAGGAACAACCAAAGACCGTAATTATTATTTTTACCCCAAACATCCCATGCTCTGCAGATTGTAAAAAGCAGTGAGTGAGTTAGGGAAAGACACTTATGCTCCCAAGGGGGGGGGGGGGAATCAACAAAACAGCAACCTTTGCAGGCAATCTTGTGAAAGGTCCCTGTTAACCACCTTGTATTTGTTGGTTTTGCTCACATGATACGCAGTTAAAACATCTGTTAGGCATCAGATTTATCAACAAACACGAAGCAGAACAGAAATCACAAACCTGCTTGATGCTTCCCCTTGTTCTTTCCTCCAGGTGCGTGCAGACAGAAGAGAAATGACGAGAAATGGTGAATACATTTATAGCGCTTGATAATGACCAAACTGGAGACTGGGGAATGAAGTACCTTAATTAATCCTTTCTGAGCAAGAGCCATACCAGCAAGACACTTTATCACGAACGCACCCAACTTTCTGACATACATCCTTGGTGGCACAGACCCGAGACAGCACAGCACCAATACTGCCCGCATGTGACCAAAAACTATAGACCCTTCATCCGCCTAAGTTACCCATGGTTTAGGCAAAGCGGTTCTGGTCTAACCGGCATCAGCAGAGACCGTTAGAAGGGCGGTGTGGGTTGTGCTGAAGCTGGAGTCCCTGTGGTTCAGGCAGACTCAATCTGGGTTAGTTCATCTGTGACCGTGGTCTTGTGTCTCCGTCACTTGTTGGGGCAGATTTTGTTTTTGTGCTGTACAAAGTATGAATGCCCTTGCAGGACATCAGGCACACAGACAACCTAGCTCAGTGTTGGGTGGTCTGTCTAATAAGCCACCTGGGCACGTTCAGGTCTACGCAACACGGCATGGGGTCCCCGCTCTTGGCAAATGCGCTGTGTCCTTGGGTGGGAGTCTTGCTTTCTTGTGGGTCTCGGTGCTCTTATGAATAAACTGAAGGCGCTGGAGTTGGTAATCTCTGAATTCTAACCCTAAGGTACCACGTGGCACCCTAGGAGCCTGACGACTCCCTGAAGCTTCACAGACGATCTGACTCATTTCCCAGAATAGCACATTTACCTGTGCTTCACCCCTGCATAGCCTTCACTCCCTTTGAGATGAAAATCAAGAAGTGAGTTCCTTCTCTAAATCCTTCTGTTGTTAAAGCAAAACTTGGAGATAGCAACTGCTAAGACCTCCAAAGTGCACGTGAGAGACGAACTGGACCAGAAAGGAGAGTGTCCAGCAGGTCTGAGCAGCATGGCCTCTCGCACCCCGCACGGCTGTCACACCACCCTATTCCCTGGGATGAGCACGTGCAGTCAGTGCACCCCACTGTATCTCTCAACTGGGGGGGACGAGAGCACGGGTGGGTGTTTTTACTGATAATGTCATCGATGCTGCTGCAGCTTTTGGTAATACAATCTCTTCCCTGACCAGCTGTTTAAAATTGCAGCCCCGAACGCTCCCCCAGTTCCTTCCCTACTTTACTTTTCTCTTTAGCACTTACCATCATCTACTCTATTATATGTTTTGCTTATTTATTTTTACTGTCTCTTCCTATTATCTCTTGAATATACACTCCCCGAGGCCTGGGATTCTGTTGGTTTTTCTCCTCCACTGCTGCATTCCCTGTGCCTGGAACAGTGCTGTGCACACAGTCGGTGCTGTAGGGGAGCAGAATGTGGCACCCCCAAAATCTGGCACCCCAAAGTGTGTCTCTTTGGCATGAGAATAAATTCAGGCTAATTATTTTTAAGAGACAGAAGTCTCAGGAAGTTTTTCTTCTCTCTCCCTTAACTGCCTAAAAAGAATTGAGGTAAAGTGCCTGTTGCCCCTGAATAGAGCTGTCACCAGAGAGGTCTGTAAAGAATACGGGCCAGGCGTGGTGGGGACTCAGCAGGGCCTGGAGGTGAGAGTGTCTCCATCGGAGGGACTCTGTCCCTTTTCTCTTCTGGCCCAGGAAACACCCGCTTCCTCATCCCCGTGTGAACTGCCCTTCTCCCCTCTGAGTCCCAAACTAGCACCCGCAACATCCTCCTTTGTCTTTAGCTGAAGATGGTGTTTAACGGGAGGGTTTCGCCCATTTGGGGGGATTACTCAGTTTTCCTGGGATTCTCCCGTGTATACCTGTCATCAAACTCTTGTTTGATTTTCTCCTGTTCATCTGTCTCATATCAATTTAATTCTTAGACCAGAGAGAAGAACCCAGAAGGGCAGAGGGAAAGTTTTCCTCTCTGACTGTGCTCAATGAGCGCTGACTGCACGAACGCACGGATGAGTGAACGATCTTTCCCTTCAGAAGTTCTTCAACCCCGAACGTTATAGGAAATACACGATGTAAGGAAGAAGTTTTGGTCTATTTCTTACTGTATCACCCTGCACTCGCTAAGCCGGTTAGTTATAAACGTAAAACGAACCCTCTAAGTCACTGTAAATTATTCTCCTCACAAACCTACACATTTGATTAAAGCGGGATTGCTTCCAGAGCAAAGGTTCTGAACTTGGCTTCAGGGAGTTTGTGAATACATTAAAATTTGTAGGCAGAGTTTTGATTTTTTATGCGTTGAATATTTTTCTTGGGAAAGAGTCCATAATTACCACCATGTTCTTAATGGTTTAACAAAGAACAACGAAGATTAAGAATCACTGCGGTTTGGAACAGCAAACTATGGCTGAAGGGAGAGGTGCAGGGACACTGCTTGTCACTCCTGGGCAAACAGCCGTGTTCCTCAGTAAACAAGGCCGAGACCCAGAGGCTAAGCAGGGCGCAGGGAGAGGGGAGTGGGGCTGAGGCCTGGTAGCTACAGAGGGACAGGATGAAGGCAGGTGTCCGCATACACGTTCCTCCACCCCCGTCCTCAGTAGAAACAGGGAAAACAACAGAGAAAAGAGAGAATTACGGGAGTAAAAGAATAGTTTATGCACTGGGAGAATCTGACTCATTATTGAATAGTTTTTCCAGGCTGCAGGATGACTTTTAATCCAAAAACTGCAGGAAGTGGGAAGCCAAATAATCACATATAATAAAATAATAGCCCACGCTCTCCTGTCACTTGGGAACTTTCTTTGTTTGTTTGTTTTTTTCCCACTAGCCTTTTTACACATTACCTAGCAACCTTCATAAAGACGAGACGTACAATTTCCATACAGTTCCCGTTTTTGATTCATACCCTCAAGGAACAGATGGCACACGAGTTATATTCCCTTTTTGTTTTAAAATACTACACCTTAGAGTCTAATTCTCAAAAAGGGAATTTCCCTACATTATAAGATCTAAATGCAAAGCGACTTCTCATCCATATGTACACTAGGCTGCACCCGCTCTAACACCCTGGGGTCAATGAATCTCTGTCGCAGGTGCTGGCGCAGGTTTGACCCTGACCTCTAGGAGGTGTGTCCCATAGGGTCAGAAGTGACCTTGGCCAGCTCTGGTCCTTCGCCTTGTGGATGGGAAGCCAAGGCCCAGGGCTGGGCAGGGAAGCAAAATGACAGATCCCGTGAGTTCACGATGGCCCCACAGACCTCCTTGGAGGCGGCGGCTCCGGAGAACCGGCCGTGAGGGCCTCCCCGGCTGGTTCTCTTGCACTTTGGTAAGAAGAGGTTTCTCTGAGTCACACTAGTCAGCTGCCTCCAATCCCGTGAAACAACTGGGACTAAGGCCTTGATGGGCCCTGAAAGGAAAGAGCAGGTGCTCAAACGCACGAAGTCAGCTGAGCCGTCGGAGAACTCTGCACAACCCGGGGCACCGACTACTGGTCCAGCGGATGACTCACGGGGGGCCACCCCTGGTGCTTTTCGTGTTTTACTGAGGATTTCTTTCATTAAATGGTGATTACGGTTTAGTGTGCGAGCTGAGCTGGAGTCCAGGCTTCTGGGACTAAGGACTGTTTGGGAATTAAAGATGCTGCGGCAATCGTCAGGCCTGTGCACGACCTTTCCAGCCCCCTCCCCTCTAGGCACAGGGGGGCTGCACCTCCCTCCTGGTCCCCCCCCACTCCCCCCCGAGCTGAAGCACAGCTGGGTGACCTGCTTCGGCCAATGAAATGTGAATGGAAGTAACATCTCTTTAAAATTTGGAATGTTAATTCCAAGCTGTACTCTGAGTGGTCCTGTCACCTCACTGTACTCCACCTCGTCTCTCCTTTTACTGCTGATGTTGGTTTAATCTGCAAATGAAAGCTCAAGGCCCATCCTGTAAGGGGATCCCGAGGAGAAATGACCTTAAGGGACTTAAATGTGCAGACGTGATGCTCCCCAAGCAGCCCTGCCTGGGGTCAGGGGATGGCGGGGAGTTTTAAACAGTCATTGTTTTTCAAGAACCAAGGCACTTACCTGAGGAATTCTGGTGGGCTTTACGAAATGACATATTAGAAAATAAGCATGAAATAGTATAAATAAATCTCTATAGAGTTCAGATTCTTTTCATATTTAAGCCCAGTCTGTGGATGGTGAGGAATGATACAGAATCCATTTAGTTTTGCACCTGAGCTGTTACCAAACAGCTTTGAATCTTTCAAAGAGCAACAGAGAATAAGACAAGCCCTGAATCGACACCTGTGCATGCGTGTGTGTGTGTGTGTGTGTGTGTGTGTGCGCATGTGTGGTTTGCTTTACAAACTTAAGGAAACGCGACTACAGCCCCGACTGTCGCACTGACACCTACTTGGTGGGGCTGCAGGTGTGCAAGGCCTTCAGGTGCGGCTTCCAGGTTGCAATGGAGACAGATTTCTCGTCGGCTGCATAACTACGCCAAACGCACTGCACGCGGCATACGCGGGGACATAAGAAAGAAAACAAAAGAGAGGAGGAGAGAGAATGCAATGAAAAGGGAGATTAGTAAATTAATACAGATTAAGCATCTTTTCCTTGCCATGTTCAGCCCTGATAAATGTCCGAAGGGTGAAGAGGCTTGGGTGTTTTCGCCTGGCTGTGAAATACACTCCACCACATCCATAGAACTGCTTTTCAAAATAACTCACATCAGAAGCAGAAGTACCACAAAGCATAACACAGAGGAGTTTTGGGATTGGTTAGGGAGAGACGTCGGAGGTGAGCTACCCGAGTGGGACTGACTGTGCATCCCGGGAGCCACTGCGTGCCCTTAATCACCACTTGTAAGATAGAGGCAAAGGACCCTGGAAATCCATAAGGCAACTAGTAAATTAGCTAGTAAACTGATGACCACCAGGGCATGTTAATGATGTAGTGAAATCCCTTGCGGTTGAACCATGTGGTACTCCTAAGGCTAACCATGAAGGTGGAGATAAGAGGCAGGCCTAAAACAAGGTGGGGAAACGTATTCTCAGGAATATCGTCCGAAAGCACGTAAGAATTTAATGCTGGGGTCTAAGGACACGTTTGTAGCTCTCGGATGTGAAACACAAGCTCTGTGTGCGTCATATAATTATACCTGATATATATATAACACAAAGTGTTTTCATGTAATCCCCACAGTGTGGATGAAGACCCTTACGACCCTTATTGTGTAGAAGAGAAACTAAAGGCTCAGATACATTAGGAGGTTAACACAAGGCTGGCAGAGGTGAGACCCCGCCTCAGGTTGCCTGGCTCTTGGTCTTAGAATCCCTCCACGGTCCTTTGCTGGGTGACCGTTGTTGGAGCAGCGTCCCTCTCAACTGTCCATTTCAGAGGTTGCCTGAACTTACTTTCCATAGAGATTTTGGTGAATCTCTTCCTTTGCAATAGGTCTGCAAACATCTCTAGTGACCAAGTGTTTACGCCACTCTCCTGAGAGGAACATTTTTATTATAATTCATAAATCAAAACATTCTATTTTGTGTGATTAATTCATATAAACAGGTCATGCCCCTGCTGTCTTACCATCATTCATGATTTTGAAAGCTACAATGAAGAAAACAGTGACCTAATAATATTCCTTTCCCTGGAAAACTTTGGCTGTATCTATTAAAGCTGAAGTATATATACCCTATGATACAGCTACACACTCCTGCATGTATACTCAACAAATATGCTTACACAAGCTCATCAAAAAATGTGTACTATAATGTTCAAAACAGCACTACTCTGTTTTTAAAATCTTAATATGAACTTTCTTATTTGTTTACTTACTGGTGTACAATATAAGTTACAGGTATACAATAAAGTCACAATTTTTAAAGGTTATACTCCATTTATAGTTATATTGGCTGTAATCCCCATGTTGTACAATATATTTTTGTAGCTTATTTATTTTATACATAATAGTTTGCACCCCTTAATCCCCGACCCCTACCTTGCCCCTTCCTCTTCCCTCTCCCCACTGGTAACCACTAAGTTGTTCTCTCCATCTGTGAGTCTAAACAGCACTACCCTTTTTTTTTTTTAAATATTGGAGTATAGTTGATTTACAGTGTTGTGTTAGTTTCAGGTGTACAGCAAAGTGATTCCGTTATACATATACATATAGCTATTCTTTTTCAGATTCTTTTCCCTTATAGACAATTACAGAGTATTGAGTAGAGTTCCCTGTGCTATACAGTAGGTCCTTGTTGGTTATTTTATATATAGTAGTGTGTACATGTTAATACCAGACTCCTAATTTATCCCTCCCCTGTACCTTTCCCTTTTGGTAACCATAGGTTTGTTTTCTGTGTCTAAACAGCAGTACTCCTAATAAACCAAAGTTGGAAATGCTCAAGCAGCCGTCCGCAGGCCCATACATGGGTGAGCTGTGGACTGCTAGCACAGTGGATCAGCACACAGGAACAGTCCACTGTAACTACACCCAACAGTGTGGATGAGCTTTACACGAATACTGCTGCGTGAGAGGAACAAGACACAAAAGAGTGCCTGTGGTGTGACGCCACTTCCATAAAGGACAAAAGCAGGGAAACCAATCCCCGCAGTTAGAAGGCAGCGGGGCGGCTCCCCCAGGGGCAGAGGTGGAGCGAGGGTGCATGGGGTGCTGACCACCATCTGCTTCTTTCTCCGGCTGCTGGTGACAATGGCAGCACAGTTTTCTAGGGTCTGTGCTGCATTCCCTACTCATCTTATACTTCAATAAGATGTTCAAGAAGTGATATAAAAAACTAGGAAGATATATGGTAGGACCTGAGGGTTTTTATATTATTAAGGAAGGTTTAAATAATTGAAGCCAGCTTCCTTGCCTGGAGCCTTCATCACACGGCTCACGTTGGCTGAACCTACAAATGCCTCAGAACGTACGCTAAGCATCTTGGCATCTTACAGAGAACAAAGCAGTTGTCATCGTATCATCCTGAAATGTTAGTTTTGGCAAGTGCTGTGCACTCACAATCTACAGAGTGATTCAGAGTAATCAATAAAGACACATGGGTTTATTATCGCAGCTTCTTCTGTAGTGAAGGCCAGAGCCCCGCCAGTGCTGCTTTAATTAAACAACTTTAATAGAAGGCATCAGATATATGTGGACTTGGGTACTGTGGAGGCAGGACTCACGTAGAAGTGAGAAGCACACAGCAGGCCTGGACATTATTAGATATCAGGGGGGAAAAATCCCAAACAACAATACGACAAAAAATGGGACCAAGACAATACCTGCCAAAGTTATAAAGAACGGGGGGCAGAAGTGGCCACGCTTAGAAAATTGAAAATTTTCTTAACAGTGAGATCTGGCTTCTTGCTCTTTTTCTATCACATTGATCTCAACAGCTAAGCTCTTATTCCCTTCATTAGGAGCAGAGGGCAAGTGGCATCTCCCTCGGGGCTGATACCAGTCCGCAGTCGAGTGGCAGGGGAGCGGGTACCTATTATTCTCACCCTCTAATCACTCTGTCCTGGCCTCAGCTCTCCCTCAGCTTCTGGAAGCTGAACCCAAGGCCACAACCATGTGATCGAGGAGCCGACGTTCCTCTACTTGAAGCTAAAATCACACAGTGGTTGGCGAGAGAAAGTGCCCAGAGGGATTTCATTTACATGGCACACACACTCCCAAGGAAAAGTCACCAAAAAGCAACAGGAAAGCCGAATTCACCACTTACTCTGCGACCCGGGTGCTCAAGGTAGCCGAACAAGTTCACACTTTGGTCTAGAGCTATAAGCGCAATGTCGGTATAGTTACGTTTCGGGGGGCATTTAGTCTGCCTCGTCTGCGTTACAGCTATGGCGCATTTGACCCTTTCTGGAAACCTTAATTCAGCTGAGCATCCAAAGGTAGAACCAACATGGAACGATGTTTTTCAAGAATTTCAGAAGAAAATTCAGAAAATTCAGAAATTTTCAAGAATTTAAGAAGCCGGAGAATGAAAAGGTTTAGGGTGAAAACCAGTAATATCGCTTTCCCCACTTTACTTCTCACTCATGTTTGTTCCTCAGTGGCAACCCCTTCAACTTTTATAGCTTCTGTTTCTAATTTTAAGAATCCTTATTTTTAAGGATTGTTCTCATATTTCTTTGGGGTTTTTCATCTTCTTACCGTGGAAGATAGTGACATAGCCATGTACACACCTTCCCCTGATCTCATCCTACCAACAGTTTTTAGTTAATTTTAGTTAACTTTTAGTTAAGTGTTTAGTTAGTGAACACTACTTAGTGTTTGCATTACTTTGACCCCATAACTACTGTTCCCAGCTCAGCAATGTGATGTACCATTGACTACCTTTTTCTTTCCCGTGTAATTTATTTCGGTTTTTCTTGCAGCTAGTATTGCCCTATTTTAATGTCTTGATTTGCCTTTATGTACCTAGGAGGAAAACATTCCTGAACTCTCCAACAGAACTCTAAAATCCCACTTGTCAGATACATCACGAAAGCTGTGTCTCCTTGCCGCCCTCCCTCCGGCTCTCTGCTCTCCGGCCCTGCATCTCTGGCCCTGGGACTGCCCCTCAGCAACAGCCTGGAGGTCCCCTCACTCCTCCTTGGGTGGGATCTCTTGTTCCTGGGACACCACGTCTCCTTCCTTTCTGGGTTCATCTCTTCGTTTTGGAGGATTAATTCTACCCAAGTAGCTTCTCCTGTTTTTCTTTTTCTTTTCCTTTTTTTCCATTTCAGCTTTATTGAGGTATAACTGACCTATATACAGTTGTGAGATCTTCTAAGCTTACATCATGGTGATTTAATATATGTACACATTATGAAAGGGTTCCCCCCATCTAGGTAATTAACACATCCATCACCTCACGTGTTTATTTGCTTGTTTGTTTTTTGGTGTGAGAACATTTTGCTTGTTTGTTTTGGGTTTTTTTTGAAATGCATTATTAAAGACTTTTTATTTTATTGCTATATTGGAGTATAGTTGATTAACAATGTTGTGATAGTGTCAGGTGTACAGCAAAGTGATTCAGTTATACATATACATGTATCTATTCTTGGTGTGAGCACATTTAAGTTCTACAGTCTTAGAAGATTTCAATTATACAACACTGTTATCAACTATAGTCACCACGTTTCACATTACAGCCTCAGGGCATATTCATCTCATAGTGAAAGTTTGTACCCTTTTACCCTATTTCCCCCACCTTTCAGCTCCTGGCAACCACTTTTTGCTTCTGTTTCTAGGAGGTTGACTTAAAAGATTTTTTTAGATTCTACATTAAGTGAGACCATGCAATAGTTGTCTGTCTCTGTCTGGTTCTCTCACTCTGCATAATAAAAAGGTCCATCCGTGTGTTGCAAATAGCAACTTCTTCTTTCTCATGGTTGAATAATATTCCACTGTGTATATATACTGCAAGGGAAAACAGCATGGAGGCTCCTCAGAAAATTACAAATACAACAGCCATATAATCCAGCAGTCCCACCTCTGTGTTTATCCAAAGGAAATGAAAACAAGCTATCTGCACCCCCATGGCCACTGCAGCATGATTCACAACAGCCAAGATACGGAAGCAACCCAAGTGCCCATCGGTAGATGCATTGATAAAGAAGATGTGATATTAGCTTCCTGAGTATGGGGAAATGGTAGGTAAGTTTTGAGGTTTTGCATATCTGAAAGAGTCTTCATGTTACTCCCATACGCCATGAATAATTTGGCTGAATATAGAATTCTAGGTTGGAGATAATTTTCCTCCATAATTTTGAAAATATTGTTCCACTGTCTTCTTCTAATTTTAAGGTTACTAATGAGAAATCCATGCAATCCAGATTCTGGACCCTTTGGGTATGTTCTGCTCAGAAAGCATTTAGGATCCCCTTTCTTTCAGGAGTTCTCATATTTCACAAGGGCGTCCGCAGTGTGAAGCTTTTTGTTCACAGTGCTGGGTCCTTGGGGGGCCTTTTACTGTGGCCCCTCCTGCCCTTCATTTTTGGGGAACCAGAATATAATATTTATTTGATAAAATTCCACACTTAGTTTCCCTGTATTCTTTTTGAGGTACTTCTGTTGGCTGAATATTTGATCTCCTGGAAGTGTTATCCAATTTTCCTACTGTTTTTTGTTTTATTTTCCATCTCTGTCTTTTTATTCTATTTTGGGGGAGATTTTCACAGTTTTATCTCCTTTTCTGTTTTCTTCTTTTTCTGCTCTCATGTTTTCCACATCTAGGAATTTTTTTTTTCTGAATCTGTCCTTATTCATGATTAAAGCATTACTACAAAGGCTGTATAAGCTCTGTATATGTGGCTTGAGTTTATTTTAGTGGCCTCACTTTGGAAGGCTCAGTTCTCTCACTAGAGGAAGCCGAAGTTTCAATACATCATTTGTTTTTCTTTTGGGCCAACTAATTTCCCCAGAGCAGCATCTTCTACTCTCTTCCCTCAGGAAAATAAGCCCACCTGTCAGCATTCATTTCACACACTTGTACTTAATTCCCCTGTTTCTGTTTCCAATAAAGCACCCTGGCTCCACCCTGAACTGGACCAGCCTCTCTAGAAGGAAACCGCTCACACAGAACTTCTGAAGGATCTTGAAATGCTAATCCCCAGGCTTCAGTGATGTATATATGAGGCTTCGAGTGCTGGATTCAGATTCCGACACCAGGGACCCGAGTCCTACCTCTTGCCAAGTCCCTAGGCTTGTCCTGGGGATCAAGGGACATAATGTAGCAGAAACACTCTGCACCCTTGTGAAGAGAAGCACTTCGCAAGTCTTAGGCATTATTAATAAAAGTGGTGACATTGGGGCACGTATCCACAACGTTACTGAGGGCTGCTTTCTTTTCCTAGACTGCTCCGCTTGAAAGAAAAAGTTAATGTAAATAAATCATGCAAAGATGTTGAGACAACTGAGTTTACTACAAGCTGCTGGGGTTTCAAACTTTTCCCTAAAACCCTGAAATGCTGGTTAATTTAGCTGTCTCACCGACTGAACGACAAAGCAATCTGGGCATCTCCAGCGCCCTCTACAAAGACAGCGGCTCTGGCTCCAAACAAACGAGACTGGCCTTGGTCTTGATGCTTTGTGTGATCAGCAAACCAAGGCAGTTTTATTGGGTAAGAAAATGCATGGATCAGCAAATGAGGCTTGTTGTTTAATCTAAAGCATCCTTAAAATAAACATCTATAATCTAAAGCTTAAAGTCCTGACTTCTGGCTATGGGTTACAGCAAGGAAAAACAATGAATACATTTAATAATTATATCATTATTCTTATGTCTAATAAATTGCATTTGGACAGAGGAACAATCACTTTTTAAATTTGTAATTAATGAAACTATGATTAGATTTAAAAGTATTCTTGAACGTTTCAAGCCTTTCATTTTATATTCTTCTTTGTTCAGAACAACACATAAGTTAGAGTTTTAAGTAGAAAAAAAAATTAATGATTTCACTCCACAGTTACCTACCTTGGTACAAGTTCAATTATTGATCACAATATATATTACATAACTCAGTTCCATAAAATAAAAATCTAGATCTTTAAGTAAACTTTACAATCAGCCTCTTCACTTTTTACGGCTCAGGAAGGCCTTGCCTTGCTTTGGCTGTTGGCCAGAGGCTGTTGGTATAAATGCCTCTGGTCCAAAGACTGCCTGGAGGAATGGTAATCTGTTTTCACGTTCAACTGGAAATTTTTTTTTTTTTGGCACAATTTGGTAGTTAATAATGATGAGATAGATCAGAAAGTCCCTCCTATTATTCTCTGTATCTGTCTTGTGCAGTAGGATAGCCAGTAGCCGTGTAGAGCTACTGAACACCTGAGATGTGGCTGGTGCCTCCCAGGAACTGAATTTCTAAATGTAAACAGCCACCTGCAACTCTTGGCAACTGTTCTGGGCAGCAGAGCTGGAAGCTCTGTGTCATCACAAGGGATCCACGCCTCAGAAATTCCTCAAAGGGCTCACTTTCCAACAGGATGGCCAATGGTCTAAGATTTTTTTGATGCAGTCCCCTTTTATACCCAGAAATATCGACGATCTGTACACAGAAGTGGTTGTACTTTGAGTACATGCTGATTGAGAAAACATACAGTACAAAAAGCTAGTAAACAATTTCACGAGGATATTAAATAAGTTTGAACTGTATCCATGCCAACAGCACGGTCACGCCCCTGAGAGCAGGCAGCCTAGGTATGTGTAAGGTGTACCACTGGTTCCCTGTGTGGACAGGGCTTGCTGCCCGAATGCATGCAAGGAACCCAGGGAGTAGCTCTGCATTCACAGGCTGGAAAGCATTCTTCCAGAACGGAAAGATGAATACGTTAAAGAGCAACTGAAAGATAAAAACAGAAGTGTGGGGACACCTCATAAGCAGTTAAGAAGCGCCAAAGGGTGGAGGCTCTCTGTTGGGGCATTTTGTGTGCACCCCGGCGTGCGTGACGTCCCTGTCATGGCCCTGTCATTCGGCCTCAGATCTTAAACTCCTACGACTCAGGGTTTTCCTTCAGGAAAACAAAGTTTACTTTATCTTTGGCGCCCCTTTAAAACCCGGAAATTTTAAAACAAGAGCCTCTCAGTGGTGTGCATTACACGTGATGCGCAATGGTCAGGAGTCACAGAACAGTTTGCTCTAAACACTAACACCCTCATTTAGTCACAGATACAAAGGGGTCTCCTTTCCGATGTAGCCCCTCCCCGCCTCCCCCCACCCTGTGGCCACAGGCAGAGGCTGCGGAGTCTTGTGTCGTGGTTGCTGCCCTCCACCCCCGACTGGAACCTGCAAGGTGCGTGGGAACAACGGGCTTGCTACTGTAGCAGGAACCTCAGTCACCGCCCTGAGCCCTCTGGTTCTGCAGGTCTGGGGCATCCGCTGCCTGGCATGGAGGGATGTTACATAATCATCTTGTCTATAACTAAATACGAACTCACAGCATGGATCTAGAGGAAAACATATTTTGTGATTCTAGGGTGGCTCTACCCCCAAAAGGTATGGATGACAGAAGGAGAAGCGTTCCTTTTACTGCTGAAGCAAATCCTGAGTTACTGAAACAAAGATTAAATGCTGAACAACCTATGTATTATGAGTTAGCTTCAAACAATGTGCTTACTACTTCATACGCTCAAACATCGATGTATTCCATAATTCCAGCTCTTAAAATAAGAATTTCCAGTTATTGCTCTAGGTGGCATTAAAAGTGATTCCACGAGTACTAAACCCTGACATTCTAAACAAATACGTTGTTCCTCAGAACAGCGGCACACATCGGGCAGCAGACGGTAACTGCAAGGCAGGCACCGATACTGTGTTCTGCTCCATCACTGAATGAGCAATGATCTTTCACCAAGTAATGCATGACACATACTAGGTCATCCCAGGAGCGACGCAACTGCTGACCCCGGCATGGCTCTGCTGCTGCTGTTAGTTAATCCAAACAAAGTGTGGACCACTGGCTGAAAATACATAGTATTTTTTTCTGTTTGGGAGTGGGGAGCACTTGACCAAATCTAAGACTGTACATTAAGTTCCAGCTTCGCTTTTAAAAACAAAACCAAAGAGCAGCTCCCCTAAGCAAGGGCACAGAGGGACCGGCCCACGACCCGGCGCCTGCAGAAACAGGTGTTGCCGTCTTCCCGGTACACTGACGTTTACCTGGATGAGGCTGGCAGCTGGGTTCCTTCTTTTCTCAAAGTGCTTCTGGCGGTGCTGTTCTTGTACTTTTAATGCAAAACCTGAGCCAAGAATGCCCTGCAACAAAATACGGAAATAGCGCTGAAAACTTCTTTCCCCCAAACACCATTAAATAATACAAGTATTTAAAAAAACCCTCTAAGAAGAGTCTGTGAAAAGGTGAACAGTAGGCAACCTGTCCCTAAACTCATTAAAACAAACACGATTTCCTCTACTATAACACATCGGCCAACGGCAAGCCGCTGGGCAGGAAGCAGAAGGACGTCTGCCCTTCCGGAAGTCACCAGGCCCTACGGTCTCTCACGGGGTAAGAGGAACCACCACAATTCCAAATAAAAATCACTATTTAAAAAAATGTTTTTGCGTGGCCTTCTCTGTGGCATTTCTTTACGCCTAAGTCAGAGAGAATGGTCCTATCCAGTGGTGGACAGAGGGGGATTAGAACTTGGGGCTGTTACTGTCTCGCGGATGTGGACATGGGAGCTTTCCTAGCACTTTGACGACACTACCTGATTTTATACTTTCCATTCACGAAATGGTGGGGGAGGGAGTGTTCGAGGTTAATCCTCAGCGATGCTATAATTCTACACCTACCAAAGGAAAGTAACAGTGGGGAAGGACAGCTGTCCAGATGAGACACACACTCAGTTTTGGAGACGTCGAAGGTTTGCCATTTTGCGTGTCTGTCCAGTAAAGACAAGAGCACAGGTCGATGCAAAGCACCTTCTTGTCTACCTGAGTCTTAACAGCACATTCTGAGCCTGCTTGCCTTCCTGGCCCTGGCTCACCTGTCAGATCTGGGGGTTGGTAGGTGAGCAGTCCCTTCTGGGTTTATGCTAGCTTTTGCTGGTTTGCTTCCTTCTGCTGTCTCCATCTGCCGAAATATAGCCCCTCTTTTCAGTTTGCTTTGGTCTAAATTTGTGGAATCAAGATGCTTCGTCTCACCCTTGAGTTGAGGCTGGCTTTGGAGTTTGCTCAGTTCAGTCTCTGGGCTTTGTCTCTAAGCCTCCACTTTATTGGTGTGGGACGCGGAGCCCCTCTGCTTTCAAGTCTGGGATTTTAGTTGCTAGCTATAAATTATTAGCTTCTTATTAAACTTCAAGGAGTCTAACCCTTAGGTTACATACAGCCGGGCATTTTATAAGCTCTAAGTCAGTATTTGCCACAGGTAAGGATTGCCTATTTTCCTTTTCTTCACATGTTTGAAGTCACTCAAAGATAGTACAGGCTGCTCAAAGGGGTGATGGGTCTAGTCCTTGGGAGGTGTTAGGTCTCAGTGGATGAAAACTTGGCGAGGACATTTTGGGGCTCTAGGTAAACTTTAACCTTCCTTCTCATCCTGAGATTCCACAATTCTGAGTACCTCTGTGACAATGACCAGATAATAAATAACACAATTCTGTTTAAAATGCAGTTACACGACGATAGTCTTGTTATTAATGAGCAGTGACCGACTCCCCCATCGGTCAGGATGAGGGGCTGCGCTGTGAGATGAGGGATGGCGTCTGAGGTCTGTTCCATCTCACTCCCTTAGTGACTGCGCTGTGCAGCCTGACCTGAGGTCCTCACCTCATCCAGGCTGTGACTGAACATACCAAGCTCTACGAAAACCTGGTCTATAGGATCTTATTTGTAGATTTAGACAACATCTCCCTCCATTCAGAGGTTATAAAAATGGCATTCTGTTTGCAAATCCAAATCAACTCTTAGTTACGTATAACTCCCAAATTTCTTGCTGCTCCTTAACAGCATTAAGGAAAAGTTTAAGTATTTTCCTTTTAATGTCATTTTTCATGAAGTTTAAACATGCAAGAGACTATGCAACAGCAGAATTTATAGCATATATTTATATTATGTATATTATGTATTCATATTATATGCATAGATGTGTATAATCCACTCACAGGAAGCATAATTTAGATTTTGTAGGCATTGAATTAGCAGCAATAGCTACCATTTTTGAGCATTCATTATGTAAATATGAAGTTCAGAGTTAGATCCCTTTTGGAAAATGAAGACAGGCCAGGCCCTACATAGCACAGACTTAGCACCTGCCAAACAAACTAAAATGTGGTGAAAATCACGTTGGCAGTGCTTAGAAACATTCGCTAGTAGATGGCAAATGTCGGCTGCATGTCTCCTGAGCCAGACTGTCCATTACAGCAGTCACTGCGCTAGCTCTGCTCGTCGTCTTTTTACGGCTGCTGTCCAATCCTGCCCCACCTCCCTCCGTTCCCAGCTCAGAAACAGAAACACAAGGCTGGTAAAATAAAGCCTGTTATGTTACGTATAAATATATCCTGTAAGTTATGTAAGTATATACATGTAAATATAACTTATGTGCTATTCCTTCCAGTATCCATACTGATAGATACAAAGTCTCAGAAATTGATTTTTGTCTTAATTCATTTCCTAAGATCAGATAACTTAAATTTTGAGGTTTTAAGTTTTAGAAGTGCTACATAAACACCAAATAAAAAGGAAACACGTATTGGTCAGTATTTAAAATATTTATCCCTTGTTTAATTATAGTTAAAACATACTCCCTTCCAGATTAGAAGAGCCTATCTGTACCCTCCAGTCCTGCACTTGGTGAACAGGCTAGACAGAAAGATCCTCTCAGCAGGAGGTAAGGGGCTTCCGCAGGTGGAGAAAGGCCTGCCCCGCAGGGCGAGGTTGGGCAGGGGTCTCAGGGAAGGGGACCCCTGGTGGAGTTGCTGGTCTGTGTGACTCTGTGATGTGTGCGAGAGTCCTTCTGCTCTGAGGAAAAGATGGGGAAAGGAGCTTCTCTTTCTTGGTCCTCAGTTTCCTGGGTAGAAGGACCTCAAACAGGGATGGGCCACAATCCACCTCTGACTTTTCTTAGCAAAATGCCAACATGTTCTCCTAATTTCAATCCGACACCCCTGCCAGCCCGCGGGTGCACAAGACATAATGGCATTTCCAGCCACCTTGTTTTATTTAAAAGTATGCGGGAGCCACTGAGTCTTTCATTCAAGTAAGAACTCAGTACCTAACGTGAGGCTGCAGTAAAAAGATCCATGGTGAAGTCTACTTTGCTTGGCACTGTTAGGGCGTGTTCTATGCAAGCAAGATGTTCAGATCTCCAACATGTATTAATTTAATTTGCATATAAAATTGTAATCACTTTATTGGGAAACCTTTACAAGAATGGCCACTTAGTCTCTGACCCTTAACCTAAGAGCCACACAGCTGAACCTCCTGTGATGGTCCATGGTCTCAGGATGGAGTCAGGGGGGTCTCACTGAGGTGGGCTGACCTTCAGGCCAAGTGGCCCAGGTCTTTTCACCTTTGAACACTTATGTCTGCTCACTTCTTACCCTTTTCTTTTCCCTCTCTTGCTGTTACCTCTTCCTGGTCTAATGTGTGTTCTATCACCGTACTTCTACATTGCTGTCTATAATCCTCAGAGGTGTGAAAGCACAGAGCTCAGTTTACCAGACTTTTCTCTAAATTAAGCAAAGGTTATGAACGAGCCTCGAGGCTCTCCTGGGAGGATGGCACATACACGGGTGCCCATGGGAACAGCCCAGAGCAGGGAACAGCCCAGAAGGGGGCCTCCTTCCCTGCCTGTAGTTCTTCGAGGGATCACACGGGTTGTCATACGTGTGGCCTCAGGATAAGTATAAACACAACAGAGGCAGATCTTTTGTGCCATTATTTTGGGAAAAGAGCGCAAGACTACATTTTACTGTTTCTAAAGGTATTCTCCTGTAGGGAATCTGGTTATTGAGTGGGTCTCTGCCCACTGAATTGCTGGGCAGAGAATTGAATTCTGGTCTGAATTGCTGAGGTTGCCAGATTCCACCGACTCTGGACAAGTGAGGCGCTTTTTGGACTCTGCTTTGTTTTGTCACAGCAGGAAACACACACATCATGAAAATCTTCTTTGTGACAAGCACCTGACTTACGTCATTGGTCTTAACAGATTTTCTCTGGGTGTGATAATTTTTCCTACCTGATACTGATAAAGAAGTGTACTCAGGGTTTCTCTTACGGGCTGACTTGTGTCCAAAATTCATAGGCTGTAGTCCTAATCACCAGGACCTCAGATGTAACCTTATTTGGAGAAAAGGTCTTTACGAAGGTGATCAAGTTACAGTGAGCTCATTAGGGTGGGCCCTAACCTAGTATGTCTGGTGTCCTTTTTATAAAATTAATTAATTAATTAGTTTATTTTTGGCTGCGTTGGGTCTTCCTTGCTGCACGTGGGCTTTCTCTAGTTGCAGCAAGGGGGGGCTACTCCTCCTTGCGGTGTGCGGGCTTCTCATTGCGGTGGCTTCTCTTGTTGTGGAGCACGGGCTCTAGGCTTCAGCAGTTGTGGCACGTGGGCTCAGTAGTTGCGGCACATGGGCTTAGTTGCCCCGCAGCATGTGGGATCTTCCCGGACCAGGGCTCGAACCTGTGTTCCCCGCACTGGCAGGCGGATTCTTAACTCCTGAGCCACCAGGGGAGCCCCCCTGGTGTCCTTTTAAAAGGAAACCTGGACACAAACATGGGCAGAGGGAAGACGATGTGAAGACACAGTGCTCAGATGGCCGTCTATGAGCCCTGGAAGAGGCCTGGCCACATCCTCCCTTGCAGCCCTCAGGAAGAACCGGCCCTGCCAGCTCCGTGATCCTGGACTTCCAGCCTCCAGAACTACGAGACAATAAAGTTCTGTTGTTTAAGTCAAGCCAACCAGTCCGTGATGCTTTGTTACAGCAGCCCTAGCAAACCAACACAGTCACATGTGGGCAGCACATGACAAACCCGGATTCAAAGTGGGGTCTGACGCCCATGCTCTCGCGTGGTCTCTTGGGACCCTTCTCTGACCTTGGTTGGTCCGGGGTGCAACCAGCTGGTCAGTCTGGAGCTGAGCTCTGGCCACAGGAAGGACAAGGGGGCCCAGGCAGAGGGGGAGCCCCGGCAGCTACAGGCTGTGGTGCTGAAGGCCCCACCCCCTTGGCTCCTGGGAGGGCTGCCCCGGGGCCTCTGCAGCAGAGGCTGTGACATGAGCCAGCCTGTGTCTGGAGCAAGACTGAGGCTGCTGTTCCCTAAGCGGGACAGCAGCCATGGCTCTCACAGTCCTGCTTGTTGGCTCCTCTCCAACAAGGGGAAGCCAAATGCGAGCTCTTGGGGAGGGGGGCAAGTGGTAGTACTGTGACCAAGTGCCTTTGAAGACACAAGAGGATAAAACAATCAGAAAGGAAGGCTTCATCCAGTATGGAGACAATAATCAGAAGCTTAAGAGAAGGGAAGTGTGTTCTTCATTCTGATAGGAAACTGGTTGTTAGCAAAAATCAATGATGACACAAGGAATAAATCATCTGACACATTAATAAAAACCCTTTAAATTCGTACGCTTTTCACTCAAGTAGCCCTGAGAGGTAGCTACTCCACGTGGGCACGTGCATCTCTTCAGGAGTGCACGCCTTATGCACCTAATGGGAGCCGTCAGTTTAAGAGGAGGATATCTTTAAATCTTTACACATAGTTTCAATGTACTAGTAGCCTGTTGACTGAGAGGTAGTGTTGCCTGAATTATCATTTGGTCCTAAAGCCTCAGCTGGTATAAGACTCTCGGGTTAAGTGACTCCGAGGGAAGACTGTATTTTGTAAATTATCCAACTAGATACATATAGAAAAGTCAACATTACATCAGAAAAATGATATTAGTAAACGACAGAGCTATGTTCTAGGGCATACGGTTTTGTGAAAGCTCGTGCTAATAAACCTCCAAGAGCCAACTGAAAGTGCTTAAGTTTTGCAAAGATACTCACAGCAGGAAGTGCAAAGAAAGAAATGCCCAGGAGTGCAAAGCCCGCAGAGAGCAGCCTTCCCAGCCAGGTCAGGGGGGTTTTGTCTCCATAGCCGATTGTGGTCAATGTTATCTAAAAACAAAATAAATAGGACGTGCAGCTTAAGTACTTGAGAGGAAAGTCAGGACCCATGAACAGGAGGCAAAGCAACGTTTCCACTGAATCATCATTCAACCAGTCTGGTTGGTGCATTTTATTACTGTGCTTTAATTTTCCATGACGCATAACAGAACTTCTCGTTGTTTAAGGAAGGGAATAGCCTACATACTTGTTCCTCCCTTATAACACAGTTTTCCATCTTTTCTAAGTGCATTCGAAGAAAGGCTATATTATATAGTAAGTGGATAACCATCAATGATACAGAAACGACAGCACTATGGATTTGGGACTGGATCAGTACACAAAACAATAGTTTATGTTAATTCAGGCTGTCCATTTATTTCTTTGGCGGGCATTTCCTGAAGGTCTGGTGTGTGCAAGGTATGTGTTTTGATTTGTAGTGGAACAAAAATGAGAGGTACATAGTTCCTGTCCTGAGATATTTATGGCATAAGAGGGGAGATATGTCACACACAAATTAAAACGCAAAATAGGGCAAGACAGGTATTATGATGAATGCACAAAATAATTTGCTGCTCATATTCAAAGAAGAGATTATTACCAGCTTGGGGGTGTTGAAGCAGCTTTGTTGGGAAGATGTCATCATACCCAGGCTTTGAAGGAGGGGTCATATTTTGAGAGGCAGAAATGATAGAGTGATCTAGGGAGGGGAAACAGGTGACCAGCTGCACAGCAGTGAAATAAACAGCGTGGGTTCTGGAACGTGTGTTCAGTTGGGCTGGAGCACGGTGGGTCTGAAGAGGAGGCTAACCAGCTATGCTGAAGCTGGACCAGGGAGTGCCCTTGAAAAATGATCCCTGGGTCGTGTCTCCCCAATGGTCAAGTGCTCCAGGGGCTGCCCATGTGCCTTAGAACAAAGCCCTGGCTCCGCTCCAGGACCGACGAGGTTCTGCCTGATCCGGCAGAATGATGGGGCAACTGAACCGGAACAGCGGGAGTGGGACAAGACGGGGTGGAGAGTAAAGAGAGGAGCTGAGGAAGTTCACTAGAAGCGTGTCTGAGAGGAAGGCGAAGACGAAATCTACATGACTGGAAAGTTTCAGCTGGGAAGATGATTGCCCCATAAATAGAAATATGATAATGAGAAGAGGAGGGTTTGGAGCAAAGAAGACGAGTGGCTTTCAAATGAGGGTTTTTAAACTATCAGTATGACGCTGATCTAGAAATGTCTGAGCAACGAATTAAGAAGGAGAGCTTGAGTCTTGAGAGAGATTGAGGTTGGCATGAAATCTGGGTTTTGGAATAGGGCGCCGAGTGACTCTAAGCTCTGTGAAGAAATGAGGTTGCAAAGGGTGCAAAGGAGGGGCCAAGGGCACTTCCTCAGGAGACAGACATGTAAGGGATGGAGGGGAAAGGAAAGTCAGAGGAGAATACAGTTTTTCAAAAGTAGGAGGACTGGGAATGGGTTACAGAAACGGAAACTCAATGAAGAGAGTTTCACAGAGGACCAGGTGAGCCCTGATGCCACAGGCTCAGGGAGAACAAGGAGAATGAGGACTGAGAAAAGATGTGGACACAGAGACAGGAGTCACTGTTGATGTCTAACAGCGGCAGTTTGGGGCAGGCTGTCCTCCCCGGGCTCTAAAGGAGGGCCAATTAGTTGAGAGGCAGAAATGGTGGAAGAAGAGGCGCTCTGTGATGGAGATCCTCCAGAAGCGCTCGGCTCAGCTGGCCACCGCTCCCTAGACCCTCTCCTCTCTCCTCGCTTCTGTGCTTCTCCTTTTACATCTTTGGCGGCTCCTTTTACGTGGCTCCTCCTACCCCAGACCACCTCCAAATACTGGATTCTTAAGCTTTGCTTCTGGGTCTTTTTCTCTTTTAAAAATTCTGTTCTTCTCGAGACTTCCCTGGTGGCGCAGTGGTTGAGAATCCGCCTGCCGATGCAGGGGACACGGGTTCGAGCCCTGGTCCGGGAAGATCCCACCTGCTGCGGAGCAACTAAGCCTGTGCGCCGCAACTACTGAGCCTGTGCTCTGGAGCCTGCGAGCCACAACTACTGAGCCCGTGTGCCACAACTACTGAAGCCCGCGTGCTGCGAGTACTGCAGCCCGTGCACCTAGAGCCCGTGCTCCGCAACGAGAAGCCACTGCAATGAGAAGCCCGCGCACTGCAACGAAGACCCAACGCAGCCAAAAATAAGTAAATGAAATAACTATATAAAAAAATAAAAATTCTATTCTTCTGTAACTTTCCTTTCCCCCTCTCCCCTCCTTTCTCTCTCTTCCCCAGTGACGTGAAACACTCTCATGGGTATAAATACCATTTTTATGCTGAACACACTGAGTTTCTACCTCCAGCCCAGACCACTCTTCTGAGCTCTGGATTCACACATCTGCAGCGGGTATTCTGTTGGGATGCTGCACAGTCATTTAAATTGAACATGTTTAGGGACTTCCCTGGTGGTCCAGCAGTTAAGACTCCACGCTTCTGCTGCAGGGGCGCGGGTTGGATCCCTGGTCGGGGAACTAGGATCCCGCATGCTGCATGGCCAAAAAAATAAATAAAGTAAAATAAAATAAAAGCAGGTGTTGTGAATTAAAGGATGTGAAACAAATAAAAAAAATAAACTGAACATGTTTAAAACGGAAATTGTATCATCCTAAACCCGCCGCTTCCCCGATGACACCCCCTCCTGGTCAAGAGCCCCACTGACCACCGTGCTGCTCAATCAGAAGCCTTGGGGCACTGCTGCCTCTCCCTCCCCACAGGTGTCTCTCTGAATACCTCAGCATGTTCCGCTGCTTTGACCTCCCCAATCCCACTGCCTTCTCTCTGTCATCACGGCCACCACTGAAGACTGGGCTGCTAGAGCAGCCTCTTTTTTTTCTTAGACGATAATTATTCCAGTTTTATTAAGGAATGGTTGACATACATCACTGTTTAGGTGTACGGCATGACGGTGTGATTGACACGTACTGTGAAATGATGACCACGGCAGGGTTGGTGAACATCCATCATCTCATAGAGATGCAGAGAAAGAAAAGAGTGATGAGAACTTTTAGGCTTTACTCTTTGAGCTTTCCTGTATATCACATGGGAATGTCAACTACAGTCACCATGTGGTACTAACATCCCTGGTACTAGTTTATCTTATAACTAGAAGTTGGTGCCTTTCGACCACCTTCCTCCACTCCCCGCCCCTCTCGTAGCCACAAATATCATCTCTTTCCGTGGTTTTTTTGGGTAAGCTTCCACATATAAGTGAGATCACACAGTGTCTGTCTTTGTCTGCCTTGTTTCACTTAGCGCTCAAGGTCGATGCACGTGGTCGCGGATGACAGGGTTTCCTCGTTTTCGTGGCTGAGTAGCACCGTCGTGTATACACCACACCTGCCTGCACACTCGTCACCATGCACCCTGAGGCTGCCCCTGTCCTGGCTCATGTGCATCACGAGCCGCCGTCTCTCAGTTGCTCTTTCTACTTTTGCTCTGGCCTCTCTCAGTTCCTTCTCTGCACACCTGCAAGGGCTATTATTTTCTTACTCTTCTCTAAAAACCCTGCAATGGCTATTCACCAAATTCAGAATAAATTCTAAGCTCCTAGCTACGGACCTCATGACCTGGTCTCTGCCCAAGTCTCCAAGGTCCCCCTGGTACCCCCCTGCTCACTGCACTTTAACTACAGTGTCCTTTCAGCTCCTCTGATGGGCCAGGCTATCCTGCCACAGGGCCTTTGCACACTCTGCTCCCTCAGCCCCCAGTCTTCGCGGGGCTCCTTCTCATCCTTCAGGTGTTATCCAAAACACTCTGTCCTCAGAGAGGCCTCCCCTGGCCACTGTCCACAGGCGGCCTCTGGTCTCTCTCTGTCCTGCTCGTTTCCTGTCAGCACTTATCATGAGGGGTAGTGTACTACTGCTCTACTTTCCTCTGGGGAGGGGTCCTTATTTCCTCTACTAGAAGGAGGGACCGTGTCTCTACTCTTTGTTGTCTCTCTAACATCCAGCATGATGTTTGCCTCCAGAGTAAGAGGAACTCAATAAATATTTAGTAAATAAATAAAGAATTCTTTCCAGAACACTGGCGACAGAGTGCGAAACATGGGGCCAGAACTCCTGGAAATCTCTGATGTGAGTGGGTGCTTTCTAGAATGTGCTTGTGCCTGTCTGCAGAGAGGCCGAGGCTGAGGAGGGGAGGGTGGCAGCTTTATGATGGGGGGGTACCCGAGGAGGAGGGACATAGGGTGAAGGACATGGTGGAAGGTTGGCCTTGGCCGTGTGAGAGGAGGGCAGGGCTGGAAAGCTCAGGCCAGTTCCCGTCAACAGTGAAGGACAAAGGAGGGTCACCTGTGCGGAGCAAAGGGCCTGGAACAGGAAAGGCCCAGGCTGTGAGGCTGTGAGAGGGAACTGGCAGTAGAATCCAGCAGCCAAGTGAATCAGATGCCACCAGCAGTATGGGTAGAGGATTCTCAAAGGAATTCCTTGAGATTGCAGAAGCAGCATTCCTGGCTCCATTTTATTACAGGTTCCTAATTTTAAATACGTGGGAAAGATTTTAATCTATTATACCTGTTCTGCTTAATCTTAATTAAGATTAATCTTAATTAAGAGAGCTTAATCCTTTCCAGTAGTTTATTAATAATAATAAAGGGAAGGAGAAATGTCATGGTTTGGTCACAGCAATAACTTTGCACTTTTCCGTCTGCTTTCCATTCTGATCACACATCTGAGCTGTTCTCCTTGTGGCTCAGTGCTCAGAGTGGTTTTTTTTTTGCGGTATGTGGGCCTCTCACTGTTGTGGTCTCTCCCGTTGCGGAGCACAGGCTCCAGACGCACAGGTTCAGCGGCCATGGCTCACGGGCCCAGCCGCTCCTCAGCATGTAGGATCTTCCCGGACCGGGGCACAAACCCGTGTCCCCTGCATCGGCAGGCGGGCTCTCAACCACTGCGCCACCAGGGAAGCCCAGTCTTAATGTTTTTGAGGAAACTCTGTACTGGTTTCCATAGTGGCTTCACCAATTTACCTTCCCACCAACAGTGCATGAAGGTTCCTAAGGGGGTCCTTTAAGGGAAGAAGATTCATGTTGACAGTTGTCAACAATCTCCTTCCCCCCTCCCCTCCCCTTCCCCTTCCCCCCTCCCCTCCCCTCCCCTTCCCCTTCCCCCCTCCCCTCCCCTTCCCCTTCCCTCCTCTTTGCTCTTTTTCTCGTCTTCCGAGTCTCTTTTCTTCCCTTCTCTTCTCTTTGGGCCATTTCCTGAGCATACGGTTTCAGACAGTGGGTAGTCACAGAATCTGCACAGTCAATTTTGAAATTTGGTCACCTTGAACTAGTACATCAGAAAGATTTTTGATCTCCAAACATCAGAAACTCCTGTGTTGGTGGCATCATAAAATTTGGGCTCTGCTGTGGCAGGGAGCTCAGGGCATTAGCATTCCATACTGGTCTTCCAGGACTGTGGTCAAATATGTAGTAATAGTGGTGACTAACATCTGACTAGTGCTTGATAAAGTACATCTACATGTCCTAATCTCATTTAATACACACAGCAACTTTGTGTTTGGGTACTATTCTTTTCTCAGTTTTACAGAGATAATAAATAATTGCTTAATATCACACCTCCACTAGCAATGGGGCTGGAACCCTGGTCTCCTGACTATAATACATTTTTTTTTAATACAGCACGTGCTCAGTGCTTATGGAGAAATACTGAGCAAAAGTGTCCAGAGTCGCATGTGCGGTGACAATTTTCAAGGAACAGACATCTTAGGAAAGAGTTCCCCACAGAGACTTATAACCAGTATAGCCCATAAATGCCGTTAAAGTAGCCGTGGCACTTGGAGAGGTTATTAACCACTCGGCTGTTTTGGGGGGTAATGGCTGGGGTATGTGTGTCTCAGTTTTCACTTGGTCGTTAATAATCTTGAATGGTTAGAAGTAAAGTAAGGCTTGGATACCATCAGGTAATGCATTGGTAAGAAACACAACTTTAACTAACTGTACCAGCAGATACAGTTAATTATCCGACTCAGATAAGTCAGAAAGCAACAGCTTATATGAGGTGGAAGAAAACATTTTGTCCTGGTGAACCTGATGGGAGGAGGGTTGATTCTCGGAAAGGTAACAGATGTTATCAATGACAAGGGTATCTTAGCTCTTTCCACAAATGTGCACCATTTCCTATTCTTAGACTTTGCAGGGGGATGAAACTCATGGCATATATTTGGGCTGTACAACCTGTTGAATGCAGAGCCTCCTATACTGATGCTTGGAGAAAGACTGTCTGGTTTTTAGCATGAATTCTGGGACTAACTCTGGCCGACATCAAATCCTCTACATGTCTGAAGGAATCATCTCAGGCACAGATCTCAGGTGGAGGCTGTACTTTTCAGATGCTTTCTCAAGAGTAGATTTATACCATCTGCTGTTGTTTGCGTCTTTAAAAAAACCCGTAACACTGTCTTCGTCACGGGAATAGTGGTAAATAGGAAGAGGACAAGCTGGCCTTCAAGAATAGGTCATTACCAGGAAAAATTACTTCAGGAGGATGGGATCTTAAGTTGTTTCAGCCAATCAAAAGGAAGAAAATAATAACAGGAAAGAAGGAGATCATAATAAAACATAACTGCGGGAAAACCTGTTTTTAAATTACTTCAGAATAAACCTAAAGCAACTGGAAAGGAGGATGATAATAATAGGAAATAACATTAAATGGAACTCCGCCCAGCAACCAGAAGGTCCTCTTGTCCCGGAGCCGCAGCTGGGGCCTCAGCCTCCCCTCTCCCCCGGCACGTCCACTGTCATCAACGCCTCTTCAGTTGCTCCTTCAGAAGCCAGAACATCTTTTCATCGAAACCCCAGTTCCCACGCCCCTTCTGCGCTTAAGCCGTGGGTGTGCCAGGAAGGTACCGCTCTGTGCTCCTTGGCTGTAGCGGTTCTCCCACCTCACCATCCACGGCAGCTGCATCTGTGGTTGGGTACCTGCCATGCGCTTAGGACCAGCCCTTTGTATCGATTATCCCACTTACTCAGTGGGCTGAGTACTGTTGTTCGCTAGTATGGAACTGTTTTCAGGTATCAAAGTTCTCCGTGTTTTTACTGGCTCTGCTGATGGCACTACGTGTTCCTCCTGCAGTTGGTTTGGGTACAGCCCTCAGCACCTTCTTAATGGAAGGGCTTTCGTATTTAATATTTAGAATTCACTGGATCCATAGCCTACAAATCGCATTTTAATGTCGATACTTTGGGCATTTTTTTTTTTTTTTTAAGAAATGAGGATTTCCTTTTTTGTTGTTTTTTCACCAAAGCCTAGCACTAAGAAACACTCCAGTGCAGGATGCTTTCATTTCCCTATGTATACTGAATACTTCCTTAGTTAGCAAGGTGTCCATTACATGCAACATGGACAATTTTATCTTTATTTTTATTTTTTTAACATCTTTATTGGAGTATAATTGCTTTGCACTGGTGTGTTAGTTTCTGTTGTATAACAAAGTGAATCAGCTATATGTATACATACATCCCCATATCTCTTCCCTCTTGCGTCTCCCTCCCTCCCATCTTCCCTATCCCATGCCTCTAGGCGGTCACAAAGCACCAAGCTGATCTCCCTGTGCGATGCACCTGCTTCCCACTAGCTATCTAGTTTACATTTGGTAGTGTATTTATGTCCATGCCACTCTCTCACTTCAAACATGGACAATTTTAACTAAAAAGTAACCAGACATAGATTTCATTAAGGTCTTCATTAACATATAATAAAAGGTACAATCAGTATTTTAAATTTGTTTTACTTCACATTGGAGACCTAGTATGTTCTTATAAGGAATAGAACTAATAAGTTCTCTTGTTTGCTTTTTGTGGCTTCAGACGATTTCATGAATGAGTCAGTTAATATCAACAAACCCACTGTGGACCAACAAGGCCTTTTTTATTCCTAGAAGCTCAACACCTTAGAAAATTTTTACTCCTGTATTCAAGGCTAGATTTTTTTTTTCTTTAAAGAGACATAATTAGGCCATTCAAAGATCCTGTTAAGTACAGGTTAAACTTCAGTCAAATAGCACTACTGGAATGAAATCAATGAATAGATGTTGCTTTTCCCTGAAATGAACAGAGATGAACCTTTGGAAACCTGCTACATGGGTTGTTCTGGCAAAAGAAACAAGCTGGTGACTAAGTGAGAGGCACATTCAGAGCTTCCCACACAGTGTTCAACACACAGTGCAGCGATTCTGATTAGTAGGAAGGAGAAAGGAAGACGGAAGGCCAGAAGGCCAGAGAGCTGCCAGGTGGACCCACCAACAGATGCACCTCAGAGAAGGGGCTTCTGAGTGTCCCGTCACTCACGCACGTTAGAATTATCACAGAGGCGCAAAATCTAAACTTCCAATTCAAATCGCTGCTTTGAAGCCTGGGATAATCAGTTGTCTTCCCCTTGCCGGCTAGAAAAGCCTCCTGTTTTACACAGTTTATCCCACCGCGAGTCATAGATATTCATTTGTTCTCTACACATAAGAAGTGTTTTAAGAATGTCAGATGACTGCTCTCTTCTGGGTTTTCCACTTTCCTCCTTTCAAAGTGGCCATTATTGTTTGTGGGGTAGGGGAAGGAGTTGGAAACCAAATTGTTAAACCAACAGAATGCTTTGTTATCAGCGGCATAATCTTGGAGACATTTAACTCTGATAATTTAAGGGAAAAAAATCTTAATCTTCAGACGAATATATTTTTGATTTTTATTCATATTACTGCTGCTATGCAACCCACAAACATACCAAGTTCTGCTTACTACAGGCCTTGCCGAGTTATCCACGTCCTTGACAAGAGATCTAGTTCTCGCTGAGGAGCTTCTGACAAATAGCGGAACAATGCAACAACTGGGAACTTAAAAATCTGTGCTCCACAAAGCAAACTGGCAAACAAACTTACCAATGTTTTAATCACAGTTTAAGAAGATGACAGATTTTTATTGTGGCGACAATCTAGCACTCAAGAATTATTGCCGATGATTTAGAAGAGAACAAATTTGTTGGACCAAAGAGACAGGGAAAGTCTTCAAACAACTATAACTGCTCTTGTATTTTCACCCTTTTGGAATGTCTTAAGGAATAGAATTTTAAAAAATGTAGTTTACACATTGCATAAAGCACTCCTTTATCCTATGACATTCTTAATGGGGTACACGTTTCATCGACTGTTTTATAGATTCTTTACACTGTAAAGACAATTTTTGCTTTGATGGAAAACTATGTGTTGTTTAGAGTACACTCTTCCAGGTTCTCAGTTCCTGCTTTTATGGGGCGGGCTCTGCACCTTTCAGGCCTTTGAGCTATTTTAGGACTACATAAGTTGTAGCAGCAACGCAAAATAATTCTTGTTTACGGACGTGTAAGTACATTCTGTCTGGTGCGGGTTCCTCTGACTTTCCTCTTTCACTGTGGAAGAAGCCAGGAGTGCCTCTGTTTGCACATTCATTTGAATACTTAAAAGTTTAAATAAAATCTTGAGGACATGTTTATTTTCTACCTGTATGAGAGTCGTGATTTTACTTTTATTTGTTTGGAAAACTATCCTTTAACAACAATATAAAGGAAAAAGAGTTTTATGAGTGGAAAGTTTTGAAATTCAGGATCTATAGTCTCTGATCTCAGAGATGGTTACCACTCTTCTCTTTTTCCCTTTTTGTACCATAATTTTACTTTTCTTTCATTCAGCTAGTACTCCTTTTTTTCTTTTTTTAAACCTCAGATAAACTTTTTGACAAGTGGCCAAACAATGCAACCATTTGTACTTTAAAGCTGTGCTCCACAGTTAAAATGAACAAGCCCATGAACATTTTAATCACGGTTAAAAAATTACTCGTCTTTATTGTGGCAACAGTGTAGCATGCAAGAAATACTACTGATGATTTGTTAGAGAACTTAACTTTGTTGGACTTAACAGGGGAAACTCTTTAGATAATTATAAGCGCTGTATATTGTCACTTACCTCCCTTTTGGAAGTTCATCGTTTTATTGGGACCACCCATGGGAATCCCTACACTACATTCAAAGGAAACATCTCACAGCATCCAATAAACACAAGCAGGCGCTCACACTCACCGTGCCCCACCAGAGTGCGTCCGCGTAGGTGGAGAATTCCTTGTTGGCGTCCTTTTCCACCAGGTAGACAAGGAAAGACGAAAAAATCAGAACCAAAAATCCTATGTACCAAGCTGTGATTAATTCCTAGATATAAAAGGAATGAGAGATTTTTAGAGGTGAAAAATCTTTGAAAAAGGAAAAAAAAATACAAGCATGATTCCATGCGTTTGACTACTGCTTGGATATTTATGATGACTTTCACATAATCCACTACACCTTGTGTCCCACATTGCTTTAACCAATTACTGAAAATATTAAGTTTGCTTTCGATGGGTTTAGTAAATATCATGGCAGCATGGGAAGAAGTTAAGAACACCCTGCCCGCACCTGGGCGAGGGCCCCCCCACCTTGCTGTGCGCGTAGACCACGGAGCCCAGCAGCTTCCAGGTGCCACCGCGCCTGTCCATGCGCACCATGCGCAGGATCTGCAGGAAGCGCAGGCTGCGCAGCGCCGACGTGGCGAAGATGTTACCCTGAGTTTTGGCAGAAACTACCGCTATGGAGGCGATGAGAACGATGGTATCTGAAAGAAAGAGGGTGAAACAGCCGTAAGTAGCACGACCAGGAGGTTTTAGTTTCCAAAACAGGATTTCAGAAAGGGTCCTTTTGACCTGTTTGGGGCCCAGGGAACTGATCTTGAGCCCCAGGCCGGCACGCGCCACGCGGGCTCTGTGATCGCCAAGGAGTGGAAGGCGGAGGATGTGGCCTCCTGCGCCTGCTGCCCCGGTCTGACCCTCGGCCGTTCTCTGCTTTAGCCACGCAGGTTTGGACCACTCGCCGTTTAACCTTCAAAGGCCTGGACACCGCCTTCGGAAGGTCCGGTGCTTGGAGGGCTTCGGGCTGGCGCAGCGTCCCCACGGCAGTCCTGGCGGCACGGGGCTTCTGCCTCTGCCCCTGCCCCAGCACCGCGGCCTGCTGGCTGATGCCACAGAGAGTACATAGCCTGTCCAGATGCGAAAAGGCTACTTCGCATAATCATGTCTCCTGTTTTCTTGCCGAAGAAGCTGGTAGCTCTGTTCTGCAGAAAATTCACTTGTGTTGTGGAGTCTGCACCTTTGCAGCCTCTTAGACAAAGGCCCCAACTGAGCGGACTGCTCTAAGCGTTCTGCTCTGCGTGCTCTGTATGGCGCCAGTCAGTTCTGGGTAAGTTCTGTGCACAAGTTAATTAACATTCCACTTGTTACAATAGAGGAGGTGATCATGCATACCACGCACTGCATGGGAATGGATATTTAATGTCTGACATATTGACGTTTGGCTTAAATCATATCTGCCCTTTTGCCAGCTAAAAAGAGAAAAAGAGCAGCTAAGGAGAGCATAGAAAAGATGAATGACTTAATCGCTCCAAGGGTAAACATCTGAGCGAGGGAAGGTAGGCTTTGAAGTGGGAGAGGTGAAGTGGGATGAATGGCTTCCAATGGAGATTTTACAGTAGGTTAGCTTGACCTGATCATCCTCAGTAAGATGTCCTTCCTGCTGGAAGTGGGCTGTGCATGACCAGGTGGCCACACTCCAAAGAAGAGCTCCACCTCAGGGGGTCACAGTTACTGATGTTTCTGGGAGCCTCAGGGGTGACTGCTGTGTGAATGTGTATCCTCTGCCCAGCCCAGTCGTGCCTGCATTCAGGAAGGCCTGGCCCCTGGTGTGCACTAACAGCATCCTTGGACTCACTCTCCTGGTGCCCTTTTGGGTCAGGACTTGGAGAGGGTCAGGGGTTGGCAGGACGTGGGTGAGCCAAAGGGATTCCTCCAGTCGCATCTGCACGCTGCGGGAGCTTGTGGCTGGGTGCACAGCCAGCCACAAATGCATCCTTTTCTCTCGCTCCATAGCTGTCGGAGATGAGAAGGAACTACCTACGTTGATACGGACATCAAAGACGTTAAGCGAGTAAAGTCAGTCGCAAAGCAGTATGTACAATGTACTCTTATTTATACACCTAGGAAAGACATGTGTGAGAATAGACACAGAATATTACTATGAATTCTCTCTGGGGTAGAGAGTTGTGGTGAGTATGTGGATAAAGGGACTTTCTAAGTTATTAATTTTGGTAATGTTGAAGTTTTATAACAATGAAAATGTCTTTTGAAATCAGGAAAAAACTTTAAAAAAGAGTTAAATGTGAGAACATCTCTTGGTTTTCATCATTTGGAGGGACTTACTTCCAAGACAAGTGGTCTACAGACAAAGGGACACTCCTTATATGGCCCTGATGGATATACATTTTGCTTCAATTTCTCATTGTAGGCCTGCTTCCTCACAAGTGTACAAAGGAAAGAAAAAGGTACAATATTAGAAAAAATTGAAAGAAGTGAATGACCAGTAGGGGTGCAGAAAGCACAGACTTAAAATTTACTTTGTGCCAGGCACTTCCTTTAGTTCTA
Source organism: Leucopleurus acutus (assembly GCF_964270905.1). Classification (NCBI taxonomy): domain Eukaryota; kingdom Metazoa; phylum Chordata; class Mammalia; order Artiodactyla; family Delphinidae; genus Leucopleurus; species Leucopleurus acutus. The sequence continues at coordinate 79,553,627 of NC_139157.1, forward strand.
GGTTTTTTACAAATGTTATATTATTTTAATTCTTATAACACCCCGTGTTGGTTAGGTATTCCACAGATGAAAAAAGCGAGACACAAAAAACATATATTGTATTAGTTTTAAAAAATCAGCTATAGGCCTGTTACACTACAGCACAAAAAGTATGCTATAAAGTTACAGTTCATTAGAGAAAACCTAGAAAAAGGAACCCTGTAGGTTTGAGACAATTTCAAAAATTATGCACAGTGAATCATCTAAAGATTTTAAGTCACATAATATGTAAAGGTAACCACAGATTAGATTTAATACGCTCATTTTAATTCAGATCAGAAAGTCAGAGTTCAATGAAATGAAGTCATAAATGAGCAACCACATGGCACACAATGAATGCACCCACAAAAATGTTTCTTGTTGGATTACAGTCATCCACGGGAATTTTGCTGTCAGTACCACCTAGATATTTCCCAGCTTAATATTTTAGAAGTTATGAGTACTCTTGACTTTCATTTTTATTCATGTATTTATTATTTTTGTAGACCATTACTTAGCAGAATGGAGGATCCACAAGGTTGGATACTTGTATCCGAAGTATCTAGAACAGTGCCTGAAACATGGTAGGCACTCAATAAATGTTTATAGAATAAACTTAGGTTAAAAAACATTTAAAAGTAGCTTGAACTTTGTTCTCTTACCACATCAGTGGCTTAATAACTGGAACATCAATCTAAAATACCTGTAAGTTAATCAAACCAGCACAGAATTCTACAGCAATATAATAATTCACAGCCGTCAGCCACTGATGTTTATAAAAAGGAAATCTCCCTAAGATTTACCTTTTATGACAGTGGGCAGCGTGGTCTTTAAAGATGGCATCATAGGAGACCCCTGAACCGCCGCCCTCCCACAGACACACCAAATGAACAGCTACACACGTAGTAATTCCCTCTGCAGGAAATCCAGAAACTAGCCAAGGGGCTCCTATGCACTGGGAGAATGAGAAAACGCTCACATCAAAACGGCAGGAGAGGCTGAGAGCACTCGCCATAAACCCCAGTCCTAGCACACAGCAGGGACCTCCAACTCCCAGCTTTTCCCTGGGAGGCTAAGGGTTTGAACCCCATTTTTAGCACCCCAATTTTTAAGACTCCCACCAGAGGGATGCTCCTCCCCGAACACCTAGCTCTGAAAGCCGCGGGGCTTGCATCCGTGAACCCCACATACTACAGCAAACACAGAAGCAGGTATCAGCGGGCGTGAGTACTGGGCCTCCACTCACCCACCACCCGTGTCCAGGCAGAAACGCCAGTCTCCCCGACCTTTCCTGAAAGGGTTCTACTTGCGTACTTTAAAAGCTGCCGCCTGCCAGTCAGGCCTCTAATTTTTAGCATCCAACTAGGGAGTGACTGCAGTTCTCTCCTGAGACCACAGAAGCCGGTGGACGCCTCCCCTGGCCTTTCCCTCTGGCCTGCTCCAGTTTGCCAGTATCTCCCTCAGGAAGCTTTTATACACATCTGGTGCCCCAGCTTTTGAGGCTGCTGCTTGACAGAAGAACCCCTGGATCACCTGGCTCTGATAGCCAGTGGGGCTTTCATTCAGGAGTCCCACAGGCCTGTAGCAAAGAAAGAAGTTCATAATGGGTTCCGGACCCCATAGCCCCCTCCCCCACTCCATGGCTGTATAACTGGGCCCAGTACAGAGGGGACAGGTGAAATGCCCACCTCCCAGTTTCTCCTTGGATGGGGTCTAATGACACACTTTCCCCACTGCTCCTAAACTGGACCCTGTATCTAGAGGCTGACTGTGACCCTCCCCCTGGGACACTGATCGGTCTGGGCACATATTCAACCACTGGGCGCCACTAAAAACAGGGAAAGTGATTAGAGAATCACATAGATTTTAGAGACAACCAGAAGCCAAGGCTGGGCCGATTGATGACGTTCATCTCCCACACAAGATCAGTCTGTCAAGAATGGGGTAGGAGGCTGTTCATCTAACACACAGAAACCCACACAAAGAGTCAAGGAAAATGAAGAAACAAAATAATATGTTCCAAACAAAAGAACAAGATAAACTACCAGAAACAGATCTTAATGAAACAGACAACCTAGAAGAAATAGTTAAATTACTAGAAACATACAACCTACCAAGGCTAAATCAGGAAGAAATAGAAAAGCTGAACAGACCAATTACTAATAAAGAGATAGAATCAGTAATCAAAAACCTCCTAACAAACAAAAAAGTCCAGGACCAGAAGGCTTCACTGGTGAATTACACCAACATTTACAGAATAAGTGCCAAGCCTTCTCAAACTCTTCCATAAAAAGAACAGAAGAGGAGGAAACACTTCCAAACTCATTTTATGAGGTCAGCATTACCCTGTTATCAAAACCAGATAAGGACACCACAAGAAAATAAAAGTACATATGCCTGATGAATGTAGATGTAAAAGTCCTTAATGAAATCCTAGCAAACTGAATTCAACAGTACATTAAAAGGATCATACACCATGATCAAGTAGGATTTATTCCAGGGATGCAAGGATGGTTCAACACCTGCAAATCAATCAATGTGATACACCACAGTAACAAAAGGAAGGATAAAAATTATACGATCATCTCAATAGATGTAGAAAAAGCACTTGACAAAATACACACACTTCCATGATAACAACTCTCAACAAAGTGGATATAGAGGGAATGCACCTCAACGTAATAAAAGCCACAAAACAAGCCCATAGGTAACATCATACTCAGTGGTAAAAAACTGAAAACTTTCCCTTTAAGATAGGAACAAATTATGATGCCCACTCTTGCCAGTTTTATTCACCTTAGTATTGGAAGTCCTAGCCAGAGCAATTAGGCAAGAAAGAGAAATAAAAGTCATCCAAATCAGAAATGAAGAAGTAAAACTGTCACTATTTGCAGATGACATATTATATATAGAAAACCCTAAAGACTCCACCAAAAAACTGTTGGAAATAATAAATGAATTAAGCAAAGTTGCAGGACACAAAATAAATATTCAAAAATCTGTTGTGTTTCTATATACTAACAACAATCTATCAGAAAGAGATATTAAGGAAAAAAATCCCATTTACAATAGCACCAAAAAGATTAAAATATTTAGGAAGGAGTTTGATCAAGGAGGTGAAAGATCTGTTCGGTGAAAACTATAAAACATTGATGAAAGAAAGTGAAGAAGACACTAATAAATGGAAAGATATTCTATGCTGATGGATTGGAAGAATTTGTATTGTTAAAATGTCCATACTACCCAAAGCAATCTACAGATTCAGTGCAATCTCTATCAAATTCCAGTGCTGTTTTTCACAGAAATAGAACAAACAGTCCCAAACTCGTATGGAATCACAAAGACCCTGAATAGCCAAAACAATCTTGAGGAGGAAGAACAAAACTAGAAACATCACATATTCTCATTTCAAATTATATTACAAAGTTATAGTAATCAAAACAGTACGATATTGGCATAAAAACAGACACATAGGTCAATGGAACAGAATAGAGAGCCCAGAAATAAACCCACACATATATGGTGAGTTAATTAACGACAAAGGAGCCAAGAATATACAATGGGGAAAGGACAGTCTCTTCAATAAACGGTGTTGGGAAAACTGGACAGTCACATGCAAAAGAATGAAACTGGACCACTATCTTACACCACTCACAATAATTAAATCAAAATGGATTAAAGACAAATGTAACACCTGAAACTATAAAACTCCTAGAAGAACATGGGGGTAAGCTTCTTGACATTTGCCTTGGCAATGATTTTTTGGATTTGACACCAAAAGCAAAGGCAAGAAAAGCAAAAATTAACAAGTGAAACTACAACTGAAAAGCTTCTGTACAGCAAAGGAAACCATCAACAAAATGAAAAGGCAATGAAAGAGAGAAAATATTTTCAAATCACATAGCTGATAAGGAGTTAATATCCAAAATATACAAATAACTAATACAATTCAATAGTAAATAAGAAAAAGAAACCCAAACCCCCAAACAATCAAATTAAAAATCAGGCAGTGGATCTGAATAGACATTTTCCCAAAGACGACATACAAATGGCCAACATGTATTGAAAAGGTGCTCAATATCACTAATCATTAGGGAATGCAAATCAAAACCTCATACCTGTTAAAATGCTATATCAGAAAGGCAGGAGATAAATGTTGGAGAGGATGTGGAGAAATGGGAACCCTCTTGCACTGTTGGTGGGAATGTAAATTGGTGCAGCCACTATGGAAATCAGTATGGAGGTTCCTCAAAAAAATTAAAAATAGAACTATCACAGGACCCAGCAATCCTATTTCTGGGTGTATAGCCAAAGATAATTAAAACAGGATCTTGAAAGATGTCTGCACATCCGTGTTCACTGCAGCATTATTCTCAATAGGCAAGATATGGAAACAACCTAAGTGTCCATCAATGAATGGATGAATGGGTAAAGAAGAGCTATCTATCTATCTACCTACCTATCTATCTATCGAAATATTGTACATCCATGAGAAAGAAGGAAATCCTAATGTCTGAAAAAACATGGATGGACCTCAAGGGCATTAAGCTAAGTGAAATAAGCCAGATAGAGAAAAACAGATACTGTATATCACTCATATGTGGAATCTAAAAAAGTAAAACTCATAGAAACAGAGACTAGAATGTTTACCAGGGTGTAGGGGGTGGGGAGATGTTGGTGAAAGATTGCAAACTTCCAGTTATAAGACGAATAAGTTCTGGGGAACCTAATGTACAGCATGGTGATTATAGTTAATAATACTGTATTATATATTTGAAAGTTGCTAAGAGAGTGAATCTTAAATATTTTCACCACAAAAAAGAAATGGTAATTATGCGATGTGATGGAGTTGTTATCTCACAATCGTTGTGCAGTATGTAAGTGTACCAAATCGATAGACTGTACACAAACTTACACCATTGTCAAGTACGTTTCAATAAAGCTGGGGAAAAACTGGGTAGAACAGCTTAAACTGCTCTAATAACAATTTAACTAATAACAATTAGTTATTTGTCCAAAATGTGTTTGCAACATAGGAGCATTTGTTTTAAGTGAAGACAGCACCTTTCAGTACAATGTAGGAATTACAGGTAGCCCTCAAGGCTCACTGGCTTCAGATTCATTTGTTCATCTGTTCGCCTATGAAGAAGTTAATTGAGGGTCAAGCATTGTATTAGACACTTGCATTAGAAATGAATATTCACTCATCAGTCTGATTATCAATCTACTACAAATGTTTATCAAGTCCCTACTGTGTACCAGGCATTGTGCCAAATGCTTTATGTGCAACAGTGGTTGTCAGCAGGGACAATTTTGCCTCCCGGGGGCATTTGGCAACGTCTGGAGACATATTTGGTTGTCATAACTGGGAAGGGGGTTGCTGCTGGCATCTAGTGGTGGAGGCCAGGGTTGCTTCAAAACATCCTACAATGCTGAGAACAGCCCTCTGAAAAAAGAATTACCAGTCCCGTGTTAGCAGTGCCAAGACTGGGAAACCCTGAAGTCCATCATTTCATTTAGTCCTCCCAACAGCCCTATGAGGGAGACAGTATCATTCCTTTCTCCTCCTTACAAATGAAGAACTGAGGCTTGCGGGGGTCAACTAGCCAAGCACAATACCTACAAGCGGCTGAGCTGGCCCTTACCTGACTCCAAAGCTGTGCCCTTAAGAGTCATGGTACCCCATTCCTTGGATAAAGGAAATCTAGAGTGACATGGGCTGGGGGGTAGTGGTGGCAGGGAGGGTGAAAGGGGTAGGCTGCAAAAGCAGGTGGAAACTAAAGCAAGAATAAATTGTTACGATAAAGCATTGACGAAAGAAAGAAGTGCAGGGAGAATAAAGCAGAAATAAAATGGCACTAAAACAGATGGTACCTTTACGGATACATCCAGAGACAGTGGGGTTAGAGAAAGAAACAGAACTGCTAATAAACAAGGAGGAGCTCCAAGCTGCATGAAGAAAAAAAAAAAGTGTAATCTGGAGCTCTTAAATGCCCCTCCCAACGGAAACAGTGGGGAACAAGTCAGGAAGCAGTGAAGAAACAGTTACTGATTACAGGCAGCCCATTAGGGATGTGGAATATAGGCTTATAAGCTATTAGGAAGTAGGCTCACATATCCACTGAGTCACTTAGAATGTTTTATGGATGAATTCTTGAGACTTGAGGAGACTGCAAAGATTTGAATGAAGTAAATACTGTGATATTTAAGACACGTAGGGTGTGTATGAGGTTATAATTAGACCCCTCTGGAACTTTGCTCCAGGATTAGTCAGCAAAATCAATACAAATCGATCACCCCGGATGCTGAGTAAAAGGGATTAGTCACTGAAATACTGAAAAGCCCTCATTATAAGGTTGATTCACATCCAAGGTTACCCTATCACAGACCTAAGATTGGGTTAAAGCAGGGTCAATTGTATATCTGAACTTGGTGGGCCGTGTTTTGTTGCTACAATTACGTGACGCAATGCATCTATCAGAAAGTATATTTTAGTATGCTTGGCCTAATTTAAAATCATAAAGGGAAGAACTAAATCACAGGGATTAAACAAAGCACAGTTGAACACTTTTATACTAGTAATTGTTAGGAGAGATAAGTTTTCTAGAGGTGAACCACAAAGGGGGTACATCTTGACATCTAGAAACTGTCTGGAGACTTCAGGTTTTAAGAATTTTTGTAAATTATGTTAGAGTCTCAGAAAGATTCCCCTAATAGCTAACATAAATTTCCCTCTTGCACTTTAAGGTCATTTCATCTTCTTGCCTCTGGGCAAAACAGAAGTGCAACAATTACCACATTCCTGGTGACTCTACCCTTTCCCACCTCCATTTTTGTTCTAATTCCTTGAGCTCTTTTCAGTGACTTCACTATAAGCTAAAATTTGGATAATTTTAATGAAATATCTGTTTTAAAATTATAAAAGTAATAGCTGCTATAAAATGTCAAAACCTTAGACATATGTATAAGAAGTAAATTTATTTAATTAGCTAATTCTTTACTAAGGAGCTGTAAGTTCTTTAATTTTTGCTATTAAAGTGATGCTGAAATGAATAGCCTTGTATACAAATTTTTGTAGGCATTCTCTTCAAGGATACATTCCTGGAGATTGGATTGCTGGGTTGAAGGCTGGCACATTTTGAGTTTTGATATCAAAGTGCCCTCCAAATGGTGGTACCAATGATCACTAACAATGTATGAAAGTATTTATCTCTCCTTGCTAATAAAATAACGATAGTAATAATAATAGCTAAAATTTACTGTTTACTGTCTAATACTGTTCTAAGCATTTTCAAGTATTACGTGGAATATTATAAATTTGTAATCTTTGCTAATATGATAGACAAAACATCACCTTTTTTTTTTTTAACAGATTCATGTCATGAAGAAGTCATAGAAGGCAAGTCATCAAGAAGGCCTTTGCCCAAGATTATGAAACTACTTTCCTAGATTCTGTCTGGTGTATTTAGCTGCTCATTTAGTTAACATATATACTCTGTTTGGCATGTTCTTTGTGGCAACGGTAGCTAGCTGTCCTCCACAGATACATGCTTATCTTCTGAGGCACAGAACTACACCTGGGAAGCGGCTGCCTACCAGGGACGTCATTTCCCAGGTCCGCTCGCCTCTGGGTGGGGGGATGTGACCCGTCCTAGCCGATGGAAGGTGAGTGGAGATGGTGTGTGCCTCTTCTGGGCTGAGGGGAAGCAGATGGCCTTAGGGGCTGTCTTTTCCCATCTGCCAGCTCATGTGGGCCTTCAGGATGTCCTTAGGGGCCAGATGCTGAAGATGGCGGGGCCTTGTCAGCCAGGTCCCGAGTGACCGCACGCAGCAGGGCTTCTACCACACACCCCAGCCCCAGCGAGAAGCACCTTCATTGGACTCTCACGCAAGGAAGAAATGAACTTCTAATTTGAGAAGTTACTGGAATTTGAGAATTTGTATGTTATAACAATTAGCATTACTCTAACTGAGACATCTTTAACTTTTATGAAATTTATGTTTGTCTCTCTGGTGAAGTAGAGAACTAATCTTTCTTTTTATCCTATGTGATAGCCAGTTTTTCCAATACCACCTAAATAAAAAGCCTATTCTTTTCCAAATGTCTCCATATACTCATGGAGAGGTCTATTTCTAGATTCTTTCTGTTCTATTGCCTATGCGTCATCAGTATGACACTAGATATTAGACAGGGTAATATCCCTTCAATGTTACTCCTTTGTAAAAAAAGATTATGAATTATTCTAAACCCACTTATTTCTCCAGGTAAATTTCAGAATAAATGTACCCGTTAAAACCGTAGCATCCTGATACAGACTGCACGTTTGATTTTAGGTGAGCACCTTCTCTACTGCTTCCTTCATCTCACATCCAGCGAGCTGTGTACTTCTGCTGCTTCTGCTCCGAATATCTCCCCTCTCTCCCTCCTCCCACTGGTCCTGTGTCCCCCGGCTCAGGGCGAGGCTCCCTCTCTCCCGGCCACGCCACAGACTCCAAACAGCTCTTCTCACTCCTGTCTTTGCTTTCTCTAAACTCTTGTGTATTTTTTTGCCAGATTAAAATGTTAAAGTGATGACATTACTTCTCTGATCAAAAAAAGTTTGTTTTTCTTTTCCATTACTTAGAACAAAGATCAAATTCTGCTTCCCAGCTTCAAAGTGCTCTACAGAACGCTGCTCTTTCTGGAAAGCCCTTCCCCTTCCCCGTGTGGCCACCTCGCAGCTGCTGCTAGGGCTCAGCCCAGGTGCCAACTTGTCAAGGAGGCTGCCCTCACGCACTGGTGCCCGGGGCTCTGGGTGCACTCCTGTCACTCTTACGACCACTGTCAGTACCATCTGCTTGCCTGCCGGTCTCTCCCAGGAACTGTAAGACACTGAAGGCAGTCAAAGCACTTATTTTTCCTTGTAACCTCAGTGCCTGCTCAGTACCTGCCATAGTAAGATGTTCAATACTGATCTGATGGGTTATTTGCTTATAGTGAGCACAGAAATAGAATAACATTTTATAATTTCAAGGGTCTTAGAAACAATACAGTTAAAGAGCCATCATTTTGCAGTTGGGAAGCACGAATATACAAAATATATACAAGTAAAAAAATGTTAAAAAAGACCTTCAAGATGGCGGAGGGGTAAAACGTGGAGATAACCTTCCTCCCCACAGATACACCAGAAATACATCTACATGTGGAACGACTCCTACAGAACACCTACTGAACGCTGGCAGAAGGCCTCAGACCTCCCAAAAGGCAAGAAACTCCCCACGTACCTAGGTAGGGCAAAAGAAAAAAGAATAAACAGAGACAAAAGGATAGGGCGGGGACCTGCACCAGAGGGAAGGAGCCGTGAAGGAGGAAAGGTTTCCACACACTAGGAGCCCCTTCGCGGGCGGAGACTGCGGGTGGCAGACGGGGGAAGCTTCGCAGCTGCAGAGGAGAGCGCAACAACAGGGGTGCAGAGGGCAAAGTGGAGAGATTCCCGCACAGAGGATCAGGGCCAACCAGCTCTCACCAGTCTGAGAGGCTTGTCTGCTCACCCGCTGGGGTGGGTGGGGCTGCGAGCTGAGGCTCGGGCTTCGGTTGGAGCGCAGGGAGAGGACTGGGGTTGGCTGTGTGAACAGAGCCTGCAGGGGGTTAGTACGCCACGGCTAGCCAGGAGGGAGTCTGGGGAAAAGTCTGGACCTGCCGAAGAGGCAAGAGACTTTTTCTTCCCTTTGTTTCCTGGTGCGCAAGGAGAGGGGCTTAAGAGCGCCGCTCAAAGGAGCTCCAGAGACGGGCGTGAGACGTGGCTAAAAGCGCGGACCCCAGAAATGGGCACGAGCCGTGGCCATCAGCGCGGACCCCAGAGACGGGCGCGAGCTGCGCCTATCAGCGCGGACCCCAGATACGGGCATGAGATGCTAAGGCTGCTGCTGCCGCCACCAAGAAGCCTGTGTGCGAGCACAGGTCACTATCCACACCTCCCCTCCCGGGAGCCTGTGCAGCCCGCCACTGCCAGGGTCCTGGGATCCAGGGACAACTTACCCGGGAGAACGCACGGCGCGCCTCAGGCTGGTGCAATGTCACGCCGGCCTCTGCCACTGCAGGCTCGCCCCGCACTCCGTGCCCCTCCCTCCCCGCCCCCCGCCCTGAGTGAGCCAGAGCCCCCGAATCAGCGGCTCCTTTAACCCCATCCTGTCTGAGCGGGAACAGACGCCCTCAGGTGACCTACACGCAGAGGCGGGGCCAAATCCAAAGCTGAGCCTCGGGAGCTGTGCAAACAAAGAAGGGAAAGGGAAATCTCTCCCAGCAGCCTCAGGAGGAGTGCATTAAATCTCCACAATCAACTTGATGTACCCTGCATCTGTGGAATACATGAATAGACAACGAATCATCCGAAAATTGAGGCGGTGGACTTTGGGAGCAACTGTAGACTTGGGGTTTGCTTTCTGCATCTAATTTTTTCCTGGTTTTATGTTTATCTTAGTTTAGTATCTAGAGTTTATTATCATTGGTAGATTTGTTTATTGATTTGGTTGCTCTCTTCCTTTTTTCTTTATTTATAGATATATATACATTTTTCCTTTTTCTCTGTCAGGGTATGTGTATCCTTTTTTGTATGATTTTGTCTGTTTAGCTTTGCTTTAACCATTTGTCCCAGAGTTCTGTCTGTCCCTTTTTTATTGTTTTTTATTACTTTTTACTTTTTAAATTTTTAATAATTTTTTTATTTTAGTAACTTTATTTTCCTTCCTTCCTTCCTTCCTTCCTCCCTTCTTTCTTTCTTTCTTTCTTTCTTTCCCCCTTTTCTTCTGAACCGTGTGGCTGACAGGGTCTTGGTGCTCTGGCCGGGTGTCAGGCCTGTGCCTCTGAGGTGGGGGAGCCGAGTTCAGGACACTGGTCCACCAGAAACCTCCCGGCTCCACAAAATAGCAAATGGCGAAAGCTCTCCCAGAGATCTCCATCTCAATGCTAAGACCAGCTCCACTCAATGATCAGCAAACTCCAGTGTTGGACACCCTATGCGAAACAACTAGCAAGACAGGAACACAGCCCCATCCATTAGCAGAGAGGCTGCCTAAAATCATAATAAGGTCACAGACACCCCAAAACACACCACGGGATGCAGTCCTGCCCACCGGAAAGACGAGATCCAGCCTCATCTACCAGAAAGTAGGCACTAGTTCCCTCCACCAGGAAGCCTACACAACCCACTGAACCAACCTTAGCTACTGGGGGAAGACACCAAAAACAACGGGAACTACGAACCTGCAGCCTGCAAAAAGGAGACACCAAACACAGTAAGTTAAGCAAAATGAGAACACAGAGAAACACACAGCAGATGAAGGAGCAAGATAAAAATGCACCAGACCTAACAAATGAAGAGGAAATAGGCAGTCTACCTGAAAAAGAATTCAGAGTAATGATAGTAAAGGTGATCCAAAATCTTGGAAATAGAATGGAGAAAATAAACATTTAACAAGGACCTAGAAGAACTAAAGAGCAAGTAAACAATGATGAACAACACAATAAATTAAATTAAAAATTTTCTAGTAGGAATCAATCGCAGAATAACTGAGGTAGAAGAATAGGGAAGTGACCTGGAGAAAAAGAGTGGAAGTAACTGCCACAGAGCAGAATAAAGAAAAAAAGAATGAAAAAAATTGAGGATACTCTCAGACACCACTAGGACAACATTAAACGCACCAATATTCGAATTATAGGGGTCCCAGAAGCAGAAGAGAAAAAGACAGGGACTGAGAAAACATTTGAAGAGACTGTAGTTGAAAACTTCCCTAATATGGGAAAGGATTAGTCAATCAAGTCCAAGAAGTGCAGAGAGTCCCATACAGGATAAATCCAAGGAGAAACATGCCAAGATACATATTAATCAAACTATCAAAAGTTAAATACAAAGAAAACATATTAAAAGCAGTAAGGGAAAACAAACAACATACAAGGGAACCGCCATAAGGTTAACAGCTGATCTTTCAGCAGAAACTCTGCAAGTCAGAAGGCAGTGGCAGGACATATTTAAAGTGATGAAACAGAAAAACCTACAACCAAGATTACTCCACCCAGCTAGCATCTCATTCAGATTCGGAAGAGAAATTAAAGCCTTTACAGACAAGCAACAGATAAGAGAATTCAGCACCACCAAACCAGCTTAACAACAAATGCTAAAGGAATTTCTCTAGGCAGGAAATACAAGAGAAGGAAAAGACCTACAATAACAAACCCAAAACAATTAAGAAAATGAAAAAAAAAAAAAAAGAAAATGGTAATAGGAACATACATATTGATAACTACCTTAAATGTAAATGGATTAAATGCTCCAACCAAAAGACACAGACTGGGTGAATTGATAGAACAAAAAGATCCATATATATGCTGTCTACAAGAGAACCACTTCAGACCTAGGGACATATACAGACTGAAAGTGAGGGGATGGAAAAAGATGTTCCATGCAAATGGAAATCAAAAGAAAGCTGGAGTAGCAATTCTCATATCAGACAAAATAGACTTTAAAATAAAGACTATTACAAGAGAGAAACAAGGACACATAATGATCAAGGGATCAATCCAAGAAGAAGATATAACAACTGTAAATATTTATGCACCCAACACAGGAGCACCTCAATACATAAGGCAAATGCTAACAGCCATAAAAGGGGAAATTGACAATAACACAGTCATAGCAGGGGACATTAAGACCTTATTTTCACCAATGGAGAGATCATCCAAAATGAAAATAAATAAGGAAACACAAACTTTAAATGATACATTAAACAAGATAGACTTAATTGATATTTATAGGACATTCCATCCAAAAAAAATAGAATACACTTTCTTCTCAAGTGCTTCTGGAACATTCTCCAGGATAGATCATATCTTGGGTCACAAATCAAGCCTTGGTAAATTGAAGAAAATTGAAATTGTATCGAGTATCTTTTCTGAGCACAACGCTATGAGACTAGACATCAATTACAGGAAAAAAATCTGTAAAAAATAAAAGCACATGAAGGTTAAACAGTACACTACTAAATAACCAAGAGATCACTGAAGAAATCAAAGAGGAAAACAAAAAATACCTAGAAACAAATGATAACAAAAACACGATGACCCAAAACCTATGGGATGCAGCAAAAGAGGTTTTAAGAGGAAAGTTTATAGCAATACAATCCTACCTCAAGAAACAAGAAACATCTCAAATAAACAACCTAACCTTACACCTAAAGCTATTAGAGAAAGAAGAACAAAAAAACCCCCAAAGTTAGCAGAAGGGAAGAAATCATAAAGATCAGATCAGAAATAAATGAAAAAGAAATGAAGGGAACAAGAGCAAAGATCAGTAAAACTAAAAGCTTGTTCTTTGAGAAGATAAAGTTGATAAACCATTAGCCAGACTCATCAAGAAAAAAAAGGGAGAAGACTCAAATCAATGGAATTAGAAATGGAAAAGAACTAACAACTGACACTGCAGAAATACAAAGAATCATGAGACATTACTACAAGCAACTATATGCCAATACAATGGACAACCTGGAAGAAATGGACAAATTCTTAGAAAAGCACAACCTTATGAGACTGAACCAGAAAGAAACAGAAAATATAAACAGACCAATCACAAGCACTGAAATTGAAACTGATTAAAAATCTTCCAACAAACAAAAGCCAAGGACCAGACGGCTCCACAGGCGAATTGTATCAAACATTTAGAGAAGAGCTAACACCCATCCTTCTCAAACTCTTCCAAAATATAGCAGAGGGAGGAACACTCCCAAACTCATTCTACGAGGCCACCATCACCCTGACACCAAAACCAGATGAAGATGTCACAAAGAAAGAAAACTACAGGCCAATATCACTGAGAACATAGATGCAAAAATGCTCAACAAAATATTAGCAAACAGAATCCAAGAGCACACAAAAAAGGATCATACACCATGATCAAGTGAGGTTTATCCCAGGAATACAAGGATTCTTCAATATACACAAGTCAATCAATGTGATAAACCATATTAACAAACTGAAGGAGAAAAACTGTACGATCATCTCAATAGATGCAGAAAAAGCTTTTGAAAAAATTCAACACCCATTTATGATAAAAACCCTCCAGAAAGCAGGCATAGAGGGAACTTACCTCAACATAATAGAGGCCATATATGACAAACCCACAGCCAACATCGTTCTCAATGGTGAAAAACTGAAACCATTTTCACTAAGATCAGGAACAAGACAAGGTTGTCCACACTCACCACTATTATTCAACATAGTTTTGGAAGTTTTAGCCACAGCAATCAGAGAAGAAAAAGAAATAAAAGCAATACAAATAGGAAAAGAAGAAGTAAAGCTGTCACTGTTTGCAGATGACATGATACTATACTTAGAGAATCCTAAAGATACTACTAGAAAACTACTAGAGCTAATCAATGAATCTGGTAAAGTAGCAAGATACAAAATTAAGGCACAGAAATCTCTGGCATTCCTATACACTAATGATGAAAAATCTGAAAGAGAAATTAAGTAAACACTCCCATTTACCACTGCAACAAAAAGAATAAAATACCTAGGAATAAACCTACCTATGGAGACAAAAGACCTGTATGCAGAAAACTATAAGACACTGATGAAAGAAATTAAAGATGATACAAACAGATGGAGCGGTAAACGATATTCTTGGATTGGAAGAATGAACATTGTGAAAATGACTATACTACCCAAAGCAATCTACAGATTCAATGCAATCCCTATCAAACTACCAGTGGCATATTTCACAGAACTAGACCAAAAAATTTCACAATTTGTATGGCAACACAAAAGACCCCGAATAGCTAAAGCAATCATGAGAGAGAAAAACGGAGCTGGACGAATCAGGCTCCTGGACTCCAGACTATACTACAAAGCTACAGTAATTATGACAGTATGGTAGTGACACAAAACAGAAATATAGATCAATGGAACAGGATAGAAAGCCCAGAGGTAAACCCACGCACATATGGTCACCTTATTTTTGATAAAGGAGTCAAGAATATACAATGGAGAAAAGACAGCCTCTTCAATAAGTGGTGCTGGGAAACTGGACAGCTACATGTAAAAGAATGAAATTAGAACACTCCCTAACACCATACACAAAAATAAACTCAGGGCTTCCCTGGTGGCGCAGTGGTTGAGAATCTGCCTGCCAATGCAGGGGACACGGGTTCGAGCCCTGGTCTGGGAAGATCCCACATGCCGCGGAGCAACTAGCCCCGTGAGCCACAATTACTGAGCCTGCGCGTCTGGAGCCTGTGCTCCGCAACAAGAGAGCCCGCGATAGTGAGAGGCCTGCGCACTGCGATGAAGAGTGGCCCCCACTTGCCGCAGCTAGAGAAAGCCCTCACACAGAAACGAAGAGCCAACACAGCCATAAATAAATAAATAAAATTAAAAAAAAAATAAACTCAAAATGGATTAAAGACCTAAATGTAAGGCCAGACACTATAAAACTCTTAGAGGAAAACATAGGCAGAACACTCCATGACATAAATCAGAGCAAGATGCTTTTTGACCCACCTCCTAGAGAAATGGAAATAAAAACAAAAATAAACAAATGGGACCTAATGAAACTTAAAAGCTTTTGCACAGCAAAGGAAAACATAAACAAAAGGAAACAACAACCATCAGAATCAGAGAAAATATTTGCAAATGAAGCAACTGACAAAGGATTAATCTCCAAAATTTACAAGCAGCTCATGCAGCTCAATATCAAAAAAACAAAGAACCCAGTCCAAAAATGGGCAGAAGACCTAAACAGACATTTCTCCAAGGAAGACATACAGATTGCCAACAAACACATGAAAGGATGCTCAACATCACTAATCATTAGAGAAATGCAAATCAAAACTACCATGAGGTATCACCTCACACAAGTCAGAATGGCCATGATCAGAAAATCTACAAACAATAAATGCTGGAGAGGTTGTGGAGAAAAGCGAACCCTCTTGCCCTGTTGGTGGGAATGTAAATTGATACAGCCACTATGGAGAACAGTATGGAGGTTCCTTAAAAAACTAATAATAGAACTACCATACGACCTAGCAGTCCACTACTTGCCATGTACCCTGAGGAAACCATAATTCAAAAAGAGTCATGTACCACAATGTTCACTGCAGCTCTATTTACAATAGCCAGCCAGAGCATGGAAGCAACCTAAGTGTCCACTGACAGATGGATAAAGAAGATGTGGCACATATATACAATGGAATATTACTCAGCCATAAAAAGAAACAAAATTGAGTTATTTGTAGTGAGGTGGATGGACCTAGAGTCTGTCACACAGAGTGAAGTCAGAAAGAGAAAAACAAATACCGTATGCTAACACACACACACACACACACACACACACACATATATATATATATATATATATATATATATATATAAAAGTTTCTGAAGAACCTAGGGGCAGGACAGGAATAAAGATGCAGACCTAGAGAATGGACTTGAGGACACAGGGAGGGGGAAGGGTAATAAGCTGGAACAAAGTGAGAGAGTGGCATGGACATATATATATTCACTACCAAATGTAAAATAGATAGCTAGTGGGAAGCAGCGGCATAGCACAGGGAGATCAGCTCGGTGCTAGAAGGGTGGGATAGGGAGGGTGGGAGGGAGGAGATATGGGGATATATGTATATGTGTAGCTGATTCACTTTGTTATACAGCAGAAACTAACACAACATTGTAAAGCAATTATACTCGAATAAAGATGTTAAAAAAATATGTTAAAAAAACCACATAGAGGGCTTCCCTGGTGGCGCAGTGGTTGAGAGTCCGCCTGCCGATGCAGGGGACACGGGTTCGTGCCCCGGTCTGGGAAGATCCCATATGCCGCGGAGCGGCTGGGCCCGTGAGCCATGGCCGCTGAGCCTGTGCGTCTGGAGCCTGTGCTCCGCAAAGGGAGAGGCCACAACAGTGAGAGGCCTGCGTACCGCAAAAAAAAAAAAAAAAAGAAACCACATAGATTGAAACGCAAAAAAATATTTCAAAGAAATATTCGCAACACATATGATCATGGACAAAGGATTAATATCATTAATATATAAAAATAAACTAATAAGAAAACATGCTGGTAGAAAATTGGACAGAAGGCATAAATATAAATTTAACCCTAAGAAGAAGTAAAAATGGCCAATAAGTATATGGAAAGAAGTTCTTTATAATTTCTAGTTTTTAAATTTAAGATAGTAGCAAGGTACCATTTTAATCTATCAAACTAACAAAGTTTAAAAAACAAATAGTGAATATTGCCAAGGAGGAGGAGAAAAAGGTCTTTCATGAAGGTTTTATTTAACAATAAAATGGTTTAATTTTGGGAGGAGGGGCCTTTCACATCATAGGCCAAAAGTATTAACTATTTGAAACCTATTATTTAAGTAATTTACTTCTAGGAATTTAACCTAGTGAAAAAATTGTAATGTCAATAAAGGTTTGCAGAAGAAGGCTTATTATACTATTATTAAATAATATAAAAATTAGATCTAGGGACTTCCCTGGTGGCACACTGGTTAAGAATCTGCCTGTCAAGGAAGGGGACACGGGTTTGAGCCCTGGTCTGGGAAGATCCCACATGACACGGAGCAACTAAGCCCGTGCACCACAATTACTGAGCCTGCGCTCTAGAGCCCGTGAGCCACAACTACTGAAGCCCGTGCCCCTAGAGCCCATGCTCTGCAACAAGAGAAGTCACGGAAAGGAGAAGCCCGTGCACTGCAACGAAGACTAGACCCCGCTCACCGCAACTAGAGAAAGCCTGAGCGTGGCAATGAAGACCCAACACAGCCATCAATAAATGAATGAATGAATAAATAAATTAAAAAAAAAGATCTAATTCAAATCTCTAACAAAAATGGATTCATCAAAAACAATCCAGTCCATCTATTCTGGAGCATGGACTATGGAATCCATCTGCCTGAGTTCCAACCCTGGCTCTGCCTCTTACTAGCTGTGTTACCCGGGTTAAGTTAGTGAACCTCGCTGTGCTTCTATTTCTTTACCTGTAAAATGAGAATCATACAAATGTCTCTATCATAGAGACGTTGTGATAACTAAATAAGTTAACATATTCGAAAGATCTTAGTACAGTGCTAGCCCATAATAAATTTTATCTAATTTATTATCATTAGTAGTAATAGTACCATGGATAATACTACTCCAATACATCATTATGTAAAGAACTGCTTACACAGCAGGATTCAAAGGTTGATACTAACCTTGCCCCCAAAGAATTACGTGTTGTTATAGTACACATAAAACTAAATACTATAAGTACCTATGCTGCATGCTAACAGTGACTCTCTTTGGGTGGTGGGATTATGTGTAAAGTTTAGTTTCTTTATGCACATCTCTTTTGTCCAAATGATCTATAATAAGCCTGTGTTCCTTCTGTAATGAGAAAAGGGAGCATTATTATTTACTTAAAATAAGAAGCTATGGCCCAGGGAGGCTAGCACGTTGGCCAAGGAAGTTTATCGAGTCAGTGGTGGGAAAGAGAAGGGAAAAGGCATTCACTGAGTGTCCCTGGTGTATGGGGCTATGCCAGGTGCTCAGCACACAGGCTCTATTCCAGCGCTTCTCCATACCGGCCCTCTGAGGAGGCACAGGGCTGTGAGTGTGGACCTACTGCGAGAGAGCCCAGGTCCTCCTAGCTGTGGAACCTCAGGCCTACTAATCTAGATGAGTCTTGGAGTGTTCTCTTGTAAGGAGACAGAACCATTCCTCACAGGGCTGTTGTGAGGATTCAGTGAGATAATACACAGAAAGCCCTTAGTCTGCCTCACTGTGCCTGTCATGATGTTAACATCTCTGCTTAAAACAATATTTTACACACACACACTTTTACAGATCAGTAAATTGATACCAAGGATTTTCAGGAATCTTACCCAAGGTCTTTTAGCTAGTAAATGGGGCCAACTATCAAGTCCATATCTGCCTGGTTCTAAAGTGCTTTCATTTTATTCCATACTTCTTTTTTGATAACATTTCTTTTGTAAAAAGACCAGTAAACAGGGATGTAGGCAAGTCTTACATGCTGAAATATAAATCTCCACGGAGTAAAGGATTATTAAGGACAGGGAATACAACTACTTGCAAATGGTCTACATTCAGGGAAATTTAGCAGAAGTCTTATAACTACCCAATTTTTATATTTTAGGCTGTCTCAATGGGATGCAGCCTATGACAGTGTAGTGGTCAGCCTGTCTTGTCTACGTGGGACCATTTCTGCATGAATTGGTGAATTTTCAGTGTACCACGTATGTCATGTGCCAGATGCTTTAGTGCCAACAGAACAGCAAGACAGGAGGAATTGCAATTTTGTGGTCCCACTGTATTTTCCTACAAATACAAAATTCTAACCTCTCAAAAAGAACAGAGATACAAAGTGTGGAAGCAGGAGCTTGAGCTGTCCTGGTCCAACCATCAGTTCCCTTAGCGCTGGTTTCCATATCTTCAAGAGTGAGGTGGACTAAACTGGAAAGGGTCCAAGATGAATGCTTTCAGCGCACGTCTGCTGTGCGCTGAGCACAGTGGAGAGAGCAGTGAAGAAAACAGAAGCTTTTCTGCCCTCAAGGAGCTAACGTTCTATAACACAGTGTACTGTAGACTGACTGTAGACTGAGTAAGTACAGAATTCAAGGTCAGGTAGTGACACAGACTCTTGAGAAATAACAAGCAGGGCAAGGGGTGGGGCCACAGGGTAACAGGCGGTGCTCTTGGGGCAGGTGGTCTGGGAGGACGTCCTGAGGCGATGATGCAGGAGCCCAGGTCTAGTCAGGTGATGGGGTGACCGTGGCCCCGTCTGGGGGAGCTGTCCCAGGCAGGAGGTGTGAAGACCCTGAGGCGGAGCAGGTTGTGTGCACAAGGGCAGGTGAGGAGGCCAGTGTAGCTTGAGAGGAGCAGTGGGGACTCAGGCCCCACCATGGCGGCTCTGGGAAGAGCTTCAGCTGTCCTTCCAGGCGTGGTGGGTTTGGGGCAGAAGAGTGCAGGATCAGATTTGTGTTTTCCAAGGTCATTTTGGTTGCCTTTGGGAACCAGATCAGGAGGGGATGGAAAACATGAGCGGAGGTCACAGGCCAAGGAAGAAGCTACTGCCGGCATCTGGACCGAGGGCAAGAGCAGCTTCAGTGGAGCTAGGTCGAAGTGAGGAGGACGCAGGGAGGGGGTGCACTGGGGACACGTGAGGGGAAGGTGTCAAGGCTCGCTGAAGGTTTGATGGTGGGGTGCGACACAAAGAAGGGGCTCGAAGGGTGGCTTCAGGACTTCTGGCCTGAGCAATTTGGTGAATAAAGGCTGTCTGTTGAGATGCGGGACTAGTGCGCTTTGGGGGGCAGAAAGGAGGGCTGTTTGAGGGATAAAAGGAGCAGTTCGGTTTTGGCCGTATCAAGTTTGAGACGCCCTCTCGACATCTGGGAGACAGTGGGTAAGGCTGAAGTTCGGGAAGAGGTCAGGGTTGCAGAGTCAGGCAGCAGGTGTGCGTGTGTGGAGTGTGTGCGCGTGCGGTGTGCGTGCACGTCTGGTGCACGCGCGTGTGCATGTGGTGCCACAGGACTAATCTCCAGTATCAGTAACACACTAAAAGTTTTGCTTCTGGGTGTGATTACAGACCTTTAACTTCAGATGCGGTACAGGCTGCAGGATGTGAGGAAGCTGTTTCTTTCCTTGTGAAACAGCGAGGAGGCATTTGTCCTCTGAGAGCCGCGGTGAACAAGTGGGAGGCAAACACATCCTATTTAAGGCACACCCTGGTACCCTGAGTGAATTACCTAGGTGTAACCCCATCAGTCCTCGATAAATCAAAAGGATGGAAAGACAAGGGCATTTCTGGATGATTCAGAACATGTTTTAGGGCCATGACAAGTTGGCTTTATATTATGTTTCTTTATATAGAAAGTACAAGAATGGCTTTGAGAAGCAGCAGTTTTGCACACATCTGAGGAAGATGTTTAAAATTTTCACCTAGCGCCTATTTTCATACACACCAAACGGCAAACCTGCAGTCACTTTCAACTCAGCAGAGCCCCACATCAGTATTTGACTACACGGCTAAAAAAAGATTTGGATTCCCACCAGCGAACGCTCACAACTTCCACTGGAAATCCCCTAACATCCTACGATGAAATCTAATGCTTAGATGTCTTGTTCAGTGCGCTGACCTGAGTGCTTATTCACCAAGAGTGAAACAGTGATGTCATTACAGGTATAACTTTACAGAGTAAAAACAAAATATCTAGCTTTCGATACTACTTTTTGGTACTTACTCCAAGCAGTTACTTGACACTGATTCTTTGAATCTTGGCGGGCAGTTGTGTTTACTAGTATTGGGATAGGTACTTTCTCTTTGAGAAACTTGATACTTATTTTCAGATGACATGAAGGTTTTGATTAATCATCGCCTACTACTAAAAGCTTTTGAAAGGATATCTTCAGAAGTTCTTTGAATAGACTGTGCTATTTGCATTTTGCAGGTGGAGACGCCTTTTCAGCTAAAATGTCAGTAACCAAAGGACACCTGTGGGTGGGAATTGACTCTGTCATTTGGGGATTTTGAGAATTACCTGGTACACCTGGTTCTCAGTCTTTTTCAAGACACAATTTCTTATTTTTAGAAATAAGAAATAGATACAGTTTAGGCTTCTGGATAATCCTTAGGGATAAACCCTGGGGTGTGAAAACAGACTTTTCCTTCTGTGAAGAATGAAAAGATAGTGCTTTAAAAGAGGGAATTTGAGTAAATACAAGCCACAAATGAATACCTGACACTCATTATAATTTTGAAATTCCTGCTTGTTGCCATGTGCAGATCTATTATATCCTTCTATCTATACTTTTTGGGGGATTATTAATCAAACAGATCACGATTAATTACACACCTAAGCTCCACCTTTAATAATCATATCCGTGGCAAAATTCGTCCTCATTGGCACTAGATAAAGGGCAGTTTTTAGAGCTTTCTAATTTCAATTTTGCTTTTATGTGTTGCTGTTGTCGAACTCTACAAAGTATATTGCTGTTCTTATCTGTGCTTACAAGGAAAGAAATAGAGTCCCAGAGAGGCTTGTACAAGATGATAGAATAAGTTACTTCCAGAGACAGCATTAGAACTCACGGGAACCAACATGAGCCTGCAGCTCAGACTGTGGGATGTCTCACGACAAATCCTAAAGCCATGATGACAGATCCCACTCTGGGCTCACTTTCTTTTCATTATCAATCCCTTTCCTACTGTCACAAGATTTTTGAATAAAACACGCTCTGTTTAGAGGAGAACAAAAAAAACAAGGTTTATTGGAAGCATGTGGTGATACAACCTGGGGACGCTTTGCAAAGAGCTGGAGACTGCCCCTCAGGGCAGCCCCATTGGGGCAGGGTATGTCCCCACAAACCAAGTGTGGAGAGGCAGCAAGAAAGCATAATTCAAAACAGTTTCAGTTTTAATGTTATGATCAGTAAATATTCCAGAGAACCACAGAAGCTTGATAAGAGATGGATTCTGAAGTCACATGATGGCGAACGTCCTGAGGATTAGCTACACTACTTTGATCTCCACATTCCAAATACAGATTTGGAGTCTGTGGTAGGAGCTAAAATCAACTATTTAAAACATTTTGCAAAAGGCAGAAGTAAAAAAATTGAGAAAAAAGTAGCAGAAGAGCGTCCTGTAAAAGAGCCTGCAATTACCAGCATGCAAATAAGTACTGATACTTTATTTAACAAGATCATCACATTCACATGACCAAATTAAAGTAGGGAACTGAAGCAACTGGATTAAAAAAATTCAGGCAAAAATTATTCTTCTGAAAACTCCTGATAACTGAGGTTAAGGTGTTACTTTTTATCTTGCATTGCTTGGATAATTGCCACATTTTTCTTCATTTCTTCATATTGTGTTTACCTTGTGTACGTAGAGGGTGCAATGCAGGGGTGAGGTTCTACAGGTGAATGCCTACTAGCTTGCCATTTTTTTTGATTTTTTTTTCACTCAATACACATTTATTGTGGCCAGAAATTGCTAGGACCTGGGCTTTTAAGAGTAAAGGGCATGGACAGGGCATGGATGGGTGGCCAAGTCCGATACCCACGCAGAGGTGAAAGGACGGCTGGCAAGATGGACTGAAGGGAGTGATACCTGTTCAGATGGCAGAATCGAGGAGCAGGGCAGGCCCAGGTAACCTGGTTAAGGGCCAAGGAAGCCCCTCTGGGAGAAACGTGGGTTAAGCCATAGTGAACAGCCAGTCAAAAACAAAGCTACAAAACCCCTCTGCACATACGTTAGGGACCATAACACAACCATTTCTGAAATGACCACATCTAAAGAGCTCTAGACTCAGAAAGTACCTTGGGTGGTTCCTTTCCCCACTCCTCTTTTAAAATAAAATGTATTCTTATTTAAGACACATGGACTCTTAAATTCAAGGAATTCAGTACTGAGGGAGATAATTTAAGAAAACATACCAAGAGGTCTTACTGAGTTGATAACTCTTCTGATTGTATTTGTTGATTCTAGGATTGTTCACTTCGTTCCTACTTATTATCTTTATGTGAACATTTTATTCTTAAAAAAATTCTTCCAATTTTTTTTTTTACAAATAAAAGCAATGTGAATATATACTCTTATTTTTGTCTTTTCTTACACAAAAAGTAGCACACTATATATGTAGTATTGCAGCATCCTTTTTCTTTTATTTAATACATCTTGGATCCTTCTGTACCTAACCAAAAGGTCTTCTTCATTGTGTTCACAGTTTATTCAGCTGTATTTACTGCTTACTACAAATTGATGCAACTATCAGGAAGGAGAGTAAATGCTGTGAAATTTTGGTAGTAGTGACACTTTTCCATAAGGGTGACACCATTTTGCACTCCTGTTTCCTCACAGTCTCAGTAAAAAAGTAAGTGATCAGACTTTGGAATTTGCCCATCTGACAGGTGAGAAAATGCTGCCTTTTGGGTATCTTTCTTATGAGTGAGATTGAGTGTGTTTAAGAGATGCATGTGTATTTCTTTTGCTGTGTACTGTCTGTTCACGTTCATTTCCTATCTTTTATTTTCCACTGGGTTGTTGGATTTTTCTTCTAGATTTCTAGAGCTCCTTATAGTTTAAGATGGTTAACTTTTTGTCTCTAAGAGATGTTGTAAATATTTTCCTACATTTGTCTTTTTGCTTGTTTTGTTTTATCATGTGGTATTCTTTGACTTTATACAACCTAATCATATATTTAAAAAATCTTACGTAGCCTAAATTTATCAATATTTTCTTCTATGGTTTCTGTATTTTTCGTTATAGTTAAAAAGGCCTTCCTGGTTCCAAGGTTACAAGAGAATTTACTCATTTCTGCCATCCAGTATTTATGGGTTTTATTTAATTTAAATCTTTGATTTATTTGTAGTTTATCTTGAAATATGGTAAGATAGATATGGATCCAACCTGATCTTCTCCCAAATGAGTAATTAGTTGTTCTAACATTGCTTAAAACCGTGACGATGGAGTTGAAATTCATGAACTTGTGGGGTTGTTACTAACTTTTGAGAAAATGACTTTTCTTGTTGATTATGATGGAAGATTCATTGGAAGATATTGAGGGGGTTTTGAAGATTTTAAGAATAGGGGGATTTTTAGAGCTACCATAAGATCCTGAAATCTCACTCCTGGGCAAATATCTGGAGAAAACTCTAATTCAAAAAGATACATGTACCCCAGTGTTCACTGCAGCACTGTTTACAATAGCCAAGACATGGAAGCAACCTAAGTGTCTATCAACAGATGAATAGATAAGAAGATGTGGGAAATATATACAGTGGAATATTACTCAGCCATAAAAAGAATAAAATAATACCATTTGCAGCAACATGGATGGACCTAGAGATTATCATACGACGTGAAGTCAGACAGAGAAAGACAAAAATCATATGATACTACTTATATCTGGAATCTGAAAAAATGATATAAAACAGAAATAGACTTATTTATAAAACAGAAATAGACTCACAGTCATAGAAAACAAACTTATGGTTACCAAAGGGGAAAGGGAGGAAGGATAAATTAGGAATTTGGGATTAACATATACACACCAGTATATATAAAATAAACAACAATGACCTACTGTATAGCATAGGGAACTATATTCAATATCTCATAATAGCCTATAATGGAAAAGAATCTGAAAAACTACATATATATGTAAATTGAATATATATAAATTGAATCACTTTGCTGTACACCTGAACCACAACATTGTAAATTAAATATACTTCAATAAAAATGGTTAAAAAAGAAAAAGAGGGGCGATTTTTGAAAGGTGGGGGATTAGGGAGAACAAATGACCTCTTTTCAGAGCACATCAGGACTATGATTATTGGGTCCAACTTGCTATAAAGCACCATTGGGGCTTGGTGACAATTTTAAACATTGTATTCTGTGGGAGTTGACCTTTGAGGCTCTGATGTGATTATATGTATCCTTTAGCAGGCAGGTGTAATTAGTATTGGTCTCAGTAAAGTGTGCTTGAATAAGGACTTCCTACAAAGTAAAGTTAGATTTAAGTAATGGTCCTTCAGGAAGTTGTGGTATTGGCTTTTTACATTAATTAGTCTCTCAACACTTCATCTATGTAAACATCAAATTTACATTCATTTACCAGAGCATGAAGAACTGCTCCTTATTGGGCTATATTTTCATTCGTTTCTTCACCCAAGTAGTTAAATATGAATTTCAGAAACTTCTGCTTATTAAAATAATTTTCATAGAAAAACAGAGAAGCAGAAACACATTTTCTATGAAAGTAATAAATGTCATTGAAGTCAACATGGATGTAATTTACTGCCATGAAGTATTTTAGGCATGTGTGTATTTTAAAAGGAATAGTCAAACTCTGGGAACAGTTTGGCAACTTCCGATAAAGTTAAACAAACATCATATGACCCAGTAACCCCACTTCTGGGTATTTACCCTAAAGAAATAAAAACTTAGGTTCATACAAAACCTCTACATAAATGTTCATAGCAGCGTGATTTATAATAGAAACTACCCAAATGATCTTTAACAGGTAAACAGATAAACAAACTGTATAATCCGTATCATGGAATACTAGTCAGAAATAAAAAGGACTGAACTACTTTTACATGCAATGACTTGGCTGGATCTCAAGAGCATTATGCTGAGTGAAAAAAACCGGACAACTTCAAAAGACTGAATTTATGACTATGTGATTGCATCTACAGAACACTCTAAAAATGACCAAATTACAGTGATGGAGAACATATTAATGATTCCCAGGAGTTAGGATTGGGGCTGGGACTGACTCTAAAGGGATAGCACCCCAAGTTTCTTTAGGGGGATGCGAAGGTTCTGTATCTTGATGGTGGTGATGGTTAAATTAGCCTGTACATGTGATAAAATTTCATTGAGTGCAAGCAAAAACTGGTGAAATCTGAATAAGGTTTGCAATTTAGTAACACAGGCAATCAACTTCCTGGTTTCGATAACTGCACTAAACTCACGAGAGATGTTATCATTGGGTGAAGGATACTTGGGTACAAGGCAACCCTCTCTATTCTTTTTTAAAAAAAGTTTTCATTTAATTTAATTTATTTTTTTATACAGAAGGTTCTTATTAGTCATCCATTTTATGCACATCAGTGTATACATGTCAATCCCAATCACACAATTCATCACCCCACCACCACCACCACCCTGCGGCTTTCCCCCCTTGGTGTCCATACGTTTGTTTTCTACATCTGTGTCTCAACTTCTGCCCTGCAAACCGGTTCATCTGTACCATTTTTCTAGGTTCCACATACATGCGTTAATATACAATATTTGTTTTTCTCCTTCTGACTTACTTCACTCTGTATGACAGTCTCTAGATCCATCCACATCTCAGCAAACGACCCAATTTCGTTCCTTTCTATGGCTGAGTGATATTCCATTGTATATATGTCCCACATCTTCTTTATCCATTTGTCTGTTCATGGGCATTTAGGTTGCTTCCATGACCTGGCTATTGTAAATAGTGCTGCAATGAACACTGGGGTGTGTGTGTGTCTTTTTGAATTATGGTTTTCTCTGGGTATATGCCCAGTAGTGGGATTGCTGGATCATATGGTAATTCTATTTTTAGTTTTTTAAGGAACCTCCATACTGTTTTCCATAGTGGCTGTATCAATTTACGTTCCCACCAACAGTGCAAGAGGGTTCCCTTTTCTCCACACCCTCTCCAGCATTTGTTGTTTGTAGATTTTCTGATGATGCCCATTCTAACTGGTGTGAGGTGATACTTCATTGTAGTTTTCATTTGCATTTCTCTAATAATTAGTGATGTTGAGCAGCTTTCCATGTGCTTCTTGGCCATCTGTATGTCTTCTTTGGAGAAATGTCTATTTAGGTCTTCTGCCCATTTTTTGATTGGGTTGTTTGTTTTTTTTAATATTGAGCTGCATGAGCTGTCTATATATTTTGGAGATTAATCCTTTGTCCGTTGATTGGTTTGCAAATATTTTCTCCCATTCCGAGGGTAGTCTTTTCGTCTTCTTTATGGTCTCCTTTGCTGTGCAAAAGCTTTGAGGTTTCATTAGGTCCCATTTGTTTATTTTTTTTATTTCCATTACTCTAGGAGGTGGATCAAAAAATATTTTGTTGTGATTTATG